>NC_083330.1:76970809-77270809 GCF_963455315.2 Globicephala melas | reverse complement strand
TAAAGTTAATTCCCTCTACGTACCCAGCACTCTTTTAGCTGCATCCTAAAGATTTCGATGTTCTGTTTTTAATTATTCTATTCTGAACATTTTGTCAGTTTCTCCTTTGATGTGTTGTTTGTGTGTTATTTGGAAAAGATTGTTTACTTGCTAAATATTGGGAACTGTACTAGATATCAGTTCTTTAAAATAGGTTTTTTTTGTTTGTTTGTTTGTTTTGCGGCACGCGGGCCTCTCAACCACTGTGCCACCAGGGAAGCCCTAAAATAGTTATTTTTTATGTTCATTTACTATTTTAACTAAAATATACATGGTACATTTGGTGGGATTCATATGGGTGGGAAATGAGTCCTAACTCTCTCTATGCGAATCACTGTTCCCACTTGTGTAACCACCCACAGGTCCTCTATGGTGTACAAGGAGGTGCATGTGCGTGCATCTTTCTTTTGCTTTATATCAGAATGTATTTTACATACTCTTCCATACATTTTTTTATTACTTAAAATATGTATCTTGAAAATCCTTGCATTTTGAGACTGGGAGTTGCCTTAACTCTTTATAGTACATGTTGCTTTTTTGCATTAATGAGTATTTTCCAGTATGAACGAAAACTTTTCTGCAAACACAATTTTTTAATGCTTGTATAGTGACTCATTTTTTTTTTTTTGCGGTACGCGGGCCTCTCACTGCTGTGGCCTCTCCCGTTGCAGAGCACAGGCTCCGGACGCGCAGGCTCAGCAGCCATGGCACACGGGCCCAGCCGCTCCATGGCATGTGGGATCCTCCCAGTCCGGGGCATGAACCCGCGTCCCCCGCCTCGGCAGGCAGACTCTCAACCACTGCGCCACCAGGGAAGCCCAGTGACTCATTTTGATGTTCCAAACTTTATTTGCTCATTTCCCTTCTTTTGAGCATGTCCCCAGTTTTTCAGTGTTGCAGATAAACCTATGAATCATTTAAGCCTCAAACTGTACAGGAAATTTACTGGGGGTTTCTTAGACCAGTCTACCAGGAGCCGGAACTGTGGGTGCTGGGACTTACGCGCTTGTCCTCTGTGAGCTCTGAGCTCCTCAGTGGCCTGGGCTCTGTCCCAGTTATTTTTGGATCCCTGGTGTTTAAGTCATTGCACCAGCACAGAAGATGCAGAGTAATGCACTGATAATGCTGTACTCTCAAAGCCCTTTGTGTTGTGAGATTTAATTCTCCTAACAACTGTGAACAGTAGATGCCATTTTAAACTTCATTTAATTGATGAGAAAACCAAGTCAGAGAGAGGACAACATTGGGCTTTCAGGCTTAACGGTGTGGAAAAGATGAAGTGATTTGGGCTTTGGAGTCACATGTGACTTTGACTTCTACGAAATC
Organism: Globicephala melas; assembly: GCF_963455315.2. NCBI lineage: Eukaryota > Metazoa > Chordata > Mammalia > Artiodactyla > Delphinidae > Globicephala > Globicephala melas. The sequence goes on along the minus strand of NC_083330.1, from coordinate 77,269,444 downwards.
TGATCTTACCCCAAGTCCTTTACCTCTCTAAGCCTGTTGCCTTTTTCTTGAAAATGGTGATATTAGTAATAATCTCAAAGTTTATTAGGGGATTAATTTTTTTAAGCCACATAAAGCCCCCTTGTCCAGTGCTGGACCAGTATCAGCAGTGCCAGACCAGTATCCAGCCTAGTCAAGGACCGGTTGTTGTCTCTCTTTTTACTGCCTCTTGCACTTCGAGCTCGTTCTGACGTCTCAAGGCTTTCCCCCTTGTCTGTAAAAGTAGACATAATTATATCGTATTTGCAGTTCCGTTGTAAAATATAAGTGAGATTCACTCTTTTAAAGTGGTTTTAACATTTTAAAAAATTTTTTATTGGGATAGACAAAAAACAGAACATAAAATTTACCATCTTACCTGTTTTTAAGAGTGTAGGTCAGTGGTGTTAAGTGTATTCACATAATTGTGAAACAGATCTCTAGGGCTTATCTTGTGAATCAGAAGCTTTGTACCCCCTCTTCCCTTCTCCCCAGCGCCTGGTAGCCACCATTCTGCTTTCTGTTCCTGCGAGCTTTACTACTTTAGGTGCCTCAAGTAAGTGGAATCATACAGTATTTGTGCTTATTTCACATGTGACAGGCTTTCCTTCCTTTCAAAGGCTGAATAATATTCCACTATAATTTACACCACATTTTATTTATCCTTTCAACCATTCCACTATTGTGAATAATTGCTGTGAACATAGGTGTGCAAATCTCTTCAAGACCCTGCTTTCAGTTCTTTTGGGTGTGGAATTCCCGCAGTGGAATTGCCGGATCGTATGGTAGTTCTATTTTTGATTTTTTTGAGGAACCTCCATACTGTTTTCTGTAACAGTTGCACCATTTTACTTTCCCATCAATGGTATGCAAGGGTTCCAGTTTCTCCACATCTTCACCAGCACTTGTTATTTTCATATTTAAAAAAAAAAAAAGTAATCATCCTAATAGGCGTGAGGTTGGTTTTAATAACTTTTAAAAATTGAAGTATAGTTGATTTACAATGCTGTGCCAATCTCTGCTGTCCAGCACAGTGACTCAGTTATACACATAGAGACATTCTTTTTTTAATATTCTTTTCCATTATGGTTTATCACAGGATATTGAATATAGTTCCCTGTGCTATATATACATTAGGACCTTATGGTTTATCCATTCTTTTTTTTTTTTAAGTGTTGGTTTTACCAATTTATTTTATTTATTTATTTATTTTTGGCTGTGTGGGGTCTTTGTTGCTGCGCGCAGGCTTTCTCTAGTTGCTGCAAGCGGGGGCTACTCTTCGTTGCGGTGCATGGGCTTCTCATTGTGGTGGCTTCTCTTGTGGAGCACGGGCTCTAGGCACACGGGCTTCAGTAGTTGTGGCACGTGGGCTCAGTAGTTGCGGCTCGCGGGCTCTAGAGCGCAGGTCAGTAGTTGTGGCGCACAGGCTTAGTTGCTCCGTGGCATGTGGGATCTTCCTGGACCAGGGCTCGAACCCGTGTCCCCTGCATTGGCAGGCGGATTCCTAACCACTGCGCCACCAGGGAAGCCCTTGTTTATCCATTCTAAATGTAATAGTTTGAGTCTACCAACCCCAAGCTCCCAGTCCATTCTCTCCCTCTCCCCATCCCCCTTGGCGGCAACCTCAAGTCTGTTCTCTATATGTGAGTCTTGTTTCATCGATAGGTTCATTTGTGCCATATTTTAGATTCCACGTATAAGTGATATCATACGGTATTTGTCTTTCTCTTTCTGACTTACTTCACTTAGTATGATAATCTCTAGTCACATCCATGTTTCTGCAAATGGTGCGCGGGCTCCAGTTGAGGCGTTTGGGCTCAGTAGTTTGTGGCGTGCAGGCTTAGTTGCCCCATGGCATGTGGGATCTTAGTTCCCTGACCAGGGATCGGACCCCTGTCCCCTGCATTGGAAGGCGGATTCTTTACCACTGGACCACCAGAGAAGTCCCTAATAACATTTTTGTTTGTTTGTTTGTTTTTGTTTTTAATAAATTTATTTATTTTATTTATTTTTGGTTACACTGGGTCTTTGTTGCTGTGCACGGGCCTTCTCTAGTTGCGGCGAGCGGGGGCTACTCTTCATTGCGGTGCACGGGCTTCTCACTGCGGTGGCTTCTCTTGTTGCGGAGCACCGGCTCTAGGCGCATGGGCTTCAGTAGTTGTGGCATGCAGGCTCAGTAGTTGTGGCTCACAGGCTCTAGAGCGCAGGCTCAGCAGTTGTGGCGCATGGGCCTAGCTGCTCCGCGGCATGTGGGATCCTCCTGGACCAGGGCTCGAACCCGTGTACCCTGCATTGGCAGGCGGATTCTTAACCACTGCGCCACCAAGAAAGCCCCCTAATAACGTTTTTTAATGATAAAAATTTTTAGGTAGAGTTGGAAAAGTGACTCTGTAAATTTTTGCTAAGTTAGAATAATGTCTGTTGATACCAGTGTGACAAGAGCAAAATCATAGAGGAGGCCGATTGACAAAGAAAACCAACCACTACGCAGCTGTGTTTGGGAAGAGAAGCCATCTTATTTGTGCCTCTTACTCAGAATATGATTGAAGAAAGGACTGGATCCATACTGGGTGTTTCTAGTGTTTCTTGAAAATGGAGTATAGAGTCACGTTGTAGAAACACTTTCCTTTTCCAGGCCACAGCGAGGGATAATTTAAAATGTAGATAGTTGACGTCTCCCTCTTTATAGCTGAGGAATGTAGGTTGCAGAAGAGACTCATTCACCACCAGGGGTCCCCCTGGCACCAGCGCCCCTTCCAGCTATAGCTGCTTGCAACCTGCAACCACATGGCCTGATTTCTAGCAAGACTCCAGAGGTTCTCTCCGCTTCAGTTACCTAATTCGGGGAGCCAGTCCTACCTTCGCTATTTGCTAAATAAGGTGAGTGGTCAAACTGTGGATAAATTGGATTTACAGGGTAAACTGTGGATAAATTGGATTTATAGGGTATGGTGAGGAAATGATGAGGTAAGTTGGATATGTATATGCATGCCCAATACAGTAAAAGTTTCAAAGTTGATTTGAACAGTTGCAACATTAAAATAAATACTCGATTGCCTTTTGATATTTGTGTCATTTTGGTTAATATAAACAGAATACCTCTCTATAACATATGTAGTTAGGTTGAAAATTTTGGTGTCTTGTCCCATCCTATGTTACTATACCTCTACCACTCACTATATTTGAAAAACTAAGGAAGCATTCTTCTTACACATTTCAGGACCCTTTTTTTCCCTCTTAAACTTAATGGCGAGTAACCTCCCAACAGTTTTTAAACCTGGAATTTAGCGCTGCTCTTTTATATGGCAAAATAAACAAGAAATGGCCATGAATTAGTGTCTCTGGAAATATTCTAGTTTAGCATTGTTTTTTAAAGTTAATTAATTAATTAATTAATTTGGTTGCGTTGGGTCTTAGTTGTGGCAGGTGGACTCCTTAGTTGCAGCTCCAGGACTCCTTAGTTGCAGCATGCAGACTCCTTAGTTGTGGCGTGTGAACTTTTAGTTGCAGCATGCATGTGGGATCTAGTTCCCTGACCAAGGATCAAACCCAGGCCGCCTGGATTGGGAGTGCAGAGTCTTATCCACTGCACCACCGGGGAAGTCCTGAGTATTGTTTAGATTAATAATAAGTTCAAAATTTTCTGCCTTTTAATTTTTTGAATTTATTTATTATTTTTGGTTGTGTTGGGTCTTCGTTGCTGCGTGCAGGCTTTCTCTAGTTGCAGCGAGCGGGGCTACTCTTCATTACGGCGCGCGGCTTCTCTTGTTGTGGAGCACAGGCTCTAGAGTGCGCGGGCTTCAGTAGATGTGGCACGTGGGCTCAGTAGTTGTGGCTCATGCGCTCTAGAGCACAGGCTCAGCAGTTGTGGTACACGGGCTTAGTTGCTCCACGGCCTGTGGGATCTTCCTGGAGCAGGGCTGGAACTTGTGTCCCCTGCATTGGCAGGCAGATTCTTAACCACTGCACCACCAGGGAAGCCCTTCTGACTTTCTAGAAGGCATTTTCCTTCTGTTTCATATATCTCAGTGTGGCTTAATCCAGTGGTATGTTTATCTCCTGGTGGTTTTGATGCATCTCTCAGGTACCAGCTGCATGTCCAGCATCTTACCTGAATTTGTTTTTGGCAGGATTGCTGACACCAGGGACTGTGATGGGATGTTGTGTAGGGGAGAGAGTGGCCCGTCTGTCTTGCGTTCTTTCCGTGGGCGTGTTTCTTCCCTTCCTTTCTTGTCCCTTTGGTCCTCACTCTGACTCAGTCATCCTCTGTAGGTTGGGTGGGGCCTGCTTTCTGACTCTCTCTGGAAAGCTTTGCAGTCTCTGCAGGTAGCATCACTGTAGGTGGTGGTTGAAGTGTGTGGTCTGGCGGGTGTCCGAGTGCCCGTGCATATCCCAGCTCTGCCGCTGACCGACTAGCTTGATGTTAGGTATGTTACTTAATCTCTCTGTTCCTCAGTTTGTTCACATGTCACATGTGGATTATAATATCATCTACCTCATTGGTTGTTGTAAGTACTAATTGAGAAAATAGGTGTAAAGCACTCAGCAAATTAATGAGGAACACAGACTGTGGAGCCTGGCTGGCTGAGTTTGATTTCCAGCTTTGCACCTTAGAAGCTCTGTGACCTGGAACAAGTTATCTCTCTGTGCTCCAGTTTCTTCATCTGTGCAGTGGGGGTAATAGAGTCTGCCTCTATTGTGGGATAAAAGTACTTAGAACAGGGCTGGGTACGTAGTAAGCATTAGCTTGGCATCATCATTATTATTATATTTTCATCATTATTAGTGTTGCTGTTCTGCTCTTTTGTGATTGACACGTCATCACTGTTCAATAGGTGATAGGTATTGTCATTGTCCTTGTTTTACAGGTGAACAGACTTAGGTTCAGGATGGTGAAATAATTCTTTCTTTGTCTTACGGATAGAACTGGGGCTCCTTTGCGTCTTCCAGTTGCAAATTCAGTGCCTTCCTCAGCTTCCCCAGAGTTCCTCCAGATTAATGGAAGGGAGGTATGGTAATTGTTATGAAAGTTGGCAGGGAAAGCAAGTAATACCAATACTATCACCTTTCGGAATATTTTGTGTTTTGCGACCTATTGTCTGTTTGTCTTCAGAAGGTGATTATAGCCATCGTTAAGCTTGAATTTCTTTAGTTCTTACCAAGTCATAATTTTTATTGATACTAAAATTTTCAGAAAAAATTTTTTCTGTGTTTGTGGTGGAAACAGTGAGACGCAGTGACACAGAAATGGTAATTCTATGAGTCTTACTGGAAGTAAACTTAGAACAGGATACCCGGCTGCAGAAGTTAGGGTATGTTGTAACTATCAGTTGCCAGTGGAGGCATCATATTGTGAAAGTTTTGATTTTATTTCAGTCTTTAACTTTTGATTAATGAAGGTAAATTTTGAATTGTGTGTGTATAATGTGAATTATAGTTTTCTTTTACATTCCTCCTGTTGGTTGACATAAAAGCATTTACCAGTGCTTTACTCTTGTAAGAAGTACTGCCCTAAAGTTTTGGTACTAACTTAAGGCAAACCAGTAAAACCATGATAACCGTCTGAGAACTGTGAAAGTCAGAGTTGTATCTCTGTGAGCTGCTTTTGTGACATTTACAAGCAGTTTGTTTCTTAATAGTTCTTTCCCAGTGACTTTCTTATTTAAGGCCAGGTTTCTGTAGGGAAGCCGGATTGGACAAAATTATACAGTGTATGAAGGGTTTTTCTGCTCACTGATCTTGCTTATGGCATTGTTTGCTAGCCGTCTAATCTCACACATTAGTTTCACTATTGCTCTACTAAAATCTGCAGTGGAAGTTCTGATTGGAGTATCAGAATACTACAGTTGTGTGATTTATTTTTTATGTGGGATGAGGAAGGGCATTCCACATGGTTTTTGTAGAATTTATATCAATTTTTCTTTTTCCATTCTTATGGGGGAAGAAAAGCAAGGTTTACAACATGTGTAATTCACGTATTCATGCAGTAAATATTTTTCAAGCCCCTGTGCTGGGTCCTGGAGGTGAAGCAGTGCCCAAGACTGAGGCAGGCCACGCTGTCGTGGAGCTTAGTGTCGGGTCCTGATACCTAGAATCTCTGATGCTTTCTCTATGGTTGTGGCCTCTAAAATAATAGAACTTCCCTCTGCCATGTCCTCATTACCTACAGGGCTTAGAAGAATGTGTGGAATACGGCCTGTACATTTTACTTTCTGTTTTAGCAGTGAGGCCCTGGAGATGGCGTGCAGAACCGACGACGTCCTTCCCGCCATGGAGAGTGCATTGCAGTGGGGCAGTCAGACAGTGGACGAGGTGCAGAATAAGGCATGTGGTGTTGTAGACGGGGTCATGCTGTGAGGAGGTGAAGCTGGGTTAGGGTATGGGCTGTGCAATTTTAGATGAGGCGGTCAGGATAGGCCTCGTGGAGTAAGTGACGTTTGAGCAAAGGCTCGGAGGAAAGGGAGTGAGCCTTGTGGTTATATCTGGGGCAAGAGTGTCCAGCCTAGAGGGAGAGGCAGGCAGTGTAAAGGCCCTGAGGTGTCATGCGTGGCTCGTGTGGGCAAAGGGCAACAGGGAGCTCAGTGTGGTTGGAGCTGAGAAAGCCCGGGGGCGGGGATGGTGGTGGTGAGGAGATGGGGCTGTAGATGGTAGGGGAGTCTCCTGGCACAGGGATTTGCAGACCATCCTTGGTGTGCAGGTCACCTGTTCAGGGGAGTTGGGGAACGTTTGGTGAGTTTTAGCAAAGGAGTGAAATGGTGTGATTGATGTTTTGAAAGAAAGGGTCAGTTGCAGCTGCTGGCTTGAGAATTGATTGTGGAGCAGCGAGACAAAAAACAGGGGGCTGGGCGGTGGGGAGGCCTGTGGGTGCCAGATGGCAGTGGGCGGGGGGAGGTCACCGCCCAGGTGTAGTCTGAAGGCAGGGATGGTGGGTTTCGCTGATGGAATGCTTTGATCTAAGAGACAGAAAAAGAAGTCCAGGTGACCAAGGCTTGGGGCCTGAGCAAACAGTAATCTTTCTATTTAAAGTAAATTTTAATTAAGAGTTTACTTGTTAAGTGGGACTTACCAGAGTTGCTCTTAGCTAGACTGATACTATAAAGAGGTTGTTTAAATACCAAAGAGCTTTTTATATTAATATATAGAATGTCATGAATCAGAGCATAAAGGGATTGCTTACTTTTTTCACTTGTGTTCCCATTCTTTTCAAGATGTCACTGGATTGGGAATTTAAAAGCATAAGTTGTTTTAATATTTAGCAGAAAGAAAATAGTAGTTATATCACCAAACTTAGGCCTGAGACAGATCACTCCACCTCTGAACCTCAGGATCCTCTTCTGCAGAAAAGGGGAAGGAAGTGCTTTGGTGGGATTGTGTTAAGGGTTAAACTCGGTTGTTTTATGTGTGAAAGCACCTGGCACAGTGCTGGTCCGCAGGTGCTTTTCTGCTGTTTGCAGAGCACCTGTGTCCTCTCCTGCTCTCACACCGGCTGCTCTTTCTTTTCAGTCGCCGCAGTGGTTCTTTCTTGTAGCTGCTGCTTCCATCTGGGCTGTGCTTCATCAGGCAGCCACTGTTCCCTGTTTCCTGGAGAAGTTTATGCTTCTCTGTATCTTTCCAGCTTTCAGGACCTTGCACACCAGGAGGTGACATTTGGGTATTGAAATAAAATATAAATTAGCTTGGTGGATGGGAGAGAAAGCTGCCATCCACTGGTTCACTTCATTTGGAAACTGGGCTTCTCCCCCCACTCACTTTTTCCATCCTAGAAAGCTCCCAGTTTGCCCCTCGTCCCTGCCTCCACTGCCCTGCCTCCACTGCCCTGCATCAGCTCCAGCCACCCCCCCCCACCCCCACCCCCGCTAGCTTTTCTTCACAGCTGCTGCTGTGGCCTTCTGGGCTGTTTGTGAAGACCCCTGCTTCCCGGATACGGCTGGGCTCAGTGACACTGTGCCTCTGCCGGTTGAATGGCCCTGTCTTTACTCATCTTTAAAAGATGTGGTGGCACTGATTTTGCTTAGAAGATGTGAAAATGAGATATAATCAGTATCTGGTGTGTAGAATGTGGTTGGTGACAAGGTAGCCTTGAATTTTTAATTTTTGAGAGTCATAGGTTCCAAGAGAGACTCACAGTTTGCTTGGGTCGTTTATACAGTCTGTTAGCTGATGGTTTCAGATTAAGCACCAAGCCGTTGTCATGGGGCTGAACCAGGTACCAGACTTGCCCACTGATGTTCCTTTCTGTCCTGGGCTCTCCTCAGTAATGGGGGAAGCTGGGGTGGTTGGTGTTCATGAATTCTGCTGGGTCTGTCTGCTTGTTTCTTCTGTTCTTTTTCTGGCTTGCTTGCCTGTGTTTTCTGGAGCCCCCTTTCTTACCAGTGTTGCCTGAGGTCAGAGTTCTCTGTGGTGAATGATGTGTTTTCACTGGGGCATATGAGGGGTCACTTGAGCTCTGCCTGCAATTAGGAGACTGAAGGTAAAGCCTGCAGCACAAAGCATCATCTAGGGGAGCTGTTAGAAACTGAACACGCTGCCCTGAGGCCACAGCCTTTGTTCAGCTCTTGTTTTCAGAAGTTAGTGAATTCACAGTTAAGTAAAGTACTTGATTTTTTATTAGCTTACGGGATTTAAGTAAAGTACTTGACTTTTTTTATTAGTTTACGGGATTTACTACTAACAAAATCACCGATATATTAGGAGGGCTAAACTGTGCCCAGGCAAAGGCTCCAGGAACCTAGTTACTTACTGTCTTACTGCTAAGATAATAAGTGTGGAATGTGTTCAAAGAGCTAAATTTTTTAGACAACCTTGATTATCTCTCAGTTTGAATGGAGAAAGTAAGTAGCTTTGCATCTTAAAAAAGTTGCTAGTACAGATTATTAGGGTATTTTTCTGTCCTGCTTCTTCAGTATGAGTTTATTATTCACTTATATTTTGAAGCTAAAAAAAGAAATGCATCTTGGATCCCTCAGTATTCCCTAAAGCTAATTTTGAAAGTATCTGGCAACCTCAACCTCTTGTTTTTATGTGTTTTCTAGATACTTTCTATAAATTTACAAACTTTTCAAGTATCAATCTGGAAAAATATTTTACCTCAAAAATACTTGGGTTCCTATGGACATTTTTTACAGACTTGTTTTTAGTGATGATCAGGATTTTATTTTCAGAATTATTCTTATTTCATCAAGGTAATTATTTTAACTGTAGGTCAGAATTAGGCTGGTAAAATGCCAAAAGCACGACTTTGAAAAACAACAATGGTTTGAGCAGGCACCTACAGACATGATCTGGGTCAGACTTGATTTGCAGCTTACCCAATTCTAGAATCGTCTGTCAGTTTCGTAAACAGAAGTCTGCCAGATGAATTGAACAGAAGGGTGAGATTAGCATATTAATAAGGTTCTGGCTACCGGCCGCCTTTTTCTCCACCCTGTGTCCTCCCTCCCCTCCTTCTCGCTCTCTTTCCCTGAATGAATCTAGGAACACAGACCCTTGGGGTCACGTTACTTGCTGGTTTCTTTCTGTTCAGTAGCTTAATCTGGCCAGGAAGGTCTGTGTTTCAGGTTGCGGAAGCTTGAGAAGATTCTGTAACTGAGAGGCATTCTTCAAGCTGCTGGAAAACATTACAGAGGGAACACCTCCCAAATTTTGCTTCAAGCTCTGAAAAAAGGAGCGCAGTGGGGAAGCTTAGTCTTGCTTGTGGATCGAAGCAAATCCTGTAGGAGCGATGAACGGGGACTTGTTGTGCGGACTCCTGGCTTGGTCTTTCTAGGACTGACTTTATGTTGTTGGAAGTGACGGGCCGAGGGGCCCTGGGACCCACAGGTGCTGTCTGTATGGAGAAGAGCGGCTGTAGTCCATTTCCAGTGTGTTGGGCTAAAGGTATAAGTAGATTAAAAATCTATTCGGTTTAAATTTTATTTAGATTCATGCTTTTGCGCTAAGAAGGTGGATAAGAGTTTGTCAGAACTTATTTCAAAGAGAGTCACAATTAAATTTAAGGAAAAAGGGAAATTACATGGTATGGGTTTGCAACTATTGCATAAAACCAATTAGAGAGTGTTTCAAAAAGTAAATAAAATTATTTTTATGAAAATGCATTTAAATGAGTAAACTCTTTTTATGCTCTGTCTTATGTCTCTTGAAGTTGCATGTTTTGTTTTGAGTTTTAATCAAGACGTCCTACCCATTCTGAGAGGCAGAAGTTTTTAAAGAGTAAAGAGACTAAGCTTAAATAGGACTGCAGGAAAAAAGAGTAACAGATTTTCTTATTTCAAAAATTGGTTTCCTTTCCTCACCGTAAAGACTGTGTATTTAATTGGAAATTCCTTGTTACTGTAAGGTGGGCTTATCACTAAGGGTCAGCAATGCTGTGAATAAACAGTTTTCCTCTGTAATGTTGTTAGGGGTTTTAGTTATATAAAAATAAAAATATAAAATATAGCATTTCATTGTAACACTCAGGATGGTATTTGGGGAATGTGTTTAGAAGTTAAAAATGCCATATAATTCATGTATGAATAAGACCAAGACAGGTAGGCTGTTTTGCTTAAAATAGTAGTGGATTGAATATTTAACCTGGGAGATAAAGTCCTTAATGAAGAATTTAATAAAAATATTTATTATTAAAAAATATATATTTAAATATCATCTTACTTCACTTAGGAAAGATTTTTAAAAGGAGGAATCTGCACTGCGTAAAGAGCTGCAGTATTATAAGTAAAGCTTCAGACTGATTAAATTTAGTGTTCAGGTTAAAAATGTTAATACCACCAGGATATTGATGTGTTAGCACAAGATTAAACTGGTTTTCATTTGAGTTGTTGTCATTATCTATTAATTCTTTTCTAGGCTTTTAAACATTTTTAAAACATGTGATATTAGAATCCTTTAGTATGACTAAACAAAGACTGTCATTTTATTACATAATTAGATATTAAGAGTAAAGATTTTGCAGTTAATTCAAACTCTTGAGTTTTAAAGGATGTTGGGTTTGGGAACTTTTTAAATTGCAGGTTCTTACCTCAGGACTGTGTAGTATAATTGAACATGGTCAGTGCTCAGTGGCGAAGAGTTCTGTACTTGTTGAAAATTTTGATCTTTTCCCAGACTTGCTGGGATTCATTTATATAATGCCACTTGCATTGTGTGATAGCAAATGATACCTCTCTGTTAGCACTTATCCTTAACAATAAGGCTCTGATTTCACTCACAACGTCTAGGCTAGATTCAAGATATATGAATCCAGTGGCAATGTGATATTAAATAATCAGCTACTAAGTTTTTTAAAACTTCAAAGTGACTTTAGAACTATGAACTTTGGAAGAGAGATTGTAGTGTTTTTGTTCGTCCCAAAGCAATTGATTGAAGCCACTTATTTTTCCATTATGTTTGCTGACTGCAGAGCAAATGAGTAGAGGCGTTTTTAACTGAAATATCATTTTGATAGAGGTGGGCTTGGGCATGAGGGCAGAGCTCCCATGTGTAGAAGAGGGAGAAGGTAGGGATGGTGTCAAGGTCAAAGTCAGTCTGCGTGTAGGGCTGGAACAGGCTGTCTCCTCAGATGGATCCTTCAGGAGCAGATTCTGACAATTACGGGGAGTTTGCACCCTGTCCCCTTCTGGGGCTGAGCCCATTGCCCGGTGAGCACACAGGCACCATCTCAGGACAGGTCCCCTCTGCCTTCTCCGCTTACTGTCTCGCCCTTAGGTGTTTATCCTGATTAATTTTTGCTGTGTGATAAAGACAAAGATGTTGCTGTGCAGAAATTGGCTGAATTGGTTATTTTAAAGTATAAAATTACTCCTTTTAGATAGAGACAAAGTAAAAAGCTCAAATCCAAAGAATATATATCCAAATCTCTCTTTGCAGTTAGACATTCTAAACCTCACATTTGATTTTATCAGTCACATTAACCTCAAAAAACAGCCATGGCCCAATTTAAGAAGACATGTAAAATACTTACTAGAACAGGCTAAAAATAATAGAACAGACCTATATTTGTGTACTTTGAAGTGAAAACTTTATCCTTAAAACACTCTGGAGTCTTTTCTGTAATAAAGTTTATTGTACTGATGAATTTAGTTTAAAGAACCCACCTTAGGTTCCACCTGCTGAAGATTGTATTTTAACATATTTAAGAGCACTGTGTTATAAATTGTGTTCAACTATATCATAATTTCCTAGGCTTAAAGACAGTTTTAATTCAGGATATTGAAGTAAGTGTAAATGTTTACCGTGCTGTTAATTGGCTACAAGGCTACTAAGTGCAGAAAGCCCTGCCTGGAAAGTTCTTTGATTATATCAGTGTGTGCATTGTTTGTTTCATCTTTTTGAAAGACGGGGAAGGATTGAGGGGTGTCAGATTTGGTTGTTAGGAATAAATGTGTTGTTGATTTTTTTTTTTTAATTTTTTTATTTTATTTATTTATTTATTTATTTTTGTTGTTGTTGTTGTTGATTTTTTTCTGTGTCTTTCAGTGGTAGATGGAGTTTGAATATACTATTAATAGTTCATTTGTGTGATTCTGGATCCTGTGGTTGAAGTCATGCTTTTTCTGTATCAGTATTTTAAACTCCATCCATCCATCCGTCTCTGTGCATCTTCTCTTCTGTGTAGCAGACTCCAGGGGTCAGCTGCCTCTTGATACCTACATTTGTATTTTTCATAAGCATCTGATATCAACCAGAGAGAAGCCTCTTACTTGTTGCCCCTGAAATCGGTTCCTCCCCAAATCCTGTGTGTTAATAAACATGTCAAACCCCCATCCACTCAGTTGTTCATGCCACAGACCCAGGATGCCTCTTTGATGCCTTCTTCCATGTATAAGGGATCCATCTTTTTATCCTGATGATTCTGTCTCCAAAATCGGTCTTGAATTCCTCACCTTCTCGCCCCCTCTGGGCTATGGGAGTTGCTTCCTGTTGGTCTTCTTGTTTCCTCACATGTTCATCCTTCACACACCTGCTGGAGTGATTTTGTAAAAACATAAATCTGATGTTATTCTTTTTCAAACTCGCCAGTGGCTTCTCATTAGAATCTGATGGAATTGCAAATCCTTAACATGGCCTGCAGGGCTTCGCCTGATCTGGCTTCTGTCCACTGTCCCCAGCTTTGGGCCCTTGGCCTCTTGCTCATTTTGACTTTTCAGTGCCTGGGACACCCAAAGTCTTTCCTCTTAGGCCTTCTGCACCTGCAGTTGCCTCTTGTCTCCCTTCTCTGCCCAGCTGACTCCTGCACCTTTAGGTCTCAGCTAAACCAGTTTCTCTCTGGTGTTCCCTCCTTGAGCCTTTTCTTCTGTCTTGCACAACATATACTGTTATTTATCATGGTATATTGCGCTTGTTTGATCTCTTCTTTGCTAGATGGTAAACTTAACAAAGTCAGGGATTATGTCAGGTTTTTTCCTGCTTGACAAGTAATTGGCAGAAATAAATATTACCTAATGAATGAACAAATTCTGTATAGAGTTAACTAACCCTTAAAAATTGCTCAACAAAAGGAGTGAATTGGTCTTTGGGTTTCGTCTTGTAGCAGCACACATGCTACATTTCAGTTCTCTCAACAGATGGGTCTGGGTCAGGCTCCAGGGTCTGATAGCTGCCCTCTGCCACGCCTGTGGGATCACGGCCATCCGATCTGACAGCTTGAGGAGCTAATTGACTCGTGGGGGAGACAGATTAAAAATGTATTATTATGTAAGCATACAAACATTTCATAGTTATACTTATGTGGCTGTCTAGATACCTGTAAATTTACAGTAAAAGAAATCCAGTGCTCTCCAGAGGGGTGACTGAGTTTTATGAGTGCACAGCCCGGGCAGCAGGTCATGGCGCCTCCACATAGCAGCCACAGTGAATGCTGAGCTGAGTTTCCGTTCACCCTCCGCCTGCCCTCATGCTGCAGTGGTGTCCTCAGGCACTGCCCACCTCCCCTCCGTCCTGTCTCCCCCTCCCCAGCTCCTGCAGGCTCCAGCCTCGCAGCACTGCGTGCACCTAGCTTTCTGAGAGGACCCTGCTGGGTTGTGCCCCGCCTGTCCCTTACGCTTTTGTTGCTCCTGTGTGGAACTTTCCTTCTTTTTCACACGTGAAGCCTTCAGGACTCTGCCCCGCGCGTGGCCCTCTGTCTATCACCGGCCCACAGGGCTGGGCGCTGCACACACTGGCATAGCTGGCGACTCCCTCAGCTCTGCTTACTTGCTTGTCTCCGGTTACCTGGTTGTCAACTTCTTACAGGCCTTCTTACTTTGTAAATCCCTCTGGTCGGACATATTGTCAGCACTCAGTTGTTTGCTGAGTGAAAAAGAAGGCTAAACTGGTAGTCTGGGCCATTTCGATTCAGGCCGAGAGGGTGTGGAGGGTGCTCCGCGCTCTAGGGGTTCTGCACGTGAAGGCTCTGAGACCCGAAGGTGTTGGCGTGTCCCAGAGGATGTGGGCTTTCCCACTGACTGCAGTTTGAGTTGCATTGAGGCCGATGGGGAGGGCGAGCAGGGAAGCCTTGCCCTCCACCCTGTTTCTTCGAGGGGGAGGGGTGGGGCTCTTCTTTCTGAGACTCCCCCGCCTCCGAAGACCGGGACTCCCCAGGTGGGTGCCAGGCCTAGTCAGGCCCCTGTGCATGGACTGGGCGCCGTCTTCCCTCTCCCTGGGAGCCTCATCCGCCGCACGGGAGGCACACCTTGTCTGCCTCAGTCCCTCACCATCATCTGTCAGTTCCTTGAACTCTTCCTCAGGTGGTGGATGCTTTTCCCTCCACCCGGGACACCCTGTCCTGTCACAGTTCCCTCTGTGACCGCAGCCACTCCAGCTCGGATTCCTTGATTATCTCCTCATGGCGCTGGTCCCTTTCCTCACATCATAGTGAGTTAACCGTGGGTAAATGTTAGTGCAGTGTGTTTGTATCCCTCGCATGCAGCAGCATATCGAGTACATGAGTTTATGATAAATCGAGAATATGAAAGTAACAGGTGTCTCTGTCACTGCAGAGGAGAAGGAGAGGACAGCTAGGCAGCACTTGAACAGAGATAAGGAGAGCAGCTCGCTGTGCGGGGTCACGGGGAACTCCCTTTTCTCTCCTGTTTCGAATCTTGTTAGCATCCCTTCCCTCACCCACAGAGCCGGTAGTGTGGGGATTCAGATACCTTTCTCTCTCATTCTTTCACTCGTCCTCATTGTATTTGGGGAAGAGGCCGCTAGTTCTCCCCAGGGTTCTCTCCACATGCAGTTCTAGAGCTCTAGTTGGACGTGGGGTTTTTGCTCAGATATGCCCTTGTCAACCAGGTAGGGAAAGTGAGTGCCCCAGTTTATCCGTCTTGACACTTACCACCCACCCATGACTCCCCCGCTGGGTCTCCTGGTTTGGACAATAAGCTGTATGAGTGTGTCCTCCTTGGCCCCCCTGGTGAAATGGGACCCTTCTCCTGCCACCACCATCCTCCCCGCTCCTCTGCTTTCCCTTCTCTCTTGCTCTCCTCACCAGCTCACAAACTGTCCGTGGTCCACCTCTTGGGCTCGCTTGCTCTCCTGCAGTGAAATGCACACCTAGGAGGCAAGGAGCCAGTCTGCCCTTGCTCACTGCTGCGTCCAGTGCCTCGTGTATGGCAGACTGCTGTCGTGAACAGATGAACGCCTTAATGGAGTGAGTCATCTTGTCTGCCTGCAGCAATAGAGGTCTAAGTCTCTGGAAGCCAATGAGAAGGGTGATGGAGGCTTTTTTGGGAAAATTAAAAAACTGTTGAGTTCTTTCTAGTGCTTTAATGGTTAGTGATACTGATTTTTAAAAATAGTGTTCACAAATCTTTAATTTCAGATTTGTCTGTAATTGTTTAAACTGTAAGGAATTTATTGTAAATTCAACAGTTTTCTCTATTTCATAACTTGGTCAGTTTTCAGTTAAAGAGAAAAAGCTAATGTTAAAATAATTAGGGACTTCCTTGGTGGTCCAGTGGGTAAGACTCCACGCTCCCAATGCAGGGGGCCCGGTTTCAATCCCTGGTCAGGGAACTAGATCCCGCATGCATGCTGCAACTAAGAGTCCACATGCTGCAACTAACACCTGGTGCAGCCTAAATAAATAAATATTTAAAAAAAATTATCACTGAATATTTTTGTTTTGCATTTAAGTAATATTTGTGTAAATTTATGTAATATTATTGACATGTAGCTCACATAATTTAGGTTTATGATTAGGTGTATAGGTATTATCGTCTGTAACTTCTTTAACTTACATACATTTGTGTTTTTATTCCTTTCTTCCTGAAAGGTTGTATAAATTGAGTCATATTTTAAGTATTTTGTAGGAATTTGTTGAAAAGAAACCAATGGCAGTAAATTTTTTCTTTGAGTAAAAAGACAGACTGTGGTTTATTCTGTGGTTCATGTAGCTTTGGTTCATTTTTTTGCATTCTTATCTCAGATGTCAGTGAATTCTTTTGTTTTTTGGTTTTTTGCCTGTTATCCCAGTGTTCAGTTGAATTTGCAGACTTACGGATAGGAAGTTTTACCAGTTACAGCAGTTTTTGAAGTTAATTTTTTTTTTTTTTTTCTATTCTGTTTTGATGGGGCTGTGTTGAAGCTGTAGATCAATTTGGGAGAATGCCCTGTGAACAGTATTGAGATTTCTGGTGTATCTATCCAGTATCATACACTAGTGTATAGTAGATCTTAGTGTGGTGGTCTGGACTTTTTTTGATGCTATTTGGTTTGAAGTTTAATTTTCCAGTTGTTGGCCTAGTATGCAGAAATAGATTATCTTGTTAGCTTATCTTGTGGCCTTACTATAAATTCACTTATTAGTTCTGGTGGTTGATTTGCACAAGTAGACAGTCCTAAAAAACTATAATCATGTAATCTGTAAATAAAAACTATTTTTCTCTACAATCTTTTTTTTTTTTTTTTTCTCGCGGTACGCAGGCCTCTCACTGTTGTGGCCTCTCCCGTTGCGGAGCACAGGCTCCGGATGCTCAGGCTCAGCGGCCATGGCTCACGGGCCCAGCCACTCCGCGGCATGTGGGATCGTCCCGGACCAGGGCACGAACCCGTGTCCCCTGCATCGGCAGGCAGACTCTCAGCCACTGCGCCACCAGGGAAGCCCTCTCTACAATCTTGATATCTTTTGTTTCTTTGTCCTACCTTTTTGCCAGCCTCAACTTGGACCTCCATCCCAGGGTTGAGTAGAAATGGCAAGAAGGGATGTCCTTGTCTTGTTCCGACCCTAAGAAGAAAGTACTCAGTGTTAAATAGGATTTAGCTCAGTTTTGTTTTTTTTGTTTTAAGATATCCTTTATCAAATCAAAAAACTTCCCTTTTAATTCCTGGTTTTCTGAGAGGTTTTTTTTTTTAAAAATCATTAGAGAGTGTTGAATTTTGTCACGCTCTTTTTCTGTATCTGTTGATGTGATAATATGAATTACATTTTGATTGTTAAACCAACTTTGCATTCCTAAGATGAATCCCACCTGATGGTGATGGGTTATCCGTTACCCTATTTATACATTGCGAGATTGAAGATGTAGGGTTCTGTTTAGGGTATTTGTGTCTATTTTCATGAGGGACATCGGTCTGTAATTTTTTTTTCTTGTAATCTTTTTGTTAGTTTTTCATATCAGAGTTCTCATAAAACAAGTTAGAAAGTGTTCTCTTATGCATCCGTTTGTATGATATACAGCACAGCCAGAAAAATCCTTCCTCTACTGAAAGATGTGTACAGTCTGTCTTACTGAGAAAACCAAGGACAAACACAGGATCTGTTAACCAGGGTGAGGCCAGCCTGTTGATCTCCCCCGAAGTCTGTTTTGTTAACTTTTTTTTTTTTTAAGAGAAACAAAATTCTGCCAGAATATCATACCTTAATATTAATTTTTTTTTACTGTGAAAATCTTACTGCTTTGTAAAGTTGACAGAATTTCATTGAGAAGATAATAGTCCTGAACTGTTGACTGTTCTTCTTCTTTCAGCTTTGTGGAGATTCACGATGGAATGGTATACCGGTGGCATGTTTTCAGTGTAAAAAATGCATAGTTGTTTTATAGGACAAGGTTTAGGGGGAAAATCTAAAGGAACACTGTCCTTAATTTGGTTATTGGATTTAACAATACATTTCAAATATACCAGTTATTATCACGGTAAGAATGGGAATCTGTTGTTCCCTTTTTGGACAAGGATTCATGAAGCTGTGTGCGGTCGTGCAGCAGTGTGCCCACTAGGAACAGGGATGATGCTGACTGGGGACAGAGATGGGACTTTTGAAGTATGAGTTAAACGGGAGGGTCTTGCAGGGTTTCCACCTGGAGAACAGTCCAGCTCAGAGCTCTCCTTCTGTAGCAGCTGTTGCCTGCTGCCTGCTGACTTGGGTTCGTATGTCTTGCTGAGCACTGTATGCTTATCCTCTCCCCCCATAGGGGAGGTACTGTGACTCCCACTTCACAGAGCCTGGCGCGACTGAGAGCCCCAGAGCTGTGAGTGGGCACCGGCCCCTGCAGTATTTTTCTGGCTGTGTTGTTACCAGACGGCATGTGCTACTCCTTCATCAGGATCTTGCCCAGAGGTCCTGCCTGAGCTCTTCCCTGAGACCAGCTTCTTCTGTTGGATTTCCACTTGTCTTCAGTTACAGCCCTGAGATCATACTGGGCTGCTTCTTGTAAAGGGTTATTTGTGTGATTTAGGTGAGCTTTGAGCTGTTTGTAACCTCCAGGGTCTTGCCCATAGAAAGTAGGTGAGCAGTTTAAGGGAGAGAGAATTCAGTCTCGCTTCTGAGGGCTGTGCCTGACCAGGGCAGGTCTCCACAGCCATTGCTGCTGCAGTGCTCTTGTCATAATTTATTCTCCCCTATGTGGGCTGGCTTCTGTATATATTGTTTTAAAAACTTTACTGTGGAAAATTTCTGGTGAAACGTAGTATGTTGAACGTACTCTTGCACTCAGAACTGGGGATTAAGTGCAATTAGCCATGCTTTCTTTCTCCTGGCTTCCCGGAATCCTGTCAGGAGGTGGAGGCGTTCTCTTCTGGAGGCGCTGGTCCAAGGGAAAGGCAGGTCCTGGCCTTCGGGCATCTCTGGCCGAGTGGCTGCTTCCCTGCTCAGCACAGGGTCCCTGACAGACAGCCAGGTATTTAAAGACAGCTTCTGCTTTCAATGGGAGACCAGAACAGAGAAACAAGCAGAAAACAGTCTACAGAGATGAAACAGCAAGAGAAGGAAGCTGAAAGAACACAATAGAAGTTCCAGTGTCAGGTTTCCAGAGTGCTAAGAGGAGATGTCGCCTCCGTGAAAGACAAACAATTCTTTTAAAAAGTACATTCAAGAACAAGAAAATTAAAAGTAAGAAAGCAGAAGCAAACTCAGCAGCAGCATTGGGAAGTAATGTGGATGGTCTCTCTCAGAACATGGAAAGGAAAGACAAATGGGGGAGAAAAGAAAGAAAGTAGGGTGATGAATTCAGAAGGTTCAGTATCCAAATAGTAAAAGTTGCAGAAAGAGAAAAAGGATAAAATCATCAAAGAAATGATGCAAGAACATTTTCTGAACCAAAGGAGAAGGGTTTCTGGATTGAAGCTTCTCAAATGTTGAAGCCCGCCCCTGGGGCCGCCTCTCGGGCTCCCCCCTCCCCCCACCACCGCTGATGACTTGGGGCTTTTTCTTTACTGCTGTTACTCTAATTGTAATTTTTAAATAGTACTTGTTACAGTTGTAGTTAAATAACCACACATGTGAGTTTATGTGTATGTGCGTGTGTGTAGCTCTCTCCTAACTAGGCTGAACGCTCTTCAGGTTAGGATTATATCTTTTTTTAATCCATACTAGTTAGTAGTTGGCTCAATAAATGCTTTTAGAATTAATTACTCTAAGGGAGGTATGGCCTACAGGGACAGGCATGAACAAATGGATGAGGCTGGCTGGCTGTGAAAGAGTGGGCAGTAGCAATAACACCTTGCAGCTGGCTCACAGCTGAGGCCAGGACAGCACGGTGGCAACTGCAAGGATGGAGAATGGGCACTTGGTGCGTGTTGCCATGCAGCGGCACCCCCCCCCCCCGGCCCAGAGACAGCCAACCGGAGTGGAGGGCAGCAGGGCTTGCTGAGCAAGGGCGTGGCCTCTGCAGCTTCCCTGCCTGCTGAGGCCCATGGACTTGGCCTGTGGCTTTGGGCCTTGGGCTTCTTTCTTCCCGGAAACCAGGGAAAATAAGGTTGTTATGGGGATTAAATGATTTCACGTTTAAGTGCTTAGAATAGTCCTAGCATGGTAAATGCCGCATGAATAATTACTTAAATAAACCCCTGCGAGCCCCCGGTCTAATTCATACCTTCCTGTGTCATGAGCGGCCTTTACGATAATTAGTTCCAAATCAGACAGCCCAAATCAATCTCTGCGTATTAGGAAAATCACTCTTTTTGATGCATAGCAGTTTAACGCCACATTGGGAGTCCTTGCCATTATGCTGTTTTCATTTTGCACAGTGCCCACCCCCAGAGAGTGGCAGTATTTTCCCAAAGGTAAATTTACTTCTCCTCCTTAGGAGTACAAAGATTCATTTGTAGCTGAGAAATTATATATGTATTTTAAAAGGCTTCAAAGAACCCAAATCGAAATGTCAGTCATGTGTGTCGTGCCCCGCCCCCTCCCATCCCCAGCCTGAGAGCAACTGTGGTGGCCCGAGGCTTATTCCCCTTTCCAAAGTAAACGTACAGAAGTCAGGGCTCCCTGCTTCCCCTCCCTGTAACTGGAGTGCCTCCTTCATCTGGCTTGAGTTCAGGCATTTAGACCTGAGTTGTTCCAGTAACAAATACCAAACTGAATTGATCCTTTTACTTCCTGCCCATCCCCCTTCCACCAACAAACAGCATCTGCCCCTGCTGTGTTCCTTATCTCAGTGGAATGGTATCACTTTCCCACTTAGCTGCCCAAGCCAGAAAAATGGCTGCCGACCCTCCTGTAGTCTTGCATACGCGAGTTGATCAATCCTGTCCTCTTGGAGTTTTTTATAGCTTTCAAATCTTTTTTCTCCTCAGGCCATTTATCCTGTCTGGATTATAACAGAAACCTTCTGATTGGTCTGGATGGGCTGAATTGCTGCCCAGGTGCATATCTAACACCAGGCAGGCTCTGAACCTGCCTCTGCAGCTGGGCCTTGGCCTGCTTCCCTGTGGATGGAATTAAAGGCACGTTGGCTTTGCACTGACTCCCTGGAGCACTCTCACCTACAGCAGCGACCATATCTTTTGTTGGGTCTAAGTTTTGATACCCATTCTCAGGATCCCAGCTTGTAACTCACCTTATATCGGAACCCTGACCATGTCGCGAGTCTGAGGTGGACCTTTTCTTTCCTCACCATGCCCCCGCCACCCCCAGCACTGGTTTTTTTTTTTCTTTTTTTTTTTTCAATTAATTAATTAATTTTTGGCTGCATTGGGTCTTCGTTTCTGCGCGTGGGCTTTCTCTAGTTGCGGCGAGCAGGGGCTACTCTTCGCTGTGGTGCGCAGGCTTCTCGTCATGGTGGCGTGGCTTGTTGCGGAGCACGGGCTCTAGGCACACAGGCTTTAGTAGTTGTGGCATGCAGGCTCACGTGGGCTCAGTAGTTGTGGCGCATGGGCTTAGTTGCTCCGCAGCATGTGGGATCTTCCCAGACCAGGGCCTGAACCCGTGTCCCCAGCATTGGCTGGCGGATTCTTAACCACTGCGCCACCAGGGAAGTCCCCAGTGTTGAGTTCTTAGTGCACTTGTCTGTGGTGGCTTTTCTCATGAGGTCCTGTTATCAGCGTGTCCTGATTGCTGGGAGAATGCCTTATACGTACTCTTCTCTAATACATTGGGGGGTTGGAAGAGGTTGAATTGATTGGTGGAAAGTAAATGATGTACTAAAGAAAATTATAGTATAGCTTGGTAGTTTTGATGCAGGTAACCTACCAGACTAAACTTGCATAGGGCTCACGTGGTGATCTTGGTTGGGGTTGGGTAGGTTTGTGCTGGGGCGGCTTGCACACTCCCCGTGGTGCTGTGCTGCAGGCCTGTGGCTCATTCTTGGACTGGCAAGTATCTGGTGTGGAGGTGAGCTCGTAGCCATGCAGCTGTGTGGTCTGGGCGGTCGCCTAACCTCTCAGCACCTTGGTGTCCACTCATGTAAATGAGGCGACTTACCGTGTAGGGTTGCTATGTGGATGAGATGAATCGGATGAGTGAGTGGAACCATCGGAGTGTCATGGTTTTCCTGCTGTTTGAAGGACTCCTCTTGAGTTAGTCTTTTCCTAAATAAGCACATCTTTTTGATGCTGTAGGAGGTACATTTAGATATAAACTTATAAGCACTGAAGTGCTGAAGAAATTATTTAATGTAGGTTTTCTACATTGATTTTGAACATCTGCTTTGATAAATTCTGTTTTAATTTACATCTTTAAATATTTAATTATAAAATAATATTACGGAAAAATACTTTAACCATGTTTCTTTCATCTGGGGGATTTATTGATACATTTAGTAACAAAGAAGTGTTTGCGAAAGTCTGTCATGATTAAGGTGTTTGGTAGTAATGAGGAGTCAGCCTGGCTCCAGGGAGATAGTCCTTAGTGTTGCCCTTCCCAGGAGACCTGTGGGGGGTTGTGTCATGTGGCCCAGGTTCACCCAGGCACGCATTCCATCCAGCCACACTGCCATCTGTTCTTTTTCATCATAGTAGCTGCTTATTGAATGACAGCAGGAAAGATAGGGAAATTGCCTTCCTCCTATTATGGACTCCACCCATGGCCAGTCAGCCCCAGAGAAGTTGCAGCAGTATCCGTGACAAGCTGTGGTAGAGCCACAAGCTTTCTCCCTGAGATTCCGTGTGCAGGAGTGGAATCTGCTTTAGACGGCGTTCTTCCTTTCATTCTTTTATTCATCGTCTACATTCAGAGCTTGCTAGTGTCGTTGGGACTGCAGCAGTGAACAGTTGTGTGTGTGCACGCATGCTGAGAAAGTGGACTGCTTCACTGAGCTTTAGGATTTTAGGGGCAGAGAACGTCGTTAGGCTGGACTTGATGGGCTCCTTGGTGTTTAGAGGTACAGTGTACCTGGACTGAAAGAGTTTTTCAGAGCTTCAGTCTCACTCAGTCACAATCCAACCTGGAATATATAGTGTCTTTCATCTTAGATTTTTATACCTGCCTAACGGAGCTAGTACCACCACCTCTAACAGTCGTGGTGAAAATGAAATGAAATGAGATAATGTATGTTTGTGCTTTGCATTAGAGCCACTAAGTAAGTGACAATTTAGATTATTTGTAATGAATGTTGGTAGCGGCTGGACTGTTGATCTTAAAGCTGGGGTCCCTGTATGAGTTTTAGGGGAAAATGAACTTGCAATCATATACAAAAATTTGTGCTTATTAATGTCTTTGCATTTTCTGGAGGACATGTCCATGTTTTTCAATAGATTCTTAAAGACATCTGTCATCAGTATGCATACATGTGCATGTGTATGTCCATATATCATAAATGCAGTTAAGAGCTCCTTTCATAGAAGATGATAAATTAATAGTAATTTCATATTTGCAGGCGTCACACATTTTACTAGTTTTGCAGAATAGCACGTGCATGTACAATTAAAAGAGCGGCAGAGGCAGAAATCAAGAACAGTTGGCATTTATAAAATGTGCCTGTGTGAATTGCTTCTTTGCTGGATTGGTAACTGGCTCAGGCAATTAATTTTAGCCAGTGCGCTCTGGCATTGCGTGTTGCTTTTGGTTGATCAGTTGTTGGATAAGAGTCTTAAAGATGTATAACTGAAGTATAGCATCCATACTATAAAGTGCACAAATCATACGTAGCCTGCTGCAGTTTTTACTGCCACCTTCCATACCGTTGTTTAGAATGTTACCAGCTCCCAGCAGCCTCCCTCCTGGCCCCTTGTAGTCAGTATCCCTGAAAAAGAAACCAGAGTTGATTTCTATCACCATGACTCGGTTTTGCTTGTTTTTGAATTTTGTGTGTTGTTTTGCCTGTCATAACATCTGTGAGATTCATTCGCGTTGTTGCATGTAGTACTTGGTCATCGTTTTTCATTGCTGTATGGCTTTCCATTTAAGAATACACCACAGTTTATTTTATTGATGGCTGTGTGGGTTTTCCCGGTTTTGAACTATTACGAATAACGCTGCCATGAATATTGCATGGTGAAGATGTGCGTGTGTTTCTCTTCGGCATATACTTAAGAGTGGAATGGCTGGTAATACTGTATATATCTTTTCACCTGTAGTAGAAACAGTTTCCCAGAATGCCTGTATCATATCACACCCCCGCCAGCAGTTGTATCAAACCTCTAGGTTGTTCTACATCATTGCCAACTGTTAGCATTGTTGGTTTTTAAAAATTTGGAGCCATGGAAAAATGTACTTAAAAAAAAATCAATTTTAAAAATTGAGGAAATTTACCATTTTGGAGTGTACCATTCAGTGTTTTTAAGTTTACAGTTGACCTTGAACAACGCTGATTTGAACTGTGCAGGTCCACTTACACGCAAAATTTTTTCAGTAAATATATTGGAAAAATTTTTTGTAGATTTGTGACAATTTGAAAAAATTCACAAATGAATTCTGTAGCCTAGAAATATTGAAAAAATTAAGAAAAAGGTATGTCACAAATGCATAAAATATATGTACATGTAACATACAAAATATGTGTTGTTTATGTTATCGGTAAGGCTTCTAGTCAACAGTGGGCTATTATCAGTTAAGTTTTAGGGGAGTCAGAAGTTACACATGCATATTCAAGTATGCAGGTTGCTCCAATTGGTGCTCCAATCCCCGCGTTGTTCAGTGGGCAGCTGTGTACACAAGTTTGTGCAACCATCACTCTTCAACTCCATCTCAGTTAAAAGTACTAGTTCCTCAACAGAGTGATTCAGAGTTTGGTTACCACGTATATGAACTATGAGTAAATGCATAAAGTACAAACCCATTTTACAAATGACTACATAAATAACAGGTGTGAATTATAATCCGTGACCAGTCATGTCACTTCTCTCAAAGTCTGTTGGTGACTGGTCAGTGCACATCTGTTGTTCAGTTTATACACAGACAGCAGAGTGTGTAGTTGTGTTGCCTCTTTGTTTGCCAGTGATAAATCCATGTGACATTTTACAAAAATAGCTAATCAAAGGAGGAAATTGGCCAAGGAGGATGAAATATAGAATTGAAACAAAAAGTGAAAAACACTGGAAGTAAAACTGGGTGTAAGTGAAGATTAGAAAATATTGATAGTAACATGGTAACTGTGTAACAAAATGAGCCAGAGAGGTAGGTGTGCATGGAGCTGTGGTGTGAACCAGCAACTGTGATCTCATCATTCAGCCAGTGGACCAAGGAGTGGTTTCAACTTTTAAAGCCTATAGACAGACTTTGGACAGGCTGTTAATGCTACAATTGGAGATAGAGCAAATGAACAAATTCAGGCATCCTGGCAGGAAGTAACAGAGTGATAGGTGTGCAGTATGGCAGAAACTTTTACTACACTGCGGAAATAACTTTGCAAGATTCTAATTGAACGTAAGTGGAGTTACAGAAAAAGTAGCCGACTCTAGGAATGTTGACTTTGCTGTTGAGCCAGACATGCTAGATGTGCAGCCAAAAGAACTTAGTAAAGGTGGTCTCCTTGACATAAATGAAGAAAATAGTTGTGACAAAAAAAAGATGTCACTGAAGACGTGACAGGGCAAAAAAGTTCGCATTAGAGGAACTTTCAGAGGTATTTCATGACACTGAAAGTACAGAGGATAAAATGTAAAAGGAAGGTGACCCAAACTTAGGAAGGAATGTGACATTTTGTCAAGGCATTGAAAAGATGCTCACTCTGTATCTTTAGTTTAACAATGAGAAGAAGGCAAACACTGTTCAGATGGCTTTTGGTAGTCATTTGATGTCCCACACTCCCACTCGAAGCGAGAACCACCTCTGCTCACGTTAGTTGAATATATGCTCTGTCAGTTGTCTATTGATGAAAACAAGTCATCCCAACACTTAGTGGCTTCAGATGACACGAGTTATTCGTAGTGCTCAGATGTGCAGTCTGGGCAGGGCTCGACAGGGACAGCTCACCTCTTTCTGTGTGGTGTTGGCCGAGGCAGCACGACTGGAAGCCAGTGGATCTACTCAGGTGGGTCTGCCCCAGGGCTCGGAAGTTGACGCTGCCCGTCAGCTGGAAGCTTAGCTCAGGCTGTGGTTCTTGGAGCTCAGATCCTCTTGGGTTGCTTGAACTTCTGTACAGCATGGTGGTCAGGTTTGTGAGTGAGCATCCCAAGAGAGCCATGGGAACCTAGGTTCCTTTCTTTCTTGTTTTGGTGTTGCCTTTTAGGACTTAGCTTAGGATGTATCTTAGCCTAGTCTGAAGCCCACCCAGATTCAAGGGGAAGGAAGGTAGACTCCGCCTCTTGAAAGGAGTATCAAAGTCACACTGGAAGAAGAGAATTGGGAGAGGGGGAGTTTGGAAAATATAAACAGCCACACATTGCTATTATAATATTAAACATTTAAGTAATTTAATGTTGGCTTCTCTGTCTAGTAAAATCACTATAGGACATTTAGGATATTCAGGTTAGATATTTTATGTGAAAATAAACCCAAATCTTGTGTAAAAGAACAAAATTAAGGAGAAGAAAACTTTCACACTAGTCTAGTTTGTTTAAGGATTTACTTTAGGGTCATTATCAGATTCTTAAAAACTCTTCAAACCTGTTGATGTCTTAATTTTTTAAAAACTGTAGCTGTATCAATTTGCATTCTTTGTTTCTACTCTCATATTCTGGCAAGCATCTCAGGTTTTATTAAAGGGCCGGCTTGTTTCAAGCGTGATGAGGTGACTGTCCTGGTGGGATCTCAGTATGTACAGCGAGTATAAACTAGGCAGCTCTGGAGTGAGATGATGGTTGTGATCCTTGTACTTTTCTCCCTCTTCTGTGTGTGCTGTTTTATGGAGCATTTATATCGGATTGTGGGCTGAGCCTTGGGCTCAGTGCCAAGGTTTGTCAGTACCTGTTTCCTCACACCTGCCTTGGGACTGCCCTACTTGTCCCAAGAAAAGAAGTTAGGCACTGAAATTAGTATGTGAATGAAAGGGAGACCTGAAGCTGGAAGGTCGGCGGCCACCACTGACAGGCCATCTGCTTTCCCATTTCCCATTCCAGTGCACTGGCCTCTTGCTGTACCAGGCAGCCTGGTGACTGAGCCTGGACTCGGCCAACTGTGGCCAGGAGACTGGGGTTGGTGCTGGAACTGTTAACAGTGTAGGACAAAGTAAGGGTAGAATTTGGTGTAAGCATCTAGAAACCTCTATAGCAACTTGACAGTAATTTATGTTCACTGACTCTGATGATAGAAGTTTCGTGCTTAGCTTTTGTATCTTTTATTTTGAAATTTCATTTTTCTAGAAATTCCTCTTTATTGTATTTTACAAAAGTGTTGGTCTGTGACAGGTCTGTGGTCCTTTACCACAGATGGCTGGAAGAGTAGGGGTCTAAACCACGTAAAGAAGCCAACTTTAAAAATCTTTTCATTTCCACGTCTTCGATAGTTTTTTGAAAAAGATATTCTGTAGTATGCATAAGTAGCCGATGCCTATGACTTGTTAATCTTGAAAGTTCTAAAAAATACAACTGGCCACAGATTACAGAGGGCTACAATTACAGAATCTATAAAAGCCTACCTCTCTGGTAAAAGAGGGGGAAGGGCTTTTGTCACTTAGAGACACAGAGAGTTGGCAGCCCCAGTGGTACAGCTTTAGCCATGGGTCAAAAACAAATAGAGAACCACACGAACAACAGAGAATTCTGTTAATTGTTTGGAAACAGAATAGTCAGTGTAGCAGAGAGCAACGCTTGGGACTTTTCATTCCGTAGTGGACACTGTCCCACAAACTGACTAATCCACGGTTTTGTGACCCAGATGCCAGGCTTTCAGAATCTGCAAGCCCATCATAAAGACAGACTTGGAACGCCACCACCAGGGGAGTGGGTGGTGGTTAACTGACACACACACACACGAAACTGTCCAGAAGGGTCAAGGAAGGCTCGCTGGTGGAGATGTTGCCAGTTTGAGAATTTATAGCACAGATCGGATTTTGACACATTCTGTTTTAGGAAAACTGCTTCGCTCTGGTGACATTACAGCAATGGTTTATCTTTTAAAGAATGTTTAGGCCTACTTTTTGAAGGTTTATGAAGGATTTTGCCATTGATGCTTAGTCACAGAGGTATATCCAGATTGTGTGTTGTTTCTGGTTTAGCTCCTCCCTTGACACGCTCACTATTATGTGTCCTGCTGACCCTTGAGCAGCGTGGGCCCCAGGGTGCCAGCCCTCCGCGCAGTCGAAAATCTGCATATAACTTGTGGTCAGCCCCCTGTGTAAGGGTTCCCCTGTATCTGCGGTTCCGCTGCTGGGGATTCAGCCAGCCAGGGATGGTGTGGTACTGTAGTGTTTATTTACTGTTGAAAAAATATGTGCATATAAGTGGACCTGGGCAGTTCAAACGGGTGTTGTTAAAGGGTCAACTGTAGTGATTTTCCGTCACTTCATCACTAGTATATCATTTCTTCTGACCACTCCGGAGGAGTGGTGTTTCTTTTCAGGAAGCAATTGATAATATATTTATTCATCCTTATCATCTCATTTGAAGAGCGAAAGAGATAACTAAGATATCAGAAGTACAGCTGATTTTTTATGATCCAGCAACCTTGCTAAATTCATTTATTAATTCCATTAGTTTATCTATAGATTCTTACAAATTTTCTTTATACATAGTCATGTAGTAATGATGGTTTTATTCTTTCCTTCATACCCTGTGTTTTTACCTCCCTTTTTTGCCTGTGGAACCTGGCTAAGACTTCTGGAACACTGTCAAGTTAGGGATGGTGATGCTGGGCATTCTTGACTTATCCCAGTCTTGGGGGGCGGGACGGGGGGGAGGGACTCTTTTCCAGCAGTATTAATTTAAGTTTAATGTAGATACTTTCATTAGATTAAGGAAGTATTTTCCTATTTCTGTCTTGCTAAGAGTTTTTACTATGAGTGAGTGTTTGGTAAACTTTATCAGTTGCTTTTTCTGCATATATTAAGATAACTCTGGTTCTCCTTTCTGAAAATATGGTGAATTACATTAATTGCTTTTTTAAAATTAAGACTTTATTTTTCCTAAAGCAGTTCTAAGTTCAGAGCAAAATTTAGGGGAAGGTACAGAGGTTTCCCACGTGCCTCCTGCTCTGGTACATGCACAGCCTCCCCATTGTCAGCATCCCCACCAGAGCGGAACATGCGTTACAGTTGATGAGCCTGTAACGACACATCGTGATCACCCAAAGTCCGTCATTCCCATGGCGGTTCACTCTTGGCATTGTACATTCTGTGGGTTTGGACAAACGTATAAGGACTCATATCCATCATTATAGTGACATACGGAGTATTTTCAGTGCCCTAGAAACCCTTTGAGGGTTTGAGTTCCTTGTTTGGCTAATAAGTTACTTGAAATACATTGCTTAATTTCCAGACAGTTGGGAATTTGCTAGTTACCTTTTTTTGTTTTTTTTTTTTCTGCGGTACACGGGCCTCTCACTGCCGTGGCCTCTCCCGTTGCAGAGCACAGGCTCTGGACGTGCAGGCTCAGCGGCCATGGCTCACGGGCCGAGCCGCTCCGCGGCATGTGGGATCTTCCCGGACCGGGGCACGAACCCGTGTCCCCTGCATCAGCAGGCGGACTCTCAACCACTGAGCCACCAGGGAAGCCCCGCTAGTTACCTTTTTGTTGGAGTCCACCTTAATGCTAGACACAACACAGAGCATATATACTCTCAGGAATTTTAGTCCTTTGATATTTATTGGATCTTGTGCTTTCACCTAGCACGTGGTCAATTTTAGTAACTATTTCACCTGCAAAGATGAGTTGCTGTTGGGTGTAGTATGTTATATGTCAGTTAGATCGTTTATTCATCATGCTGTTCAGATCATCTGTATGCTGCCGAAAGGTAGGAGGGTGTATATAATCAGCTGTGCCCCTTGTCTCCTCTGTGTGTCTTCAACTTCCCTCTGCTTTCGGAGGCGCCCACTGGGCTTGGTTTCAGGACTGGTGGCTGTCGTCAAAGGACAGATAGCACCGTGTGTGTGTGTGTGTGTGTGTGTGTGTGTGTGTGTGTGTGTGTGTGTGTGTGTGTGTGTGTGTGTGTGTGTGTGTGTGTGTGTGTGTGTGTGTGTGTGTGTGTGTGTGTGTGTGTGTGTGTGTGTGTGTGTGTTAGTGCCTTTTCCTTAGCTCTTCAGGGTCTTGAATGCCCAGAATTGGCAAACGCCCTTTAGGGAAAGGCGGCTGTTGAGGACCTGTTCCTTCTCCATCTCTGTCACCTCCTGCTGTCTTGGGCTCCACACATCTGGGTTGTTTTCTAATCCGGCTTCTCTGAGTTTTCTCAGTGGGAGTTGTGGTCTTGCCCGAGCTATTCCCTCACATTCAAATGGACGTCCTCCTATCACACTTTATTTATTTATTTTAAATAAATTTATTCATCTATTTATTTTTGGCTGCGTTGGGTCTTTGTTGCTGCACGTGGGCTTTCTGTGATTGCGGCAAGCGGGGCTACTCTTCATTGCAGTGCACGGGCTTCTCCTTGCGGTGGCTTCTCTTGTTGTGGAGCGCGGGCTTCAGTAGTTGTGGCTCGCGGGCTCAGTAGTTGTGGCTTGTGGGCTCTAGAGCGCAGGCTCAGTAGTTGTGGCGCATGGGCCTAGTTGGTCTGTGGCATGTGGGATCTTCCTGGACCAAGGCTCGAACCTGTGTCCCCTGCATTGGCAGGTAAATTCTTAACCACAGAGCCACCAGGGGAGTCCCCTATCACACTTTAAAAAACTTAGTCATATGTGTTTTTTGGTTTTGTTTTGTTTTCATTTGTGACTGAATTTTCAGTGTATGAAGAAAGAACTTGTATTTCACATAAAAGTTTTCAAAAGTAGGCAGCAAAATTAACATATTTGGCTCTCCAGTGAGATTTTCTCACAAATTTAAAGGCTGTGATTTAAAAGGAGGGTGGTGTTATGTTGTTTACAGATAACACAGTGATTTTTTTTTTTTTGTGCGGTACGCGGGCCTCCATTGCGGAGCACAGGCTCCGGACGTGCAGGCCCAGCAGCCATGGCTCACGGGCCTAGCCGCTCCGCGGCATGTGGGATCTTCCTGGACTGGGGCACGAACCCGTGTCCCCTGCATCGGCAGGCAGACTCTCAACCACTGCGCCACCAGGGAAGCCCCAACACAGTGACTTTTGATGGAGCTGAGATAGTGTTCCTGGCCTTTTAATAGTTTGTTTAACCGATATTTATTATTCTATTGTGAATCAGGTACTGCTCTGGGTCTGGGGGTGGCAGGGGGTGGGGGATGGAATACAGTGATTATCTTGGTAGATTAGGTCCCAGTTCTCTTCAGGCTCAACTTCTGCATGTAACAAAATAGGGAGAGAATAAAGAACAGTGTTGTTATGTCAGTATCAGCAAAACACATTTTAATCAGTAGCTTTCAAATATTGTACACTGAGAAATTTTTTTTTCCTTTTACAGAATATGACAGATACCTAGCATCTAGCCAAATAATGGCAGCTGCCTACCTTGACCCAAACTTGAATCACACACCGAATTCAAGTACCAAGACTCACCTGGGTACCGGTGTGGAACGTTCCCCTGGGGCCATGGAGCGAGTGTTGAAGGTCTTTCATTATTTTGAAAGCAACAGTGAGCCAACCACTTGGGCCAGTATTATCAGGCATGGAGACGCTACTGACGTCAGGGTAAGTACATTTTCCTAGGACACATCCTCAGTGTATATGTAGGTTAAATGGTAATGGCACATACCAAAAAAAGGCAGAGTAATAATTTTTATTCCCATATTTCAGAGATGTTAACTTTTCTCTATAGTATTTATTGAGTTAATATGTGACGGACCAGAGTTTTAATTTATGTAAAATTTCTTAGAAAAATAGTAACTACATCATATTATTCATATAAGGCCATTGACTTGTTTTTCTCTCCTGTTTTTAAAAAAATTCTTTGACATATACAAGGAAACAAAGGAATTAAAATAGCCTCTAATACTGTTGAAATAAATTATTTTCTAGAAAGTGTAATTTTGAAGGTATTTTCATGACTCCAGGTAGGATAGATTCTTAAAAAAAATATATGTATATCTTCTATATACCAGACACTTGGCAAGGTTCTGGGGATATTAAAGTTCCTGGTCATACAGCTTCCAGTCTGTTGTGGGCAAGATGCCCATGGCCTTAATTGCAGTGCGGTGCAGGCAGTGCTTCCCGGGGTGTTGCAGATGACGAGGGCCGACAGGGATGTCACTGCGTGTGACTGTGAGAGGTGGATGGACACACTTTCCTCTGGGTGCTGATGAGAGTGGGCGGTAAAGAATTGTGAGGGGAGCACAGTGTAGGCAGAGGTTGCTGAGAGTGAGGAGTGAGCACCGTGATCTCAGAAACCTGAGTTCAAAATGTAAATTTTCAGGATGTTTACTTTGATCAAGTGTTGAAGAAACCCCTCCTCCTTCCTGCTCTTTCACTTAGTCCCTATTCATCTTTAAGGAGGACAAGTGTCCAGCGAGTAGGACCATCAGATGTATCTCCCCTGCTTTCAGTAATAAAGAAACAAAGTAATTTGTACTCTTTGACTTATATGCCTTAACTGTGTTTAAGTACAGTAAAGGGACTGGTAGAATTTAGATTTAAGGCTACATGTTACATGTGCATTATATATAATATTCTGTTACCTCTTGTGATACTGTAATACTGACTATTCAAACGGACTAATTATTAAAAGGAGAATCATTCACTCAGGATTGAAACATGTGTTAGTATCTCTTCATGTGCTATACTTAAAATATAGTAGTCTCTTTTTACAAGCTTTCCATGAAGCTTGCTGGCTTTTTCTGGTTTTTCTATAGTTCTGTTTTATATTTAACCTTATAAACACAGTCACTGGAGAGAAACCTTGTAAGGTAACGTTTATGGGAAGGCTGTTAGGGTATGTTCTAGTTTTTATTAATTTCGGATACAATGAGAGAGGAAATTCTTTAAACCATCGCATCGGCCTTAATAAACTTCAGAGCATTTGTGCAGGAGGGGAGCCTTTCAAAGATTATGAATTTGACAAGACATTAGCAAATGTTCAGAATTTATTATATCAGAAATTCACCTGGGAAGGACTCCGTGACAGATGTGCCATGGTTTTAGTATCATAGGTGCTGCACATGAGAGGAATCATACCACGAAGAGAACCAGTGATCACTGACACGTGTCCGCCTTTAGCCAATGTTAAAATCTTACCAGACATCAGAACATTCATATTGTGAAGAAAAATTTAAACCAGATACAAATACATAAGTTATGAGAACATATTTGTTAAACTTTTATGAAGATCAACACGAGCAAATCTGTGTGGCCAAAGAGCAAGTTGTTTTATTTCACAGTAATTGATAAATGTCTGGAATTTAGCAAGTCTTAGCAGCTGATGATTGAGTTTTCAACATGAGGCAGAGAAACCTCTATTGGCATTGCTTGAACCCAGCCCTCTCCTGGAATAGCATGAAATCAACATAGTGCTGGGTCACTGTGATGGCAGGTGGGTATTATTCATAACCCACTTCCTTCTACTGCTGTAACATTTGAAAATGCAGTATTTTCATGTAAGTTAATTAATGGATGGATCTAAAAATCAACCATTTTCTGAAAGGAGGTAGCTTATTTTTATCCAGAGTTGATGAATAATTAGATTGAGTCTCAGACTCTGTTTCTGCACTGCCCGATGTGGTAGCTGTGTGCAATTGCTGAATACTTGAATGTAGCTAGTCTGAATTGATGTTTTGTAAGTGTAAAAATACAACTGGATTTCAGAGATTTAGTATGAAAAAGAATGTAAAATCTCATCAGTAATTTGTTATGATTTTGTTTTTGGCATGCTAGGTTAAAGAAAATATATCATTAAAATTGAATTCACCTGTTTCTTTTTACACTTTTTTAAAGTGACCGCTAGAAATTTTAAAACAACATATGTAGCTTGCATTATATTTCTACTGGACAGCTGTGCTCTATAGAAAGTAATTATCTGAGAGACTGCTTGACTCAGAAGAACCAAACCTTTGGAGGAGTTGAAAGGTTTATTTTCACCAGGAAAAACCTGGATTCTTGTTATAATTCATTACAGAGGTTTTATTTCTCATGCTTTAATAGATTTCACTCCTATTACATATTTGTGCTAATTATACATTAATTGTATAGAGGATGCTGAAAGGAGTCACAGAACTCCACTGGGAATAGGTAGAGTGTATACAGCAGCAGTAGGAACATGGTACTCATTGAAGGGCTTTGGACACCTCAGGCATAGGCCTCGTGGCCTTGGGTGCTCCCAGCCATCACCGGCCACGTGTGCAGCACCCAGGTGTGAGGAGGGCTAAGGCCTCCTTGTGGTGGGATCTGTGAGATGGGCACAGAGGCACGTTCCATCTCCGTAGCCAGCCTTGCCCTGTGTAACTGCCCAAGTGCCACCAAAATCAGGTGCAAGTTGGAAATCCAGTTATAATTACTAAACAGTGGTGCGGGCTAGTGGTGTCCTGCCCCAAAATCAGTAGCCCATGGTCTCAAACCTCACTTATCTTGGCCATAGCTGAGTGTCAGTATCATGCTTCAGGCAGCTCTGGAGATAAGTGTGGGGTCAGTGCAGAAGAGCCAAGATTAACCCGTGGTGGACAATACTGAATAAGATTTGTCATCTAGAAACATTGTAGTGACACTTCAGAATAATAAGGGTATAGAGAAGATCCAGATTCTACCAGAGAAGTCTCCTACTCAGGGAAAAGAACATTTACATCAGACTTTAATCTGCGATGCCAGATGCAGGATAACATTGGAGCAGTGTCCTCAGAGGCTCTGGGGAACAGCTTGTACCTCTGGAGTCTATACCAAGTACAGTATCAATCATAAAAACATGGAGTGAAGGTATCTGTAGAGAAATAAGGAGGTAGGAAGTTCATACCATAGGCTCTCTTTGAAAACACAGCTAGATGACATCACAGAGCATGAAGAAGTGTGGACCCAGAGGGAAGCACTGTAGTGGGGTGCGAGAGGCTGGCTCCCTTGCTGGCCTCAAACGTCTTCAGAGGCTCTTAAAGCCGTGGCCGTGGTTTCATCCCACGCTCTTGCCTAGTCCACAACTGTACCCCGTTCTGACTTGTTTCATTTTCAATTTAAGACCTAATGCCGCCCAGCTGCATCTGTCCCTCTCTTCTCTGTCTTTGCCTTTCTTTCTCCAAAAGAACCATCAGCGCTTCAGAGGAAGGGTCTCCCCTTCTTTTAGTTAAGTAGGGCCCTTGGCATCATCTTTTACTCCTTTTGCTTATACTGTGCATCCAATGAATTAGCTAATCCTGTCCACGTTGTCCTCAGAGTGTACCTGGAATCCCCCACCTCCTAGGACCTCAGCTGCACACCTTTCTTGGAGCCACGTGGTCTCCTAACTGACATCACAACCCAGCAGCCAGAACGGTCCTGTTAACATAAGAGCCAGAGCACATCACTCCTCCACTCGGAACCTTCCAATGCCTTCCTCTCTATTTGGAGTGAATATTCAAGTCCTTCAGGAGCCCCTAGCCCGTTCTTCTCCCCGTCTTGCCCTGTGACCTTCCATCTTACTGGTCACCCACTTTTACGTTCTGCTTCCTGGACCTGTTTCTCTAATATGCTGGTCTTCTAATCAGTAATTTGCTCAAAACCCCCAGTAGCTCCCCATTTCTCTCAGAGAAAAGCCACATTCATTCCCCCAATGGCCCCCAAGGACCTACAGGACCTGGCTCCTGTTACCCATCCTGAGCTTCCAGCAAGCAGCACATGCTTGCTGATGCCTTTGTTTTAGCCCAGTGATACCCACTTCAGACTTGTGATCTACACAACTGGCAAGTCACACATTTGTGTTATTCTGAGCCCCTGAGTTTGTGGTCATTTGTTACAGTAGCAATGAGAAACTAAGAGTGACTGTAGATTGTCGAGACAGAAGTGCACGCTTTGTCTTGAGGACTGTTAGGTGGGCCCCTCGTCTGCTGCTGAACCAAGAGCAGGAGATGGTGCCCTGGCTGTCGGAGAGCAGGACTGGATTTCCGCATCTTGTTTTGGTAACTGAACGATGCTAGGCTCCTACCTCTACAGGTGCGACCAGAGAAGAATGGTGGGAACCCATTGATTCCCAAATGTAAAGAGTGTCTGAAAGAGAGCACACTGAGAAGGAGAACCCCTGGACAGGATAAGAGACAAGTCAGTTCTTAGGAGGAGTGAAGAGGTGAACAGTGTTCAGAGCAATACGTGTGACCTCAGATACCTGCTCTTGTGATAAATGGAGAAACGTTGCAAACTGCCTGTGAGGAGATAGCTAACAATATGAAATGTCCATTATCATCTTGTCCCCTGCCTTACCTTCCGCACAGATGACTTACTCTCCCGCATGCATTCATTATCACGTCCTCTTCCTGCTCAGCTCTAAGACTTGTCAGGGTCACGATCGCATCTCATCGTCATTGGGTCACTAGCACCAGGCATGCAGCGGGCCTTTAGGTGGCTGCTGAGCAGTTGAGGGGTGCACATTCACGAGTGAACGGACATGAAGGACGCGGCCGTACGAGTGCTCTCCACCGGGAGAAGGTCACTTCTGTTCAAAGCGCTGTCTAAAAGATAAGTGGCCAGGTTGAACCAAGCAAAGTCATAACAAGAACTTTCAGAAACAAACACAATTACAGCCTCATCTCACTAGTCAGCAATCAGGGAAACGTAAATTATAACAGCAACCCCCGCCCCCACCCCCACCCCCACCCCATCCCATCCCATCCCCGTTTGGTGCATCACATGGATAAACATTGTAAGATGGATTTCATCCATTATTGGTATGAGATGAGGAACAGTCTGTCACATTATGTGTCAGGTGTAATTGGTATAGTTTTGTTGGTGCACAGTTTGGATGTACTTACCAAAATGTCATATTTTAAGTAGCTCTTGACCCAGCACGTCTGTTTCTAAGCAGTGCCTGTACGTATGTATGACGACAGCTAGAAGGATGCTCCTGGCAGGATTACTTGCGTTTCCACCTCCCTTTCCCCCAAAACAAGGAAACAAAAAAGAAAATAACTATCTCCCAGTAGTAAAATGGCTGAATTGCTATGTTCCTGATGAAATACAAGCACGATGCAGACACTGGCTTCTTTTATTTCCAAGTTTGAGAAGAGTCCTTTACTGTGAATATCTAACATGAGAATTTAATCAGGAAAAGTGTAATTTCTAAGGCCTGGGCTGTGATATAAATGAATAAAAGGAGTTTTCAGAGTAGCTAAGTGTTGCTTTGTGTATTGTAGGACTAGATTGTCATGAACCTTTAAAGCCAGGAGGAGAAATTTAAGTTTAATTTGGATACCATCAGTGGCATATTATGAACCCATGTCCTCTTAGCTCCCTAGAGACAGTCCCTTTTCTAAATGTACATATTCCGGAAATAATATACACATATACTAATGTGTGTGTGTGTGTGTGTTATATGGAAGTGGTAATGTTTCCATATGGTAGCGTTGAGTTTGCATTTCTCACTAAAAATTTAGTTCTCAAAGTTATTTGTTCAGTTATTCAGAACCAAATAGTTGGTTCTCAAGATTATCAGTACTTTTTACTGAGTACTTATGTACATTCAGCATCAAATATTTAAGCACCTCGTCCACTCATAACCTTGGCTACTATCCAGACTAAGTCCCAAGTGGCATTTATGAGAGTATTAGAGAATGAGACTGGGACGGAACTCAGTATGGAAGCATCATGGAAAAGCAAGAAGTGAAATAAAAGGGAATGCCTGTGTTTATTGCTTAATTGTTTAGTGGAGAGTGAAATTGCAACCTGGTTTAGGTACCAGGTCCTACAGTTTGGGGACTCTGGTTACGCAAACCCAGACTTGAAATTATTCCAGTGTCTTCTGGCAGTGCGATCAAGTGAACTGACTAAAATTCTGTCTATTCCACAAGACTTCAAGGCTAGGAACCTGCCTTCCCCCTAATCATCACCATGTTTTTGGACTAAGCCCCTCTAATTGATACTGCTTCTCTGCAGGTGGGCTCCTGTGTGTACCCGTGAGTCAGAGGACATGAGGGTCACCTGTGCTGTGCGAGGGGTCATCAGGGCAGGCACCCAGCGAAGATGGGGTTTCTCCCCGGGTGTTGATGGCAAATACAAGTATAAGGAATGGTTGTGCCCTGCCTTACACTCTACATCTGGGCGTGGAGGGGTAGACAGACCAAGACACAAAGATCTGGGGGTGATGTGGAATCGGAATCAAGGGGAGATGAGCAGGGTAACTAGAGCCTGTGTGCTCTCGGGAGTGAGCTGGCAGAGCGGGGGCGAGAGACAAAGGCGCTTTTGTGGGAGTTTGAAAGAGGCGCCAGCGCCTGTCCTTTGCAGCTCAGGGATTTGGATGTTGGCAAGGAGAAAGCTGCACAAGTCGCCTTTCAGAGAATTAGCAGAAAAGATGGCCCTTCCTGTAGGCAGATCCCGCACCCCAGAGCACAAGATTTGCAGGCGAGCTTGGGGCTGGATCTGGGCTCCCACCGTCCCCTGGCAGGATGCCCTTGGGTGGTGTTCAGCCTGCACTGTCACTCACGGCGGCCCTGTCAGAAATTCAGGCCTTGAATCCAGAAGCCAGAAAAAACGTTTTATGCTCATTCCAGGTACCACCCCAATCCACCACCACCACCACCACCCCCCCACCCCGTCCCCGAGTTCTGTAGGCTGCAGACATGCCTCCTGTCCCAGTAAGAGTTCATCTTCCTGAAGCTGTTGTTAGCTCTTCCAGCCGGGTTCTTTTTCATGCTTTCTCTCTGGTGCCACGTTTGCTCCCTCCCTCCATCCTTCCTCTGCCGCTCTCCTGGGCTCGATGCACACCTTGTCCTGGGGATTGTGGAGTCAGGAAGGGTGGTCGGCATGTGCAGGTACAGGAGTGTGGCACACGTCCTGCCCGTGGTGTGGACTCGCTGGGTCCTTGACAGTTTTTGAATATAGTACGTGTTATTATTTATCTGTTCTTATGGGTAGTGCTGGGGACATCCTTAATTGTGTTATCAACAGCATTGTGCCATAGTAAATACTAGTGTGTGCAGAACTTTTAAGATGTGTCTTACATTGTAAGTTATGTGTTAGCTTCAGTTAATTGCTAGTCTTTAAAAACCAATGATGTTTTTCTCTAGTAGATAGTTCTGATTTTCCATGATAGACATTTTCATGTTAATCTCAGAATCATTAAAAAAAACCTTATTAATGTCCTAAAGTATTGAGAAGATTGCAGTGGATGGTGATTGGCACCCGCTCACGTTAAGGGTGGCAGACGGTCTCCATCGTATCCCCAAGGTGCCTTCCACGCGTGCCACCCATTTACAGACATAGACGCCTGGCTTACACATCTCTGTGGGCACAGGGCAAGAACCAGTGCTAATAGCACTTTCTTTTCCACAGCCCCAGGGTAAACGCCTTCTCTAGGGAGCCTTCCCTGATGCCCTCCTTCAAAGGTCACCTTCATCTCCTCTGAACTCATGGGCACACGTGTTAGAAAAGTTAGGTTGGGGGCTGTTGTGAATTGCTGCATGTTAACCTATAGAGAGCAAAGAGCAGGTGGCTAGGCCTAACTTTAAGTATCTTTTCATATGTCATCAGTACTATCAGAAACATGGCCTTAATTATATGTTCCTAAATGTGTGTTTTTTAAAAATGATATTAGGGTTGCAGCCTGTTCTCAACAATATCGTTCGTTCAGAAAGTATATAACCTTCCACAGGTCTCATTCTTAGGAAGCCACCTGAGGTGTGGCCGTGTGCTCTGATGAGTTGGGGTGACGCAGAGGTGGAGCTGCAGAAATCAATAAAGAAAGGGGAAGTGCCTCTTTTTGTGGTTTTTAAAAAACTTTTCTTTGCTCATAAAAATACTTTTTGTGAAAAAAGATTTCTAAGTAAAATTAAGTGATTTATTTAAATTGATATTCTTTTACCAAAGATTTCTGATAATTAACTAAAAGAAATGAACATTGCATTAATTTTAGCATGCAGTTTTTTGTTTATAACAGTCGTTTTTGTGGGGGGTATGTTTTAGGGCATCATTCAGAAGATAGTGGACAGTCACAAAGTAAAGCACGTGGCCTGCTATGGATTTCGCCTCAGTCACCTGCGGTCAGAGGAGGTTCACTGGCTCCATTTGGATATGGGTGTCTCCAATGTGAGGGAGAAGTATGAACTTGCACACCCACCAGAGGAGTGGAAGTAAGATTACAAACCTACTTTGGGGTGACTCGAACTTGATTTGTTTTGCATATTAGAGACACGCACAAGAGGATGATTATCTATGCTTAATTTTCACACTGATTGTCATTGGGACTCCTGTATAAATAGAGTTGGCCGGTAATTATTAACTAGTGATCTCTTCTGCACTCCTGTGTAGTCTGTCTTGGGGCACCGCTGACCTGGACTTGCTGAGGCGTCTGACTGATCTCATGCTTTTGTGATGACCTGTCGCTCCTCCCACTTCTCTTGTCTGTGCTGCTCTGTCCAGCCTCTGCTCTGAGGAGGACTCAAGCCCTAGTCCTTTTACTTCCTGTTCTGCTGGCACCCTTTCGTGCAGCAGGGCTCCGTGTGCCTGGAGGAGACCACACCCAATTACTTTATTAATGGGCTGCAGAGCTCGCTTTATTGTGCCCAGTACAGTAATCCACAGCCCACCGAAGACAGTCAGCGTCTCTTGGATGTTCACACATAACATTGAAATTAGGAAGTAATCTCTTAGTGAGTCATACCGACCTTAATGAAACTAAAACCATTTAAGGTAAGTTAAAAGAACTCCCTATAAATTGTCCTTTTCCTGGTTCTCTCCTAATAATTTTTTTCACGTTTAAGTAAACCAAGATGTTTGTAGGAAATTATACATCTAAAAACACGTTTGAGAGAAGTATAACTTATAGAACGGGGTTCTTCCACACTGGTTCCCGTTTTTATAGATAATGCTGCGGAAGTAAAGATCGTTGTAGAGTGAAGAGAGCATTCAAATGTCAGTAACTTTCAGTTCAAGGATCTAAGTTGAGAAGATTAGAAAGATTAAAAAGAAAAACAAACATGTTTAGGTGAGTAAATCTTTAGTTGAATAAAATCTTGACCCAATTACGGTTTATCAAAGAAATATTGTCGTATTTTCAAATTTAGCGAACAGCTGAAACCGAGCTAACAAAATAGTCCGTGAGAATATAGTTTGGTTGCTTTTCATCACTGGCTAGCAAAGATTTGACTTCCATCTATTTGGTCAATTAATTAAATAAGTGTTTAAAACCTAAGAATATCTAGAGGTTACTTGAAAATACCTCTAGGTGTTTTTAATCAGCACAACTTCATTACCTTCTGAATTCATGCAGACATGTCAGAGGCAGCCTTCATTATAGCAATAGTTTTAGTGCTCAGTAAAGTGTTGAATGTAGATCCCTGTGTATACAAGCTTTGCTTTTGTTCTTTTAAGCCAACTTATTTGACCTAATTTCAAGTAAAATTGAGTAGGCTGTTTTTTTTAGTGGAGCCTGGATCCTCAAAAGTAAGGAAGATTTGGCTGACCCTCTTCAAATGAAGGGTGATGAAGATGCTACTGCTAATACTGATGAAGATGATGACATTGATGTATTGTCATCATCGAGTGGCTGTTAAGAGCCAGGCACTGTGCCAGCTGTGTGCTATTTATGATTTATTTATTTGTAATTTGTAAACTGTATATTTCGTTTACCCAAACCCTAGGAGGTAAAGACTCTTTATCCTTATCTTACAGATGAAAACAGAGGCACAACAAAATTGATTTAAGCTGCATTCACATAGATAGTTTGTGACACAGTTTTGATTTGGATTTAGCTATCTGACTTCACAGTATGGGTTTTTAAAATCAACATGCCTGTCCCAAGGGGAATAATGTGATCTTCAAAACTCTGAGAGTGTAGCTAGGCTTAGAAGATGAGTGAAGGTGCATGGATCGTCGGTAGAGGCGATGAGAGAAGAAAACGTGATCAGAGATACCATTGATACATGCGTGGCATCGTCCAGAGTGTGAGGGTTAATGCAGATTGCTCTAAAGTGCCAGTGGGGAACAGGAGGCTGTGAAGCAACCAAGCAGATTTGAGAAAGAACAAAACAGAAGTTCTGGAAATCATTGGATAGATAAAGCAGCAGATTAGACATAGATGAAAACTCAGTAAACAGGAAGGTGGATCTGAGAAAATTTGCCCAAAACGTAGCACAGAGATGAACAGATGGAAATTATGAAAGCAGGTTTATGTAACATGGAGAATGAGAAGGTCAGCCCTTTTCTAACAGGAATTCTGAAGAAGAGAATAAGAAGAATGAGGAAGAGGAAATAATCTGAAGAGAAAATAGCTGAGAACTTTCTAGAATCAGTGAGTGATGTGCATCCTTAAATGCAGGATTAACAAAAAATCTCAAACAGGGCGAATAAAACTAAACGCATACTTCGACAAATTATAGTAAAATAGTGTTGTACAAAAGAAAAAGAGGGGATGTTAAAAGCAAGCAGAGGGCTTCCCTGGTGGCGCAGTGGTTGAGAGTCAGCCTGCCGATGCAAGGGACATGGGTTCGTGCCCCGGTCCGGGAAGATCCCACATGCCTCAGAGCGGCTGGGCCCGTGAGCCATGGCCGCTGAGCCTGCGCGTGTGGAGCCTGTGCTCTGCAACGGGAGAGGCCACAACAGTGAGAGGCCCGCGTACCACAAAAAAAAAAAAAAAAAAAAAGCAAGCAGAGAAAAATTGAGACTTCTTACAGCATGATTGATGCCAAGACAATGGGGGGATTATACATTCAAAGTGGTGGGAAAATATAACTGGCAGCCTGTATTTGTTTGCACAGTTAAATTCCCTCAAGAACAGATATCGACTAAATATGAGGGTAACAGCTCAAACATTAGAAATATAACTTAAATACGAGGATAAAAGCTCAAACATTAGAAATATAACTTAAACCGTAGTTGGGTAAGTAGGTATTAGAGAAACGTAGGGATCAAAAAGAAGGAAAGAGATAGAGAAAAGGCACGGGAAACAGGGTAAACAGAAATCACGAATAAGATGCAGGTATACCA
Source organism: Globicephala melas (assembly GCF_963455315.2). Taxonomy (NCBI): domain Eukaryota; kingdom Metazoa; phylum Chordata; class Mammalia; order Artiodactyla; family Delphinidae; genus Globicephala; species Globicephala melas. The sequence continues at coordinate 77,226,276 of NC_083330.1, read as the reverse complement.
ACGGTGAATGGTCAGAGGGTATTAGAGTGTGATTAAAAAGTAGATTCTAGCTCTCTGCTATTTATAGGCTGTATCCAAAACAGTGATGTTCAAACATTTTTCTTTGACTTACAGGAAGAAATGTGTTTTGCCTTGAGATTTAGTGCACGTATACCTGTTTGTGTATCTCAGAGCTATTTGTAAATAACGGACCTACATAGTTCACAAAACATACTCAGCCTTATTATTTACACTAAAGTCTAAGGGTTTTCTCTTCAATGTCATTCTGTTTTGTTCTACTTAAGTAAAATAAATTAATAAATAGTAAAAAGAATTTTCCTACCTACTAATGAGTCCTGATTTTCAATTTGAATAACTCTCACATAAAACATGAGTACAAGTATACCAGACAAATAATAACCAGGAAAAAAAAAAGATGAGTATTATGCTATTAGTATCCTGTGCAAAAAATTTTCAGGCAAACAAGAATTATTATGGATGTAGAGGGCAACTACATAACAATAAAAGGCTCATTTCACCAAGAATTTAATAAGTATATAAATAGACATAACTCCTAAACTTATAAATTCCTAGACATTCCTCAAAATGTAAAAAGCAAAACTAGTATTAAAGGAATAAAACTTACCTCTCCTAATAATTAAAAGGAAGAGCGCAAACAATAGTAAGTAAACACTAGTTTTAAAATTATGTATCTAACTATTTTTTCTAATGTAGAACTATAGGATCCTGCACGTAACAGTATATTGAGCAATTTAAAAACACATCTCTACATAATTTACGGTTCGGGCTTCCCTGGTGGCGCAGTGGTTCAGAATCCGCCTGCCAGTGCAGGGGACACGGGTTCGAGCCCTGGTCCGGAAAGATCCCACATGCCGCGGAGCAGCTAAGCCCGTGTGCTGCAACTACTGAGCCTGTGCTCTAGAGCCCACGAGCCACAACTACTGATCCCACATGCCACAACTGCTGAGCCTGCACACATGGAGCCTGTGCTTCACAACAAGAGAAGCCACCACAAGGAGAAGCCCGTGCGCCGCAACGAAGAGTAGCCCCCACTCGCTGCAACCAGAGAAAAGCCCACGCGCAGCAACAAAGACCCAACGCAGCCAGAAACAATAAATAAAATAATAAAATAAATAAATTTATTTAAAAAAAATAATAATAATTTATGGTTCAAAGGAAAAGGCCCAGCCTGCTGAGGGCCTGGCTTTGACGGGGTCTGTCCCTTCGCCGTCCAGTCCACTCTCTGCAGTAGCTCACGGCCGCAGTCACTTCCTCCTGTCTAAATACAGCTGGCCCTCAGCATCCACAGGTTCCCTGGTTCCGCAGCCGTGGATTCAACCAACCGCCGATACAAAATTCTGGTGGGGGGGGGAACTTCCAGAAAGTTCCAAAAAGCAAAACTTGAATTTGCTGTGCCAGCATCTATTTACATAACACTTACATTGTATAAGGTACTATTATAAGTAATCTAGCGATGCTTTCAAGTATACAAGAGGGTGTGTGCCTCTTACATACGCAGGCTGTGCCAGTTTACATGAGCATATGAGGATTTGGGTGTCTGCGGGGGATCCTGGAACAATTCCCCTGTGGATACTGAGTGTACTTCCTTCATTTAGCCTCTTGTATACCAGACTCTTCTGGTGAAGGTTTTCCTCCTCTTTTACTGACCATCACGGTCTGTCTTCTCCTGCTTAGCCTTGACGTTTGGGGCTGCTCCAGTGACCTCTCTTCCTCTTTCTGCCCACCTTAGACCTGCCTTTGGCATTAAATTCACTCTTTATTGGATAAATGCAGGAAACCAATGGACAGGTTATTGCAGTAACCCAGGAAAAAGTCCCAGAAGACGATGGCTGTGGGGAGTAGTACTTGAAGGAATGAGAAGCAGCTGTACCGAGATATGTTTAAGGTAGAGCTCACCGAATTTGCTAACAAATCTTTTAAACTGTAAACATCCGAGGAAATGTATAGGTCGTCCCTGCTCAGAAACTCCCGGGAGCCCCCCGTCACCCCGGGAGCCCTCCATCACCCCTGGAGCCCCCATCACCCCGGGAGCCCCCCGTCAGCCCGGGAGCCCCCCGTCACCCCTGGAGACCCCTGTCAGCCTGGGAGCCCCCCCGTCAGCCCCCCCGTCACCCCTGGAGCCCCCCGTCACCCCGGGAGCCCCCCGTCACCCCCGGAGCCCCCCGTCACCCCTGGGGCCCCCCGTCACCCCTGGAGCCCCCCATCACCCCTGGGGCCCACTCTTGAGTTTGTGATTTTACTTCTGGGTCCTCGTCTCCGTCTGCTGCTCCTCCCCTTCCTCCATTTGAGCGACTCTGGTCCCTTTGAAATCTTAGTTTTCTGTTTTCTTAGATACTCAGGGTAGGGTCTCATTTGATGGTCTCTTCTCTGTTGCCAGCCTTCTTGCTTGTTGAATACAGTAACCCTTCATCTCACTTCTCTTTCTGCCTTTATCTTTTCCAACTTTTCACTTGCTTGACCTTGGCCACACTGGAGCTCTTACTGGCTCTTGAAAAAACCAAGCAGATTGTTCCTGGTGCTTTTGAACTTGATGCTCAACTGCTGTGTGTACTCGTCTGCCATTTCCGGCCTGGCTTGGACCTCCCTTCGTTAGGGCAGGTGCTCCACTGTCACCTCTTCCCCAGGGCCTTTTCCAGCCTTTCTGTCTACAGAGCCCACTGCCCGCCTGGTACAGTCTCTGTCCCTCAGGGACTCCGTTGTATTCACTGCTCGGTTCTGGACGTGCCAGGTATATAGTAGGCACCCAGTACAAAATATTTTAAGTGGAAGTTGAATCAGTGATAATGAAATTATCAACTAGGAACTGAACAGGACTAGTTTACGTTAGTAACAGTCTTCATATTAACACGCTTCTTGCTGTGTGTCAGACATTGCCTGAGAGGCTTCATAACCTGCCCGTGGTCACACAGCTTAAATGGGTGGCAGAGTAGAAACTGGGTCCATGCCCCAGCTCTTTCTTTATTCCTGTGTTAGGTACGTGACTGCAAGAAACAGAACATTGAGACCTCCTCAGTCCATGGGTGGACATGTGAGGGTAACTGCAGCTCTGGCTTTAGTTTTGAGAAGTAGGATGTTAATATTCAAATGAAAGTGCCCAGATTCATCAGAATAATTGGATATTAGTTTCCATTCCTGTGGGGTTTTTGAACATAGATTTTTCTTTTTTGCAGTATCTGCTATAATATCTCTTCATATTGTTAAATAAACCTGAGATCTAAACTTGTTTAATGGAGTCTTAGTTCTTCTAAGACCTCGACAAGCAGCTGCAGCACACACACTTGGTCGCAACTGTCTCAGGCAGGGTGGCCTTACAGAGATGTCATGACGTGTCATTGGGGAAAGGAAGGGCTGATTTGATAAATGGCTATCCTCGTAGGAAGAATAACAACAAAATTAGAGCCTACCTTGAACAATACACGGAAATCCACCTGAGATGGGTTAAGTTTTTAAAAAAAAGAGAGAAAGCTTAATGGAAAATATAGTTGAATGTGTCTTTGGCTCTAGAGTAGGAAGGTTTTCTTAATACTCCAAAAACATTCACTCTGAAAGAGGAGAATAATAAATTTGACTTTAATGAGGTGAAAACATTCTGTTTATCAAAAGATGTTTTTTCAAAACTGCAGAAATGGTAATTCCCTGGCGGTCTGGTGGTTAGGACTCTGTGCTTTCACTACTGAGGGCGCGGGTTCAGTCCCTGGTCAGGGAACTAAGATCCCACAAGCTGTGAGGTACGGCCAAAAAAAAAAAGTGCAGAAACAAGTTGCAACTAGGAGAAGATATTCTACTGATCAATATGAAGTCTCAAATTGGCATGAGACTTGAGCTATTTTCATAAAAGAGAAGACAAGTTTGACTAGTAATCACAGGAAGACACTACCGTCTTTCTCAGTGCTCAGGGAAGTACGAATCTAGGCCATTAGATTCCATCTTACACTGTCTGGTTGGCAAAAAGTAAGTTGTCTGACAGAATTAATAGCAGGAGAGGTTATGGATCTGACAGGATCTTGCCTGCCCTGCTGGGGAGAATGTAAATTGGTAAAAAAAATTTGGGAAAATGGCATAGCATCCTCATGACATGCCCTTCTATCCTGCTGTTCCACTTCAAGTTCTGTCCTCGAGAGACTCTTGCATTTCTCTACTAGGCTAGAGACCCAAGAACGTTCGTAGAATAACCAGTGATGGTTAAGTCAGTTGCAGAATATTCACAGTGGAATGTTACACTAGTCAAAATGAATGATCAGGGCTTGCAACAGTGTGGATAAATCTTAGACAGATACCATCGTGTGACAAAAGGCAGTCCCAGGATACCTGGGTGACTGCACTAAATAGCAACACCATTGAGTTGCACGCATCAAAGTGGTTACCTTCGCGGGGTGGGGTGGTGCACCACGCGGCTTGCAGGATCTTAGTTCCCCAAGCAGGATTGAACCCGGGCTCTGGCAGTGAGAGCGTGGAGTCCTGACCACTGGACCGCCAGGGAATTCCCTAAAATGGTTACTTTTTATGTGAATTTTACCTCAGTTAAAAAACAAAAAGTCCCAGGAGCTGACATACAGCATGATACACTTTTACAAAGTAAAAACAAAAATAAACCTAAGAATATTGTTGGGAACACATCAGATGGGTAAGACAATATTGAACATGTAAATAAAGGATCGGGGGAGATGCGCTGTCTAGAGCCTCTGTGAGGAGAGCACCCTGCCCCCTCCCATCCTCTTAAGGGCCCTCAGGGACTTGTGTGGAATCCTCGGGTCCTAAGGCAGAGCCCGAGGCCACTGTGCTGCGTGCACAGGCACGGGCCCTGCTTCCTTCCCAGTCTTTCAGGGACCAGGCACTTGCTCATCTGTCCCTGGGGTCCTGCGAGATCTCGGTTAGGTAGATCGTGTTTGCTAGGATCTTGAGTCAGCCAAAAAAGTTTGAATTACAGTACCATACCTAGTTTATAGTGTAGCAAAAGGTATCATGCAGTTTTGAGAGATTTCTACCAAACAGATTTAAACTTTAAAGTTTTGCACCTAGATAATTAAATTCTAGTTAAATTTTGATAACTAAATTTTGGTTATCTGGAATCACCTACATGGACTGGTCTGACTTCTGAGCAGGTTAATCAAATATTAAATGGCCCAGTCCTTTTGGTGTAGGATTCAGGGCTTTGAGAGCCAGGTCTGAGAGGAGGCTCTCTTGGCATTTGAGAGAGAATTGTGGGGCTTCTGCAGAGCAAGTGAAAAAGAAAGTCCTTTTCATCGTTATCAGATGTGGTTCACATTCTCCTGCTCACGGCTGTTGAGCAGCTCCTCTCCTCGCTCTGCAAAGGGATGATTTTTTTTTTTCCAGACCTTTGCAGGAAAAAAAAAAGTCTTTTATGTAGAGGAAAGGTTTCCCTTTTCAAAGATGACAAAAGAAAATGACTAATGGTAGCTTAGGAAGTTTTAGATTGTATTTTGATAGTTGTCTATGTTATCTTGAAATGACATTCCGTGTGCCTATACCTTAATTTGAAAAGCTAGTCTTTCATTATAACACTGAATTCAACAAGAGTTCTTTAGAAGATTTAAAGCAGTAAGAGAGTAAATAGAGGAACATTCTGACAAGTTTGGAAGTGACCCCTTTAAAAAACAGGACGGACTTCCAAATTTGCTGATTTATTAATTGAACATTTATTGGATGCTTCTGCACCAGACACTGACAGCACAAAGATGAACAGATTTCTGGCCGGTCTGTGGCTATACAAGACTGATGTTTATTGACCAGGCTGGTTTAAAACTCGTTCTGGTGGTTATTTGTTATTACAGCTACAGAATAGTCAGTCTTAGGTATGTGAGAATTTCTTTTTATTCTCAATATGTATCAAAAGTTGCAAAAACAGTACACAGAAATCCTGTGTACCCTTCAGTCAGCTTCGCTAAATGTTAAAATCTTACTTAAACATAGTCCAGATATTGAAACCAGGAACTTAACATTGATACAATACTATTAACTAATCTACAGACGTCATCAAATTTCACAGTTGTCCCTTCTCTGGCCCAGGATCCAGATCAGAGCACCCTGTGTCTCAGTGTCCTGTTGCCTTCTCTAATCTGGGACAAGTCCTCAGGCTGTCTTTGTCTTTGATGACCTTGACCCTTTTGAAGAACACTGGCTGGTTGTACCGTGTTCCCCAATTTGGGTTTGTCTGTTTTTTTTTTTTTTTTCTCATGATTATATTAAGCTTATGCATTTGGGGAAGAGCACCACAGCCAAGGTGTTGGTTTTCTCACTGCATTTTAGCAGGAAGTCTTCGATGATGCTATGACTCATTTTACTGGCGGTTTTAACTTGGATCGTTTGATGTAAGGTGGTGGCCAGGTTTCTCTGTTATAAAGTTATTATTTTCCCCTTTGTAGTTAAGTAATATCTTCTGGGGATGTACAGAGACTGTGCATATACTCTGTTTCTCATTGTATTTTCACCCACTAATCTCAGCATCATTGGTGATTCTTTTTTGCAGTATTCATTACTGTAATTTTTGCCAAATGGTGAGTTTCTGTTTCTACCCTTCCTTCTAGGGTTTTTAAATTGGAAGTCTACTGTAAGAAAGAGCTGTCCACACCACATTGTTTATGCGGGTCATCTGTGTAGTTCTGTGAAATTGTACTTTTGTTTATTTCACTACTCACAGTCTGACCAGCTAATCCTTCTCCTATCAGGGTTATGAGATCTTCATCCAGCTCAACTTTTCAAAAACATTTCCTGCCCCTCCCCATCAGTAGTCCGTTAGCATGTGGGTATCTATCTTGGTGCTCATAGTTGGAGGTAAGACTGAGGAAGTTAGTTGTTGGTGGCATTAATGTTAATATATTACTTAGTAGAAGCAAAAGGATGGTTTTATTTGGGGCATGTTGTAGTTAGCTGCTGCTCAGAAATCCATGGAGTGGCCTAGAGCAGAGACGTGGAAATGTGTCAGGACACAGCCAGGCTCTTAGAAGAGCAGCAGAAGTATGAGGAAGATGGTGAGTTTCACGGAGGAGAAGGGAGTGGCGATGCTGGTGCGAGCGGGCGGATAGGCTGTGGGCTTCAGGTGCTGCGGTTTAAGGACTGGGGTGAGGTGTTTGGACTGAATTAAAGTGGGAGGCCTTGAGCAAAGTTTCCGTAGGGTTGTGAGGGGGAATATGCTAGACGGTAGTGGGCTGAAGCAGGTACGATCTAAAGACCTTGCCCACCCCCGTGACCAAGATCAACTTACGTTCCTCTCTGTTTCTAAGCACAGGTGCCTTCTCTTAGTTTCATTCTGCCTCTGGGCATTCAGGCATGTTGAAGTGGAATCCCAGGTCTGCCTCCTAATAGCTGTGGCACCTTGGCAAAATTACCTAATTCCCAAAATTCGTTTCTCCCCCATCTATGCAAATTGGGTGAAATAGTAACCTGGTCACTATTTCTGGCCAGTCCCCTCCTGGCCTCCCTTTGGTGCCTGTTGTCTGCCCTACCTAGTACCACCTGGCTAGGCCTCAGTAATGTGATGTTACTGTGCTGGCCATGGTGCCCCTGGTGCTTCCTTTCTCACTGGGATGAGCACCACCACCATGATGAGCAGAGGGTCCTGTGAGATCTGCAGGCTCCTGATCCCACGCCCCCCGGAAGCCCTGTTACTCACTGCCCTCGGTCAGTGACTATAGCTGCATTTGCCCCCAAGCACCCTCTGGCCTCAGGGCCTTTACACATCCCCCCCCCCCCGCCCCCCCGCACATAACTGCATAACTCCCTTCCTTTAGATCTTCCTTCAGCTATCACTGAGTCAGAGTGACCTTCACCAGCTCCCTTTATAAAATAGTACTTCATCACTTGTTACTCCCCTTATTTGCCTTTATCACATTACCTACCACCTCAAAGATACTTATGTGTTTGCTGTCTGGCTTCCATCACAAAAGTAGAGACTCTTTGAAGGCTGGTACTTTGTGCCTGTTTTACTCACTAATGTCTTCCCAGCCTCTCGAATTGTGCCTGTAGATGGTTAGTGCCGAAGTAAATCTTCGTCGAGTAATGACTGATGAGGTAGATAAACCGTCAAGATGGTTGTGATGGTGTGCAGTGACAGCTCATTCACTTCTCCTGGCGTCCTGATCAGGAAATTGAGGCACAGAGAGGTGATGGCAGACAGTGAACGAGTGATGGAGCCAGAATTCAGGCGCAGGCGGTCTTGATCCAGAGCCCACATTCTCTCTGCTTCTGTGGGGTTGTTGCTGATGAAAAGAAGTCATCTGGTTAAAATGCTGCTCACCATTTCTGTCATATCCTGAGTAGTCCCTAAACGTTAGTTGATGTCATCATCAGGATGCTGGATGCTAAGAGCGTGGAGGTGGAGCCAGGCTGCCAAATGTTTGACTTTTGGACCAGTTTTTTTTTTCTTTAAACCATTAAAATGGAGTAACATTAATACCAAAGCCTCCTGCAGCCTGTTTGATCCTGGAGCTTCCAGCCTGGGAACTGGTTGCTTGCTTTTGCCAGCATTGTTCACCTGGTCTGCTGAATGTAAATAAGTACACTTTTGTTCTTTGATTATTATGTTGATTAAGAGAAATGGTTCATATAAGGTGCCTGGTAAGTCCTAAACTCAAAATAAAGGAACCCTGTTGTGCTTCTACAAGTAGTTGCCCAGTGTAAAGTATCTGCGGTGAGTTACTGGGACCCCTTCAGAGAGCAGAAGTACAGTGGAACCTCATTGTTTGGCAATTGTGTCTTTTAATAAGACGGACACTTAAAAATCTCAGCAGAACTTGTGTATGTGTATCTTGCATTTTTTCTGCCCTTAATTGAACCAAAAGAATTGTACTGATTACTTTGCGTTGTTTTCCCTGTGAGCCTAATACATTTTTAAAAGATCAGTTTATGAAACTTGTAGAAAAAATTCGTATCTTTATAACCTTTGTGTAGGCAAATATTTTATAAACAAAACACTAAGATAATTTATTAAAAAGAAAAGGAATAAATAGGACTGCATAAAAATCACAAACTTTCTTCCTCAAAAGATACTGTTAAAATAAAAAGATTTTTAAAATAATTTTTAAAAGGTACCATTAAAATAGTGAAAGGCAAGCCATAGAGTGGGAGAGGATATTCACTAAGTCTAACAAAGGCCTTACGTCCAGAACATGTAAAGAATACCTACAGGGCTTCCCTGGTGCAGTGGTTGAGAGTCCGCCTGCCGATGCAGGGGACACGGGTTCGTGCCCCGGTCTGGGAAGATCGCACGTGCTGCGGAGCGGCTGGGCCCGTGAGCCATGGCCGCTGAGCCTGCGCGTCTGGAGCCTGTGCTCCGCAACGGGAGAGGCCACAATGGTGAGAGGCCCACATACTGCAAAAAAAAAAAAAAAAAAAAAAAAAAACCTACAAATCAGTGGTGGGGTGGGGGTGGGGGGACGACTCAGTAAAAAAGGGACAAAAGCTTTAATAGACACTTCACAAAAGAAGATAACCAAAAATGGTCAATTATCAAATGAAGAAGTGCCCATTTGTGTTACTCATCAAGGAAGTACTAATTAAAACCACTGTGTACTCTTGCTGTAAATATCAGAGGTCCTAAAATGAAAAGGTTAGAAGTACCAAGTAGAGGTGAGGAATAGTGGAACCAGAGCGCCCCGTGCTGCTTGTGGGAGTGTACATGGGTACAGCTCTTTACCTTACTCTTTGGTCACATCTGCGCTGCCTAATGTGTGTGTTCGTTAGGATCCAGTGATGATGCTCCTGGTCTGCATCCAGCAGAGATGTGTACATATGTTCACCAAAAGGCATGCATGTGAGTGTTCATATGGGTGGACACACACATACACAGAATGAGGCACAGAGAGAGCATTCTGGTGAAATTCGTTTGTTTTGACCATTCTTGAAGTTTGGCTTCCTGAGCAAAATTACTTTTTTAGAGGAATATAAAGAGTGCTCGTAGCATTATTCTTAATAGCCCCAAGTTGGAAACTACTCAAACGGCATCACAGTAATGTGGATGAATGATTGTGGTCTATTGTACAGTGCAGGACTGTCAGCTATGAGCAAACTGCAGTTACTCGATAGGGAGGAGTCTCACGAGCATATTGGTGAATGAAGGAAGCCAGACACACGGGAGTACATCCTTTGTACCTCCAGGCATGCAGAGCTCACCTCTGGGGAGTGGAAGGTGGTGCTGCCCCTGGGCAGTGGGGCTGGAGGGACTTCTGGGCGCCCTCTGGGCCTCTCATTAGGCTCTGTCTCCTGCAGAATCCTCGAGCTGTAGCATACTCACATGCACGTTTTTGTGCTGAAAAAAAAACATTTACATTGACGGATTAATTGATTATATTTTAACTTATTTTTAAAATAATATTTCAGAGTAATTGGCAGTGCCACACTCAAAATAATTTTGTAGACTATGAATTGAGAAAATGACTTATTTCTAATTGCTTGATTTTGTTAATTATTTTTTAGATATGAATTGAGAATTCGTTATTTGCCAAAAGGATTTCTAAACCAGTTTACTGAAGACAAGCCAACTCTGAATTTCTTCTATCAACAGGTACAGGAGGATGCTTTAATAACATTTTTTTTCTTTGTTTCTTTGAATCCTATTTATTTCATGGTTTTATTTTAGAATTAGATTACACCTAACATTTGGGAGAATATAAATTTGTCACCGTAGGGCAGTGAGATTCTTATAATTAGTAAGAAATTATGAATTGTTGACACTGAATTTTTGTATGCTTGGGCAAATCTTAAAAGATACTTCTTTTAAGTAGAGACAGGAAGTCCTAAGTGACACAACCATTGTTCTGTCTTTAATTCAAGTGTAATTATGCCTGAATATCAACAAATTTGTCAGATGTTTATTCAGAGCCAACTATACCCGTATAATCTCAATAGCACTTTGCACAACAAAGCAGAATTGACTTTTTTACACTAAAAGGAGCTTTCTTTTTACCCCGTGTTAGTTAGACAATAAATACTTGTGGCATAAATGAACCAAAACAGTTTTCCAGTCAAATAAATGTTACTTGTAAGTATTTGTGAAGAGTTTAAAAAAAGTCTAATGAATATCAGCGAGACATTTGTACATACAATTTTGCAATTAAATACGCTGGGAAATTTTTTATTTTAATAAAATTATTCATTAAATGTCTATTCGGGGTCAAGAATGCAGAAATTAATGACATAATCTGTACTTCTAAATTCCTCAGTCTAGTGGATTGCCTGTAAACAGCATCTTTGTGTTCAATCCTGTGCTGTTTGTAAGCACAAATGGTGTGGCCATGCCTGGGCGGAGGTGCTAACACAGGGGAGGTTTGGGGTCCAGGCGGCTCCCCTGCAAACCGTCCTTTAACGCAGCGGTCTCCAACATCTTTGGCACCAGAGACCGGTTTCGTGGAGGACAGTTTTTCCATGGAGCGGGGAGGGTGGTAGTTCAGGCGGTGATGTGAGGGATGGGGAGCGATGGGGAGCGGCAGGTGAAGCTTTGCGCCCTCCTGCCGCTCACCTCCTGCTGTGCGGCCCAGTTCCTAACAGGCCGTGGGCCGGTACCAGTCCACGGCCTAGGGGTTGCGGACCCCTGCTTTAAGGAGTCTCCAACTTTGTAGGTGAGGAAGAGAGGTACTTTAGAAAACGTGGTGCATTTAAATCTGAGCTAAAATGATTTGAAAGGAAACGGGTGAGAGAGATGGGACCACATCATGTAAAGAGAGGGTTTTAGGTTTTCTCCTGCAGATAATTGGGAGCATTTATAGAATTTAAGTAGCAAATGTCATGATCAGAATTTTTTTTTAAATAAGACCACCCTGATGTGATGTCTGTACCCGGGATGGATTGGGTCTTGAAAAGGCTGTAACCTAGTGGGGGCTTGTCACCCATTTGGGCAGGAAGCTAGAAAGCTGGGAGGTCCAACGGTGTGGTAGGAAGCAAATTTAGTGGATGGATTTGCTAGGACTAGAGACTGAACAAACTGGAGCATGAAAATGAAGAAGAAAGAGGCCGACGGCGTCAACCCAGTCACTCAGTGTCAGGAAGGAGAAAAGGTGGGCGGGATTCGGTAGGAGGGCAAGGTACATGGTTTCATTTCTCTGTTGAGGTAAGTGGATATTCCTGCTTTTAAGATCCAGCCTGTGAGAGCAGCATCCAGCTCTTGAGATGTTTTCTTGTCCGTGAAGTAGAAGTCATATAGGAAATGTAAGGTGTTAGGTGAGGTGCTTGTGGGAACTTTTGAAGATTTATAATAATACGGAGTCGAATGGGAGAGGGAGTTGCGTTCAACGAAGCAGAGTCCTGTTTGGACTCCAGCTGAGCATGTGTGAGGCCTACTCATTACGGAGCGGTTTCAGTTTACAGGCTGCCTCTCTTCTGCGTCCCTGCGTCTGGCCCTCTAGCCGTCTGCCCAGCTTCATATTTTGGTGAAGGAGGTGACAGAGTTTAGTTAACGGATGTATTTATATTGTATTCTTCTCTCTCGTAGATGATCTATATCACTGGTATCTATATCTATATCCATGACTCCTTTAGTGACATTGATTTCCAGGATGCATGAGACGGGCCTAAATAGCTCTCAGTTATTCCTTTTTATAATTTCTAGGCTAACCTAAAAGTTGGCAACTTTTATGTTCCTTTCACACTGTTACTAGGTTGTCCTACTTTTTCCTTTCGGAAGACCTTGCTTCTGTGTATATGATTAAAAGCTAGCACACGTACCGGTGTATCCCACATTTCCTCTTACTAATAGGACGTATCTTACTGCAGTCTGTGATTCGGGTGAGTGGCCTCTATAAAGCCCGAGAGGTGTGAGGTGTCGTTAGCCCGCATACTGTGCCTGTTCTGCATCTCACAGCTCTGTGACTCCAGGTGCCTCCCTTAGTTTCTTCACATGTAGGTATATAACACCTCCTGCATAGGGTCTTTATGTTGATTAAGTGAGGTCTGATTGTCTACCATATACCTGCCCAGTAACACATGGAATTCAGTCTGTACACAGTGCCAGGCTTTAGAGGATTCAGCGTTTCCACTTGGGTGTCCCAACACAAATGTGAGCCGCACGCTGTGGGATGGGACACACCTCTTCCTTCCCATGTGCTCTGTATGCAACCTTCCAGCCCCTCCACCCCACCTTCTGGTTTCATCCATTTCTAGAACTTCTCTTCTTCAGCCTGTCCCCTTTTAAATATTTTAAAATTGTTAAATCTTATGTTACAGTTTTAGAAAGTCCAGAAAATATTCTAAAACGTCACTTAAATTATCTGTCCTAATAATTACTTTCATTTTGTGTATGCTTTTATAATATCCTACCAAGAACTTGTAATTTAAGGGAAATAGAAGTGTGGTCATAGTAACACCTCTTTCCCGTGTTGATGGCCGGTGTTACTGCTTATCCAGGCCTATAACTAGTGAACTGCGGCTCTGTTCATGGGTATGGAAGTTGTGATGTTAAATGCTACTGTTTAAAACAGGCCATATAAAAAATAAAGCGTGTAATATAGTTCCATTTATGTGAGAAAAGTGTACATTTATTTTACCCTCATCTGACAAAGTTTTAGAAATAGTATGATTCTTGCATTGCTGCTTTGGCAAGTAATTTTATATTTATTTGACTTCTTGTGATAATCTTCCAGTGCAGAGTCTATCCTGGTCTGTGCATGGAAGTTCTAGAACTAGAATTTCTTTCTTTCTAGAACTGTTAGAGGTGATCCAAACGTTATCCTACCCAGGCAGTACCCAACTTGGGAACAGATTTAATTTCAGTGTTGAAAAATCAATTAGGAATTCAGAACTTCCTCCTATTTAAACAAACATGCCAAAAAAAAAAGTATAAATAAAAAATTGGCCCTTCAGCTATTTATAGCCACAGTCTTTTGAACTGAGAATGCAGCTGAAATATCTGTAAGAACTTGTGTGTGGAAATTTTCACCAAATTCTGAGAGAAATTATTTTATAAGAGCCTCAGAATTTGATGACACCCATTATTTAATTTTAAAGTTATTTAATTTTTGATGCAAATATGTTAAGATGCATACACATATGCATACATCTAATTTCACTGAATTCCAAGCTAAATTGATCCACTTTTAAGGGGCTCAGGTTTTGATGACATGTTTAGATTCTGTAACATCTGATACATGTGTTCTTTCATCTGATACATGTGTTCTTTAGTAAGGTGTGATACTTAGTAATAAAATGAATACCTGTGATCCCACTGCCTAGAGGAAGAGAACATGCCTGATGTTTCCTGGCCCCATGTCCCTGTGACACCCCCCCATCCCAACCCCTTCACTCCAGGCAGACAGCCATGGTCCTGCATTGTGTATTTATCTTTCTCTTACTTTTGTTTGCTGGTTGTCACATTTTACAGCATACGTGTGCCCACCTCAGTTCTGGCCTTAGGACAGAAGCTGACTCTAGCTCTCCCCTGAGCCCTCTGCATTCCATCATTAGTCTGAGTAGGTTTTTTGGTTTGGTTTTGTTCGTTTGTTATTCAGCTCATAGAAGCTTTCAGAAGACTTGAAAAAATATTTTATTCAGCATTTTTAGTTGTTTTCAATGAGCACTGTGGCCAGGACATTGGGTCCACTATGTTGGTAGAAATGGAAGTGATCACATAGGGCTTTAAAATTTTATCCCTTTTGGTTCATTTCCACACTAATTTGCACTGTGGTTAGAGACTGTGGTTCATTTGAACTCGTTGTTCAGACTCTTTGGACTTGTTTCATCGTCTTGCATGTTGAGATTTTGCCAGGGGTTCAGCTTTGCTTGAGTGAACGTGTCTGCTCTGGCTGTGCAGTGAGCTCGGTAGATAGCCATCAGTTTGCGATTGTTCATTGTGCTGTTCGCAGCTCCCGCGTCTCTGTTCTCTTTCTGCTTGAAGGATGGTGTTGCTGGGAGCACCGCGGTTCTGGTTCAGAACCACATGGGAGTCGTTCTCCCTCGGAACTTCGGCGGTGTTCTCTGCCGTGTACGATCCCTGTGGCTGCTGTTGAGAAATGGCTGTCGTAGTCTATTCATCTGTCTCCTCTCTCTGGGTGGCTTTAGGGTCCTTACTTGTCCTCAGTGTTTTGCAGCTTTATTACAAACTAGGTGGGATTCCCACTTATTTTTCCTGCTTGATCTGTGTTGTGTGGCCAGGACCTCTGGGTTCCTGTCATTTTAATAGGTCCTGGAGATGTCTTCATTGGCGTCTGCTCAGATACTGCCTTTTCTTCCTTCTTAGTTATTCCTCCTGAGATTTCAGTTGAGATCTCCATCAGAACTTCTCAGACTGTATCTATTGACGCCTCTTTTTTGTTCTCAACTCCTGTCTCCCTGAGATCTGGATTCACAGAAATCTTTCAGATCACCAACCCCCCTCAGCTGTGGCCAATTTGATGTCTAGTGCATTTGTTGGATTTTTATTTATTTTTCAAGTTTTATCTCTCGTTCTTCAGTCTGCCAGGCCATCTTTTGTGGCCCTTATTGTTAACTAATTTTTCTGTCCCCTCCTTTTTTTTTTTTTTATCATTTCCGATGGGGTTGATGTCTCTATTCTGAATCCAAATTGTAACATCTGGGGTCCGTGGGCTTTACAACTGTTGGTGGTGACCCCCTGACTCTTATTCACAGCGGCTTGTTTTCTCGCATGTTTGTTATGAGCCTAGTGTTTTGTTGACCTTCAAGTGCGGGGATCTTGAGGGTCTACCCGGGCAGTAGTGCATACTCCTGAGTGTTATCTGTTGTTTCTGTTCTGGAAGAATCAGTATTTTTATTACTTTGGTTCTCTTATCAGGATAGAAGCAAAAGAATTATGTTTCGATTTCCTCTATACTAGTTCCATCCCATGAAAGAGAAAGAAAACTTATAATAAACTACCTTAATTTTATTATTCCTTACTTTGAAATTTCACCCATGCGCACTACTCATCATGCCCCTTGTTTGGATGGAGTCATGAGGAAAACAGCACGCCAGTGGGTGTATTGAGCGTTGGGTTCCTGGTGGGAGATGGTTCTGTGGATGCACGTAGTTTCATTCAAAGATGTCCTAAATGTGACTACCAGTGTGACATGCCACACATGACTCACTAAATGTTTTTGACCCATTTCAGAATATTCTGAAAGATATTAATCAGCACACTCTAAAAATAAACTAGAATCTTGTTATAACTCTATTCACTGTAGAGCAGGTGTCTAAAAAAATAATTTTTGATGCCAAAGCTAATGGCTTATTGTAAAGCAAGAAAAGTGTGTTTTGCCTTGAAGTTGAATTTTGCCTTTGCCGTATAACATTTCATTCTTCTTTATCTCTCGGATTTGTTAAAGGTGTATTTGATTGGCAACCTTTTGCAAGTAGTAGTGGCCGTTAGTTTGAAGGGCTCTGTCCATGTTTAGTGAAGAAGTTGTCGTATTAACTAAATGTGCATCGATGATGCTGAACTTGTGTAGGACCCATTTGGTACCACTGACATTTTCAGCCTCGGAGATGCCTGTGTCAGACGTGAGGTTGTCATTGTTTTCTCCTACAAATATATTAAGGTTTACAATGAGTATATCCATTGGTCTGCTCTCAAAAAACGTTAACTGTAACATAATTCGTGGTTTATTTGACAAAAAAAGTTCCAGTGGGAAGCTGAAGAAGACATTGAGTCCAGCACCCTAACTTTATGGTTTGGAACCTAAACTGCAGAGACGTGTGAGGGGCCAGGGCACACTTATATTTTGTTGGTCAATCTTTCTGTTATTTTACTCTAATTTTTTATTTTTACATGTCTTTATTTAGATAATTATATTATCAGAAATGATTTCTTTAACTGTAGTTTCTTGGCCATAAAGCTTTCTGTCAGTTAAAACATTTTGAAATGGAAGCTCCAAGTGGGAAAGTTTAGTTTAAAACCTGACATTTTCAATGTGAGAATTATTAGCTGTCCTTTTCCATAAAGAAGTTAAAATTAAATATAGGTCTAAGTCTGATTCGTTAGAAGATACATTTTCTGTACTTCTTTAATAGATTTAATAATGTACATTTTTTTTCTCCTTTTCCACTCCTGTATGGTTTCGGTGATTCAAAAAGTTGTATGGTTATTGAGCACTTAGGTAAACTCTGTCATATTTATACTGTTCAACCCATAGTTTTTTGTTCATCCTTCTCTGTAAAAGACTTTAGAAATGGGAGGCAGAAATGGTCAGTCTCTCACGGTCACTCTTCCCTGCTGCTATTTTCAGTTTGCCTTTGGTCTACCTCAGGGCCTTGGACAGATTCTTTCTTTGGTAGAAATCCTGCCGTCTCAGGATCCCCAGCACCGCCCTCAAGGTCAGCCGTTCACCAGAAGGATTTACAGGGCTCAGAGGCTGTTATATTTCTGGTTTTCGTTTATTATAGCAAAAGGATACAGAGGAAAGGCAGCAAAGGGAAGGGGTCTACGGGGTGATGTCCAGAGGAAATTAAGTGGAAGCTTCCCCGGGTCCCTCCCAGGGGAGTCCCATGGCGCAGCACGTGATGTGTGAAAACAGGTGCAGAGGTTCGCCAGCCTGGGACCCTGCTGAGCTTGGGCGTTGAAGGATTTTATCAGGCTCCATCTCCTGGGCGTACAACACCTGTGTGACCTCAGGTAGGCTCCAGGCCCCAGGAAGGAAGCAGGTGTTCGTCATAATCACATTGTACATACAAATTCTCCAGTCAGACTGGGATGGTGTGGCCCGAGGCTTCAGGTGGGCAAAGGCACTCTTATCAGAACATTCCAGGAGTTCAGGTTCCAGGAGGCCAAGAGCCAGTCATAATCTTGGGAATGTGTAGGGTTTGAGCAACCCAGGCCTGCTGAGTTAACACTTTTCTGCATGACTCCTCTTTCCTTTCCTGGACTTAGATCATTTCTATTCATTCAGTAACTCTTTTAAAAAAATTGAAGTATAGTTGATTTACAGTGTTGGGTTAGTTTCTGCTGTACAGCACCGTGATTCAGTTACAGATATATATATATATATATATATATATATATATATATATATATATATATTCTTTTTCATATTCTTTTCCATTGTGGTTTATTACAAGATATTGAATATAGTTCCTTGTGCTATACAGTAGGACTTTGTTGTTTATTTTGTATGTAGTAGTTTGTATCTGCTAATCCCAAACTCCTAATTTATGCCTCCCCCCTCCCTTTCCCCTTTGGTAACCATAAGATTGTTTTCTATGTCTGTGATTAACTCTTAATTTTAAGTGGTGTTTTCTATGTAAAGCCTTCCATGACACCTGTACATTTCTCATTTAACATCCGATTTTTAAAAATATTTTAAAATTAGTTTTACTGAGGTGTAATTTTACATACAATAAGAATCACTAGGGCTCCCCTGGGGGCGCAGTGGTTGAGAGTCCGCCCGCTGATGCAGGGGACACGGGTTCGTGCCGCGGTCCGGGAAGATCCCACATGCCGCGGAGCGGCTGGGCCCGTGAGCCATGGCCGCTGAGCCTGTGCGTCCGGAGCCTGTGCTCCACAACAGGAGAGGCCACAACAGTGAGAGGCCTGCGTACCGCAAAAAAAAAAAAAAAAAAAAAAGAATCACTAACTTCAGTGTACAGCTCAGTGAGTTCTGACAGATGTGTATAGTTGAGCAGTTTCCATTACAATCATGATTTAGTACAATATAAAAATAGAGGAATTGACATTGACACAATACTACTAGGCAGACTACAGATCATGTTCAGATTTCACCAGTTTTTACGTGCACTCCTGTGTTTGTGTGTAAGAGTGTGTGTGTAGCTCTATGCAGTTTTATCATAGGTACGGATGCATGTGACTACTACTGTAATGAAGACACAGAACTGTCTCACCAACACAGAGAGCTCCCTGGTGCGGCTTGGTCACAGCCTGCCCCTCTCCTAACCCCTGGCAGTCACGGGTCTGTTGTGTGCACGTTGTATTTCCCTGTTATTTTCTGTTGCCCCCACTAATAAGAGTGTGCTGTTCAGTGAGGGCAGACGTAAAGTCTGCCTTCACCATTGCGTCCACAACACAGTAAGACATGGGTTTTAGGTGCCTAATTGATTCTCTCGAATGACTTATTAGTGATGATTGAGTTTTAATGCTAATGCCCTGATGTTCAAAAATTTGGATGAGATTTATTAGAAGATGTCAAAAAAATCCAAGAAACAAAGGAACTGTATGCCTTTGGAATTTGAGAAATCACATTGGTTTGTGTGTGTGCGTGTGCACTCTCAGCATTAGATCTTCTTAAAAACTGATATGATTCTTCAGGTACCCCTAGTATATTTGTGGTTGCTTTTGCATTATATATGGACAAGAAAAAAGAAACAATGGAAACACTTATTGTCGTACAGGTTTTCTAGCCTTGGTCATCTCCTTTTTTTTTTTTTTGCGGTACGCGGTCCTCTCACTGTTGTGGCCTCTCCCAATGCGGAGCATAGCCTCTGGACACGCAGGCTCAGCGGCCATGGCTCACGGGCCCAGCCGCTCCGCGGCATGTGGGATCTTCCCGGACCGGGGCACGAACCCGTGTCCCCTGCATCGGCAGGTGGACTCTCAACCACTGCGCCACCAGGGAAGCCCAAGGAGTTTGTTTTAATTGAGAACTGCCATTGGGTTCCTTCTGCATACAAACACTCCACTCTTTGCTCTCACAGAACTCAAGGAGGAGTGCCTGACAGTTGAGCCAACTTGGCCGACTGCCTCGGATCACTCAGGTGGTGTATGATGTAGATGGTTATATACACATTTGTCTGCCCTCAGCCCCATTTTCTTTACACACACTATCGAAGACTTTCAGGTCTATTTGATAAATTCATGTAGCTGACAGAATATTCAGAAGAGACCAAAACGAGGCAAAAGATCTCATGTGGCAGCCAAAGCATTGACTTGGCATATGGAATAAATTATGGAGCAAGTTAGGATTAGTACTTTTATTAGAGATGTGAGTGGTTTTTATATTAAAACCTGTGCTTTAGTTCTGTTGCAGAATAAGGTGAAAAAACTCATGAATGTAAATATGATACTTGCCCACAGAAGGAAGTCCAGATACATCCTGTTTTTTAAGCAGGAAATCGACATCCATATGGAAACAAATTAATTTAATAAAACAAAGAACAACATTCAGAGATATTTGCTTGAAAGACTTGGAAATTTGCTGGATTTGGAGTTAATAAACAGTAGTAATCCATGGTATAAAAAAGAATATAACACAATGACAGTGGTAAAACAAACTAAGACATGCACGTGAAGCCATCATGTTAGACCCTGGGGCTACCAGGGTTATGAGCTGTGGTCCTTACTGGTCATTAATCTTCCTTCTAGTGGAGAATGCCTACACTTTCTGAGAGTTCACAAGAAGGTATAGGAACACACTGAAGCTTGAGTTATGGGGGTCAGTGGATGGGTTTTTGAGTTTTAACTTTAACGCTTGCTGTGTGACCTTGAGTACGTTAATTTTGAGTAATTAAGCTTTCTGTTTTTTATGTATAAAATAGGACTAAGGCCTATCTTGAAGAGTTATTGAACAGACTATAAATAATGTATCTAAAACAGCAGAATACCTGACCCCTGGAATAATAAGTAGTTCCTGCTCTCACCTTCGTTCTTCTAAGGTTCTTTCTAAGGCTCTTAACTGGGGGTTAGAGTAGGGTCCAAGTCACAGTGACGCTGCCAGTAGTAAATGAGAGCTATGTATAAATCTGTCTGACATGGCAATGTGGGTGTATTTACTGTAAGCAACTATATAGCTATACATACGCACACTTAAATGTTCAATAAATTGCATTTATTTCACAAATGAAAGCATGAAAGTTAGAAATGTTTTATAAAAAAATGAACACTGAGTGTTAAAGACCCTACATTTTGAAGAAAATTGCATGAGCCCAACATCAGGACGTGATGTGCACAGTGGTTCAGAGAACAGCCCCTCTGGAGCCTGGGTGACAGGGACCTTGCGGGGGGGTTGCTCTCTGTCCTCACAGAGGGCAGCTGCCACAGGGTGGGGGAAGGAGGAGGGGAGGGTCTGCTGAGATGGCTGGTTCCATGGTGGATCCACACACTTGGCAGAAAACATGGATCAGTGCACACAGTGACTGGGCCTCAGGCCATAGTCATACAGCTCTGAGTCAAGAGTAGTAGATTGTTACTGTAAGAAAAAACAACTCGCAGAACTTTTAAGTCACGTTCATAACTAAAGGGATTTTCCATAAAGATCATTGTTAATGTTCTCTTTTTTTTCATTTTTGCAACTAATATGAATTTGGTTTTGATGACTGAATAAAGCATGTGATTACATTTTTCCACCTTTGAATAGTGTTTAAAGATTATAGTAACTAATCTTAAGATAGTTTTGTAATAATGCATTTTCCTCAACATGTAATTGCTGTTCTGCTCTGGTTGCTTCAAAGTCTGCACCAAACCATAAGCTAAGATCCACTGAATGCTTCAGTCAGAACAACTGTGGTGTTTCTCTAACTCACATAAATACAGTCTTGATTCATCTGTCCATTTTTGTGTTTAGTAATAAACCTAGTTATGATGCAAAAAAGTTAGTTTTAAAATTTGGATTTATTTTTTGCTATAGAGGAGAAAGAGCCAATTGAAGTGTAAACAGAGTGATTCTAGAATCAAAGCTGTTTACTTAATTTAGTGGGTTGGATAATTCAGTTCTATTGAATCAGTCTTAAATGCCTGCTATATTTAAGGAATAGAAATTACTATTGCTTGTAACTCTTATGGACAATAACATTTACACACAGAGGTATCCAAACCATAGTTTGATGACTTTATTCTTTCATTCATTTACTCAGTCTTCAGTCAGTCAGTGTTTATGGACCACCTAGGTAGAGGTGCTAATGCAGAAAATAGAGCAAAGGTTTCAGAGGAAATGGCGTTTAGGTCAGAAATAGATCACTGCTGGCTGAGCGGGCATCGCCTCCGTCCTGAGAGGAGTGAGTAGATGAGCACACATGCCCCTCAGGTTATAGGTTCTGGTACGTTAAAGAGGGCATGCCCGTCTGAAGACTTTTCTCTGTAAGAAAGAGATGTGGCTGGTTGATTGGAGAAAGTGTGAATCAGTGTGTTGCCAAGTTTCCTAGGCAGGCACTGCCGAATTTCCAAGCAGCCTCAGGCGATCGTTTGAGGTTTGTCTTCGTGAACGTAAAGCGAAGCACAGAGCAGAGTTTCTCCAGTTGCTCAGCAGTAAGCGTGGAGAAGGAGGTGGGTGGCTGGTTTCAGTATTTGCTGGTCTTGCCAGGGAATTAAAATAATGGGAAGAAGGAGGTTGGGAGGTTTGGGGGTCTTTTCCAGGGAAGGTTATGAACTATCACTATAAGGTTGGCAAAGTAGTTAACTTGGGACTAGAAATCTTTTGAACGAGCGAACTGACAGGCTAGGTAGCAATAGAACAGGATCTGTGGAGTTTTTCCTAGGGCAGAGGTCAGCATACTTTTTTTGTGAAGGACCAGAGAGTAAATATTTTAGGGTTGAGGACCAAGAGGCCAAATGGAGGGGAGGGTATTATGAAATACTTATATAACAAGAGACAAGACAGATTTCCACGGAGTTCTGTATTGGTGAAATTCATAATATAATAATTGAGTGCTTTTTTTTGTAATAAAGGTCTACTAATGAGAGGAACAGAAGTTCCTTTTTGGGGGAGGAGTAACATTTCACTTAATCGAAGTTCAGAATGAATGCTCCTTGTCATCAAAATCAATTGCAGATCTTGATCTCTTGATGCTAAGCTGTGAGATTTTACATATTTCATCTTTGAAAACATCTTCACACTGATGAGTGCTCTCAGATACTGGTATCAGTCCCTCACAGTTATTGGTTGGAAGGCCTTTGTACAATTCATTAGATCCTTCTCTATATCACACTTCAAGCATGTTGGCACTTTGCAGATGAATCACTTATAGTCGATGGTTAGGTGGAATCACACCAGTTGCAGGATTAAATGGATTTTGAAATAACGTTAGTTTTCTTTGCCTTTGCATTGAGGTCCAAAAAATGGTGCTGGGACTGTAGTTCGAGTTCAGAAAATATAGCCACCGCAAGTTTGCCTGGAAATGGAGATCTCCCTTCTTGTTTTCCCTTTGACAACATGGAGGGTAGAAAGCAGCTTGACGTTATTGTGATTCACATGATGTTTAAGTGCTCATAGATCATATATGTTCTTCACAAAGGAAGACTGTTTCACTCTTTATTCTTTGGTATTACTCATTTTATACCCAGCATCTAGCGTGATTATTGACACAGTGTGTGTAAAGCATGTAAATGGCACCCAGTAAACATTTACTTAATGACTAAGTTTAAAACATATTCTCTTACAGCAACATTATTTTACCCATTCCTTTTTACTGTAGGTGAAGAGCGATTATATGTTGGAGATCGCTGATCAAGTGGACCAGGACATTGCTTTGAAGTTGGGTTGTCTAGAAATACGGTAAGGCGGTAACTAGACATTGAGGTCTTCATTCAACAGTGTTTTCTGTTATTTTTTCTAGGTATTTTTCTTTCCTGATAAAGATTATCAATAAAATACTGAATAAAATGAGTAAACTTTGATGATACTCTGAATTATGTTGACATTGCTAATTTTAGAATCTTTTAAAATATTACATTTAGAATTGAATGATTTATAAGAGTACAAGTATGTAAGCAAGTCTAAGGCTGAGCTCCCCAATAGAACTTCTGTGATGAAGGAAATGTTCAGTATCTGTGAGATCCCATGTGCCAGCCACTAGCCAAGCTGGATGCTGAGTGCTCAGATGTGCAGTATCTGAACATAAATAGCCATTTATGTCTAATGGCTGCCATTATGGGGGATGGGAAACTGAGAATGTATTTCTTATTTCTGATAACATTTGTCACCATTTGTCATATATTCTGTGCCACCATTTAAAACTTGGAGTGAAAGAAATATTTTACCTTTGTCAGGTATAATTTAATTAAAATTTACCCCGGCTCGGGGCTTCCCTGGTGGCACAGTGGTTAAGAATCCACCTGCCAGTGCAGGGGACACGGGTTCGAGCCCTGGTCTGGGAAGATCCCACATGCCACGGAGCAACTAAGCCCGTGTGCCACAACTGCTGAGCCTGCGTTCTAGAGCCCGTGAGCCACAACTACTGAAGCCTGCGCGCCTAGAGCCCATGCTCCACAAGAGAAGCCACCGCAGTGAGAAGCCCGCACACTGCAACAAAGAGTAACCCCCACTCGCCGCAACTAGAGAAAGCCCGTGGGCAACAACGAAGACCCAACGCAGCCAAAATAAAAAAAAATTTACCCCAGGCTGCTAGTTTAAGATGTGTTGGTTAAATTAGCTAAAATTTGATTACGTGTACTCAAAACAGTGATAATTTTCCCGAGAGAGCACTGTTTTTTATATTATATAAGGCTATCAAATAACGGTTCCTACAAGGACCCAAAGATCATTAAGTATAACTCTCAACTCTTCATTAAAATTTGTTTTCAACCTTAATTATATATCCCAGTAAAAAAAAAAAAAAAAGCCATCTCTCACTGGTCTCTTCCCGTTCCTGGCCTTTACAGTTTTTGCTTGGGAAGCAAACTTGGCGCGCTTTCCTTCCCACAGACAATGCTGTGATGTATTACTTGGAAGAGGGGTCCAGGAGCATTAGGCCCTACGTGAATGGCATGCGTGCCTCTCTGGGTTCCCCTCCCACTCTGGCCTCTCCATGTTACGTTTATCCTTCTCCTCCTCTCCCCTGTTTGAGGTCACTGATTTTTGAACTCTGAAGGAAAAACTTGACAGAGTAGTCACCCGCCCAGCTGCCCCTCCCAAACTCCTCCCCCACATGAATAGAAAACAGGAGAACACATTAAGTGATCCTTTTTGGGCCCTTGAGAATTTTTTGTCGAAATCTAGTACTTTCGATTTTAAGTAGGCCAAAGAAAAAGTCAAACAAATTTAAAAAGCAAAACCAGTATTCATGTTATTACAGACAAGTTTGAAACAGTCTTGTTGATTACGCAGTCTCCTGGGAAATCACTTCAAGTGATTTGTAATATCTGTGTGTTCCAAAGCAGCTCGAGCTAGACCTTGTCCCTTTGTGAGATAACTGTGTACACGCAGAGAATCCCACCCACTTGGGGCAGATTTTGCAGAGAAAGGACTTGGTTCCAGTAAGACCTGAAGTTGCTTGAACATGTAACTTGGAATAAGAAGTAAAATTCAGACTGTGAACACTCAGCGAGATAGGCAGCACTTCTCTGCTGCGCCTGGCGCCTGTTACCTGGACTAGCCCACTGCGATGATTCTGCTTCAGGTCCCATACTGTTTCCTTAGTAACTGTGGGTCTTCCCAGGAGCAGGTGGGGTGCGCACCGGCCACAGGGGCAGCCTGGGGTTCCTGGCACTGTCCCTTGAGAAAAGGCCAAGTACAAGTAGCGAATGTAGCTGATCTCTTTTACAGCTGGAATCTGGTTTCTCATTTTGCAAAGAGCCAGACCTGCTTCACATCAAAAGGGAACGTGAGATTGTTCAATAGAGATACGGTCTGTGTTAACTGATTTATGCTGCATTAGGATGCAGGAAAAATGCTGCGAATCAAATTGGTTCTTTATTTGTTGTTTATCAGAATGTTTGTGGCTTAGCCGCGTAGTAGTTAGATACCCCCCTTTCACGGTTTTTAATCATTTAACATCGCAGACATTCCCAATACCAATCTATGAGTGTGTATCTTCTCTGCTTTTAGGCGGTCGTACTGGGAGATGCGGGGCAACGCCCTGGAGAAGAAGTCTAACTATGAAGTATTAGAGTAAGTGCGGCACGTCCAGGCGCTGCCTGCAAGCATTCAGAGCTAAGTCACTTTTCAAACTGTAGATTTTACTGGTTTATCTTTACTTAAAACTTAATATTAAATCTGAAACACTACTGTTTCTAAAACTTTTATATCCGGAAGAGGAAAGTTTTATTAAGAAATGAATTCTTGGTGACGTTAATTATGTTAGCAAACATTTAAATTTGTTGATAAATGTCTTAGGGTTAATATTCTTTGGCATGTTAACACATAAATAATAAACTCTTCTGTCTCTGTAGATTTAACCATATTGGGATGGAGTTTCACTTCTAATTTATATTGAACTATGAAATTGTTATTATTTATATTCTCTTTATAAGTTTATTAGGGTTTTTTTTCCCTTAGTTAAAAAAAAGTGGAAAGATGGGAGTTATTTGTTGCTCATGTATCAGAAAATTTAGGATAACTGAATATTTTTCCAATAGTGAAGTTAACAGTCGTTAGACTGTTACGTTAGAGTATTTAAAATGCATATAAGACAGAGTGGGGCTTATGTCTTGGGAGGCTGAAAGTTCTGCACTTTATCTGTTGATAATTAATTCAGCAAAAAAATCACTGATATTTGTTATTTCCAGTTTTATTTTCATTAGCAATGGTGCAACTTTTTGCCAGCACTTTTCCTGGCCATATTATTACTGAAATTCTTGTGCTATTTGGAAGATGTTACTACAGTGAAGTAAAAGGTTGTCCATAAGTACCCTGCAATAATAGAGACTTGACATGGCTTTGGGTTTTATTTGACTTTCCAGGTCAGCCCAACTGCTATCACACTGTGAAAGTATAATATCCCACCATTTTGAAAACAAGATTTTACAGGGGAGGTATGGTCATTTGAAAATAAAAGTAGAAGTAAATATTTGGGGGAATTAGTTATGGAGCAGGTCCGACCATTTGCACTAATAACTGGTGGTAGACGTGATAGTTATTTTGCAATCACACAAGCCTCCTTTGTCCTAATTGTGACAAGTGAGGTAGCGCCCCGGGCAGCCTGTCTCGTTGTGGCGCGGATTCATCCCTTGATTTCTGGACCTACTGTATTAGCATAATGTAAGTTTCATGACAGTGTGCAGCGTACAAGGCACTCACTAAATATTTGTGGTTGTGTGTTTATGGACACATCCATCACATAATGTTGTGCCTCTTAACAGATTGAATAAGGATAAAACACGGAGTTGTTAGAGTTGAATGAAAACTTTTAGAGATCAATTGGGATATCTTAGTAGCCAGAATGATTTTAAGTAGAATTTTCCCTGCCCTTCAGTTGACAGCATAGAAGCAACAGTATCATTAATAACATTAAAAAAAAAAAAACAAAAAAAACTAACATTCACTGTGGTTTAGGTGGTTTAGGTTTTTGTTTAAAATTACCACATTCCTCAGCCTGAAAGACTCTTCCTACTGCTTAAAATACAAATGACTAGAATCAGAGGAATCATTGAAGGTCTTGTCTCAGGTACATGCTAGGTTTGTTCTCATTTCAAATGAAGGTTTTTGAAAAATATCCGTTTGTTTCTTTGTTTATTCGTTCATTTAACAAAGATTATTGAGCATCTGCTGAGCCCTTGGCAGCTAAGTGCTAGAGATGCAGAAGTGGATAATCCAAAGTTTTCACCCTCAGGAAGCTTACAGCTGGAAGGGAGACTCTCAGACAGTAAGCAGAGTTGTAAAATAATATAGTAGGAACTGAAGTAGAAGCTTCTAGAGGGTGTGTGGGGGGTGGTACTCCATGTCTGAGGTCTGATGGGAGATGCTGTCTAGCCTGAGTGGTGGAGAAGGAACGTGGGCAGGCGGAGGCTGCTGCTCCGGAACCAGCCAGTCCCGGGAGAGAGCGCAGCATTTGCCAAGACACAGAAACGTGGACGGTCAGTTTACTGCGAGTAGAACACCTTGCCCATCGGGGAGGGCTGCGATGTGTGTTGTAAACAGCTCCAGGCGTTGACACGGCCTCCAGACGATTAGGTCGTGATGACTCGGTGAGCCAGGTCCGTGACAGGAGGAGCTTTGTGATGGAGAATTCCATATTCCCAAATTGGAATGGTATTAAAGAAAGTTAAAAATGGAAGTAGGGAGCCCAGAAACTGTTGCATCTTTCCTTTCTCCTGGAGGAAGAATGAGTCTCTGACGTGGACTCCATAGCAGGAGCAGTGGAGGTGGGAGTTTACCAGAGTCAGGGTCTGCGGACTGACTGCCTGGTTGGATTGGGGTGAAGGAGGCCAAGGAGGCATCTGGGGATTCTCGTTTTCTGTCCTGGGCCAGTGGGCATGTCAGTCACAAACAATTTCGTGTTTGGAGGGAAGGAGGATAAGTTGGTTGGGACGTGTTCAGTTCTGAGGGAACATTTGTGCTATTTAAACGAAAAAGGAAACAGAAATGTTGGTTTATTTTCTATGTTATAAAATCACTAAAACCACAGCTTTAAAAAAAATCTCTGATGGTACCCAGTGCCTAGATGTTGGTTTCTAATATCATTCTTCAATGAGAGGAAGCAGGACTCCTGATCCGAGGGGCAGGGGGAGATATATGGGCCTAGAGCATCTTGTAGAGCTGGAAAGGAGCAAGCGCTTAGAAAAGCAGGTGGTGGCGCTGTGTCGGAGCATCAAATTGGAGTCCCAGTGACCAAAGGTAGGGCATTTGGGCAACAATGAATGACTTAGTTTTGGGTTATAGCCCAGAGTATGAAATAAATACCCATGGGCCTATATGAATATAAATAATTGAATAGATAAATATATAGAGAAGTGATAAATCTCCCACATAGAAGAATTCTGAGTAATTTATATGGACACAGCCTGAGGAGGCGGATCATAAAATCCCACCCCACCCTATACTGTGGGCTCCGCTTAGTGACGTGTGTCTAAAGAATAGAGTGTGGAAGGGTGTGTGAGTAACCTGACAGTGGAGCCATCTGACAGGCGCTACCTCAGCCAGGTGGTCACGGTCAGCATCAACACCAACAGTTATGTTGATGGCATGTGTGTCCTTGGTGTGATCTGTTGAGAATGACACTTCATCTCTGTGGTCTGCTTCCCCAAAACCTAAAAACCCAATCCCGACTTGCGAAAAACAGGTAATTCTCATTTGAGGGACGTTTTACAAATTACCAAACCAGTACTACTCAAAACCGTCAAGATCTTTAAAAACAAGGCAAGTCTGAGAAACTGACACAAGCCAAGAGGAACCTAAGGAGATGTGACGATTAAATTGGATCCTGTGAAACAGAAAAGTGACATTAGGGAAAACACTGATGAGATCTGAAAGTGTAGGGCCTGTTAGTAATGATGTATCAGAACCGATTGATTAGTTACGGCAGAGGTGCCATAGTAATGCAAGGGAAAGCCAGGTGTGGGCTATTCAAGGAACTGTACTATCTTTGCAACTTTTCTGTAAACCTAAAACTATTCTAAAATAAAAAGTTTATCTTGGGAACAGTTCTCAAAGCTTTCTGAGATGCTCTTCCCGGGTTATAATCCTCCAATTTGGCTCGAATAAAATTTTCCATTTCTTAAAAAAAAAAAAAAAGAACAAGAGAATTGGAGAGGAAAAAGCCAGCAGGCACTTAGAGATGATCTAAAAAGGTGAATCATTGTGCGAAGTTGGAGAAGGAGGGCCAGGTCAGTGGCTTGCATTGTAGCGTGCCCGGCTGTCAGAGAGTTGTCCTCAGGGCCACTGTGATGTGGACTGTGTCCCAGCCTGTCTTTGTGAGAGGCCCACGTCGGAACGGGAAGGGTAACTGAGCCATGGCAGCTGGGTGAGAGCCAGAGGTGTCATGGGAATGAAGAGAACAGGTACCTGGGGGAAATCTCCGTGGATAATACATTTGGATGTTTTTGGCAACAAGAAAAGTCTGTAAAAAGAAAGAAAATGAAGAAGCAGGTATCCATCAAGATGGATTTGGAGCTATATTTGGAGAGAGGAGCGTTAAGTTCAAGATGTGTTTGATATCAGAGTCAAAAATTGCATTAAAGTTGGTGTGAATTTGGCTTATTTCTAAAAATTACAGAAATCGAGGCGGCAGGAGAACAGATATGTGGAAGAGGGCCCACTGGAGTATTAATCAGTGCCTCCAGAACTTCAGCGTGTCTGTGGGGTCAGTGGCATGGAAAGTGTGGGAATCACCAGACATGAATTAGGGCCAGTGACTGTTGCCACCTGCAGCCAGAACAAAGCAGTACAGCGTGATTTTGTCAATTAGAGGCCTCCTTAGAGGATACTGATGAAAACCGGAACTCTCTGTTATTCCACAAATGGCCGTTGTGTAGTAGTTATTCTATATGTAAGATATTTAAATTAAGTAAACATGATGGTTAAGGAAAAGAAGGGGCAGGATGAGAGACTTCCAGTTCCCGCTGTTACTGTGCTGGTTTGGGGTCCTTCATAATGGCGTGAGTTGTGTGAACTCACTACCCCATCTCAGTGTGAGAAGTGGGGCGATGGAGGGGGCTCTTGCAGCAGGTTGCTCCCCTGTTGGCTGGCTCTTCCACTTACTGTCCTGGATCAGTAAAGCCCTGGGTTTCTGTTTCCAAATCTGTAAAGTAGGGACCATGGTGATACCTACCTACATACTGGGTTGATGTGGGGAGTTAAGAGAGAGAATCGTGTCAAGAGCTCAATATAGTGCCCAGCACTGAATAAATGTTGCCCGTAATTATCATTGGGATCATTATCCAGAGGAGAGAGTTGAAACACCTTCCCATTTGGGGGCTGTTTTATATTCCTTTTGTAAATTGTACTTTTCTTCTGTTTTCCATTATGTTTATGTTTTTTTCTCATTGAGATCTTTGTCATACTAACCCATGGTTCGTAATATTTGTTGTATATATTCTCTCCCAATTTGTCTTTTATTTATTTATTTATTTAAAATTTTTATTTATTTTTGGGTACGTTTGGCCTTTGTTGCTGTGCATAGGCTTTCTCTAGTTGCGGTGAGCCGGGGCTAGTCTCTGTTGCAGTGTGCAGGCTTCTCATTGAGGTGGCTTTTTTTTTTTTTAACATCTTTATTGGAGTATAATTGCTTTACAATGCTGTGTTAGTTTCTGCTTTATAACAAAGTGAATCAGCTATACATATATATATTTCCCCATATCTCCTCCCTCTTGACTCTCCCTCCCACCCTCCCTATCCCACCCCTCTAGGTGGTCACAAAGCACTGAGCTGATCTCCCTGTGCTATGCGGCTGCTTAAAAATATGGAATGCTTCACGAATTTGCGTGTCATCCTTGTGCAGGGGCCATGCTAATCTTCTCTGTATCTTTCCAATTTTAGTATATGTGCTGCCGAAGTGAGCACTGCAGTGGCTTTTCTTGTTGCAGAGCACGGGCTCTAGGTGCCTAGGCTTTAGTAGTTGCAGCACGCGGGCTCAGTAGTTGTGGCTCGCGGGCTCTAGAGCACAGGCTCAGTAGCTGCGGTGCACGAGCTTAGTTGCTCCGCGGCATGTGGGATCTTCCCAGACCAGGGATCAAACCCGTGACCCTTGCGTTGGCAGGTGGATTCCAGGGAAGTCCCCAGTTTGTCTTTTAACTATGATTATATAGCTTTTCATCATACAGAAGTTTTTCTTTTTTAACGTGGTAAAATCTGTCCATTATTTTCATTCTGGTTTTGCGTTTCAAGACCTAATGTTTGTTCTAAAAGTTTTGTGGATTTATTTCTATTTTTACATTTCCAAATGTGTGGATATTTTTTGACTTTTTAAAAAAATTAATTAATGGCTGAGTTGCGTCTCCGTTGCTGTGCGCAGGCTTTCTCTAGTTGTGATGAGCGGGGCCTACTCTTAGTTGCGGTGCGCAGGCTTCTCATTGCGGTGGCTTCTCTTGTTGCGGAGCACGGGCTCTAGGCGTGCGGGCTTCAGTAGTTGTGGCTCGCGGGCTCTAGAGTGCAGGCTCAGTAGTTGGGGCTCACGGGCTTAGTTGCTCTGCAGCATGTGGGATTTTCCTGGACCAGGACTCAAACCCAAGTCACCTGCATTGGCAGGCGGATTCTTAACCACTGCACCACTAGGGAAGCCCTGACTTTCTTTTGAAAATTAACTTCTAGCTTAATTGCATTATGATCAGGGAGTATGGTCTCTGTGATAAGAGCTTCTTTGACTTTTGTTGAGACTTTCTCTGTGGACTAGTGGAAGATCATTTTTCTCCAGTCATTTATTAGAAAGAAACTATAAACATACAAAAAGTTGAAGAATCTCCTGTTTTTGGTCTTCTCTAGTTTCACCATGTCTTAGACTTGGGTTTCTTTTTTATAAGCCCAACTTGGAACAAGATGTACTCTCCTGATTCTGTGGATTCATGTTTTTCACCTGGAAAATATATGCCATTATCTCTTTAATTGTCAACTGCATGTTTTTTCAGCCTTTATATCTCTTAACATCTTTCATCTCTATTTCTTGTGGCAGTGTGTGTGTGATTTCTTTAGATTTTTCTTCTAAATCCTTAATTCCCTTTTAAGTAGTGTCTTCTTGGCATACCCTGTCCATTTGGCTTTTCACTTCACCACTTACAATTTTCACCTGCAGAAACGCAGTCCCCTGTGTCGTGTAATGCGCTCCCCATCCCTGGTAACCTGTTGCTCACGCATGTGATGGTGCCGTTTACTTCGTCAGGCTTTTCATGCCAGCTGTTCTGTGCCGTGTATCTGACAGTGACTCTGGGGTTTCTGGGCTGTCTCAATCTGCTGTTCCTCTGACTTCCTGAAGCTCCCGAGTGGCTTGAATCAAAGCCTGGTGGCCCAAGACTGATGAGTGGGCCTCCGGAGTGGGCATCTGACAAGAGCCAGGGAGTGAATGGCACAACTCACCCTCCCTCAGGTCCCAGCTCAGTCCAGGTCCAGCATCCCCACCTGCGGGCGGCATTGGGTCAGCCCTCTTCACCTCCAGCACTTTGGGTGTATAGGGTGGGGTCCTACAGACCTACTTGTTTATTACTGTGTTGGTTAAACATTCATTGTTGTAGCTCAGCCTGTCTTCTGATAGCAGTTCCCTTTTTCTTAAAGTATATTGTTTAGAAATTCTTTTATATGTGTCTTCGGTGGTAAAATTCTGCTCCTGTCATCTTGTAGTTTTCTTTATTTCACCTTGTTCTTGGAAGGTGAAGATTCTTTACTCCTTCGCAATTCTAGTTTAATCGTGATATTTTCTCAGTACTGTTCCCTGGGTTCTGTCTTCCACCGCAGCTGTTGAAAAGGCCCACCCAGGGCTGTGGACGAGGTATGGCTGGGAAGTGGTTCTCCAAGCACACTGAGGCTGTCCTGCCCAGGGACCGGCAGCCAGGGCCTCCGGGGGGTCAGCATTGCCCTTTCCTACTGGTTTCTGCTAGTAGCCTAGAGCCACTTAGAAGTGTAAATATTTTGTCAGTATGGAAAAGAATTATACATCAATGCAGAATGTTTCTTGTTAGTTTATTTTGGGGTTCTGGTTTTTCTTGCCAGTAAGGAGAAAAACTGTGAAATAGTCCATATAGTTGCTTAGTTTTGCCAGAAAATGTATGGACAGTCTCTGTAATTTATAATGTACTAAAGAAAACTCCTTCAGCTTTACCACATTTCAAAATAACTGTTTTCAATTATGCAATAAATAATCAGGCCCAACTTCGGAGGGTGGGAAAAGCACTATCTAAAAACGTTTGCATTTTTTCTTTAAACCAACTAAAGAGTTAATTGGTCTCTTTTCTCTATGTCTTTCCAACCCTGGTAGGACCAAGGTGCCTCTTCTGTAGGCAGAGGGGAAGTACTGGCCGTGAATATCCAGCCGCAGGCCCAGCCGCAGGCCCAGCATGTGGCCTCCCGGGGTCTTACCCTGCAGGGCGCACTCTGGAGTGTACTCGGGTGGCTCTTTTATTTACGCCTCCTGTAAATCAGAGACAGGAGTCAGATGAGCTGTGTTAAGAAAAATGTTTTGTTATCAGGCTTAAAAACTGCATTGCTGACAATGACAAATGGAACCAAAATAAGCTAATAACACAGTGTTAAAATTATGGTTCCTATTGTGATACTGTAGAAGGAAGAAACTTATGTACCAATGATTCTTCTTCAACGTACAGAATTATACTGTGAAATTATTTTAAATGAATCACATATCTTTTCAGTTCTGCTCATTTCCTTATTAAGTGGTTTGCTTTTTTTAGAAATTCATTTTTAATCATCTTTGCATTTAATGTATTTTGCTGTAGTTGTTTGTGTAACTGTGTCTCTTCTCTACTAGAGTAAGCTGTATTGATGTAGGGACCTCCTGGTATTTCCAGCACTTAGCAAAGTGTCTGATGTTTATTAGGTATTCCATCGGTACTTCCTCAGTGAATAAATTTGTGATATAAAATTAGCTGAGGTTAATTCTAATTGTGCATTGTTTTCATTCATTTTTAAAAATTGTCTTTATTGTCAGTAATAATCTAGTGCTTTTTTTTAGCTGCCTGTGATAATTTATCAGTGAAGGGGATGCTCACAGATTTGGCATGAATTGATTGACAGTGGCTTAACTAAGAAGGTACTTTCTCTTTCACATAAAACAAGTGCTAGGCAGTCAGTGCTTCTCATCACCAGGGCACTAGGCCCCTTGAATCTTGCCACCATCATCCGTAGCTGCCACCTGGTAGCCTAGGATGGCTGGTTGACCTTGCCTGTCACAAGGAGGAGGAGATGGACCTTTTCTCTCTCTCCCAGCCCCCTTTAAGGACACATATGTGCAGGTAGTGCTTTCCCTGAGAGCGACATTGGCTGAAACAGTGTCACATGGCCACACCTGGCTCCAGGAGAGGAAGGCAGCATCACCTGGTGTACCTGGCCAAAAGATGACTTCTCATTACTCAGGTTGAAGGAGAGAGAGGATCATTAAGAAGCAAACAGCAATTTCCATTGAAGTTAGAGAATTTTAAGTTTTATCAGTTTTTAAGAGGCTTAAGGTATCATTTGAGAGATTAAAGGACCTCAGTGATATTCTTAATGATACTCAATTCTTGAGAGATTTGGGGCAAGGATAAGTTAGGGATACTGTATGAAAACATGCATTATAGTTTTATTTTAAAGTTGTTTTTGGTTGCCTTTTTTGCTGGGGCTTTAAATTTATAAGAGTTATGTCCACAAAGTATTAATTAGTTAAAGCCAACAGACAAGGTCTGTATCTTCTCAGTAGTGCGGAAGGAGAGATAAGTTTATACTTGGCCTGAGAATTCACTTATAAGAAGCTTAATGTATGTAAATAAAGCTATTCAAGCCTCAGGCCTCCCGAGGCCTGCTGTGTCATGGGTTTTGGGCGTGAACGCATGTGTGCGCAGGACAAGGCCCCCAGGCTAGGAGTAGCTAGGCGGACCGAGTGCGCTCTAGAAAGATCCATCGGGGAGCTGGTGCGGGGTATGGACTGCTGGGCGGCACCTCTTCCCCCTGATGTGGGGAGCGGCGCCTGCTGCCTGGACCATCGACGGCGAGTGTGGTCAGGGGAGCGGGAGGATGGCGCAGTCATGGGGGAGGGGGCAGAGCTCCGAAGTTGGACAGAAGGGAAAGAGCAAGACAGCCTCATCAGCCAGCAGTGGTCTGAACGTTTCATTAGAAGGACAGAGGTAAATTAAACGTTAACTCAGAAAATTCTGGTTTAAAATTGATCACAAATACAGTTTTAAGCCCCAGACACCCCAGATCTCAACGAGTAACTTTCTGGGCTCTCTCATGGTGCTGTCTCATGGTGCCTGTCACGCGCTTGCACAGCTCGCATCAGGGTCTCACCCGAGGAAGAGACCGCAGGGCGGTGACTCTCCTCTCCCCCTCCCCCACCCATATCTAACGTGATGCCCAGTGTGGGGAAGCGGGGGAGTACAACAGGCTTGCTTTCTTTGAAGCTTCAAATCAGAGTGAGTTGCATCTTAGAGAAAAGTCGGAGGAAGAGTTACTGGGAGATCTGCTTCCGTGCATGGGCAGCCCCAGCCCAGGCTCCTGTCTGGCCCCCACTTCCTCCTGCGGGATCCGCGGTGGTCTTGCTGAGCGGGGCCCCCCGGAGTCCCGGGCAGTCGTGGTTGTCCCTGTGGGGCTGTGTGGCCGGGCCCACCGCCCTCTCTGAGGAGCCCCGGGGGCCAGGGAGCCGAGGCCGAGATTTTCTTGCTGTAAGCCCATGCCACCACTGCAGGCCCTAGGCTGTGAAGTGTCCTGTCCGCCCAGCCAGCGTGGGCGCCCTTAGCCCCCATGGCTCTGAGCACCTGAAGTGGAGCCGGTGCAGCTGGGAACTAGATTGTTAACTGAATCTTAGCTAATTTAAGTGTGAATCCTTCATGGGGCTACTCTTGTGGACAGTGCGTTCTCACCTAATATTAGTATCTCGTTAACTGCACGTGTGGGTTAAGAAGGTTCCTTTGGGCTCACGTGGGAAATCTGACAGCCTGATACTGGGGTTTGGGAATTGGGGGGTGGCTGTGTCCTAAAAGTTTCATGAAAGCTAGTTTTAGTCAAATGAGTTTACCTGTATTTAGGATCTACCCTTTGATAATTATTTACATAGTAAAGAATTGCCTCATTATAAAGGCCAGTAGTTTTATTTTGTTTGTGCGACATCAGTAGTGTTTACTGTTTTGTTCATCTTACCTCACGGCTGTATAGACTTTGGGTTCAAGTGAGTTTTATGTCACATAAAGCTGAGAGCTAGCCTGCTGCCCATCAGACAGCTCCTCGTAAGCCAGTGCCCGACACGGGCTGGAGGGGGGTGGCCACGTGTGAAATGGGACAGCCTCTGTGGCCCTGCCAGGCTTCTTGGAGAGTGCTGAATGCAGATGTCTCAGGAGGCTTTCCCTAAAACCGTGAGCGCAGCGCCTGAGCTGTTTCCCAGTGTCCTCCACCGCCAAGCCTCGTAGATGGGCTTCTTGGTAAAGTTAAATCAGAATGTGTGGAGCGGGGTGGTGGTGGTATGGAATTCTCCCAGCGATTCTGTGTACTTTATCCTCATTTTTATTTTCTCACTTGCCATGTGTCCCATTTTAAAGAGTTCTAATGTATGGGCAGGTGTTACAGACTCATTATTACTCAAAAGTAGTTGGAAAAACTAAACTGCATACTTGCTAAACATTAGTTGGCCTTAGCTTTTTTTTCCTTAAATGGAGTTGTTCTCACCTTGGAAGTAAAAGTAACACCTAGTAATAGGCTTTATTTTCACACAGAAAAATTCAACCCCCTTGGTCCATCTTTAATTTTTCCATTTGTGACAAAAATGAGTATGATAAATTTTCTACTTTCCATTGGACTCTAAGAAAAATACTGGGTTGGCCAAAATGTTCGTTTGGGTTTTCTGTAATATCTTATGGAAAAACCCGAACGAACTTTTGGGCCAACTGATAGCCGCAGAGCTGTGTTGAGTAGTGGCAGCTGATGGTCTCACCGTGGGGAAGAGGGCATCCCTGGCCCTGGTGTTCCCTGCCCCCCATCCAAAGACTTCCGTGGCCAGCTGCCTCCTTGAGATCTCCACCAGGAGGTCTCGTGCACCCTGCTCGAGCCCTCTCCAGAAGCAGAAGTCCCAGGAGGCACGCCTGGGCCCCCGGCCTTCCTCTTCCTGGTGCCTCGGCCTTCCCTTGTCACCTTTCATTCAGCGCTGCTGGCTCTGCGTCCAGAGCATCCCTGAGCCTCTGCTGCCCACCCTCCCTCCCACCACCCTCCTCCGGGCTCCCAGCAGAGCCTCCCTCATACCTGCCTTCCAGCCTGTGTCCTCCCCTCCTCCCTACAGCACGTCTGCTCTTGGCACCATCAGGTCACGCCTCCCTCTGCTCATGATGACGGCTAGTCAGGCCTGTAGACCAGACTCTCGCCAGACAGGAGGGGCATCCCGGGTGCTTCCGGGGGAAGGGGAACTACCCGTGTAGAGTTCTAGGGACTTAACACATTCTCACTGTCTCCTCAGCACTGCCGTTGGCAGCAGGGATTAGCATCCCTATTTTACACGTGGGTCACTGAGGTTGACAGGCATGAAGGCATAGCCAAATCCTCCTGCGGCAAAGCCAGGATTCCAGTGCAGGGCTCCCTCTGTGAAAATAAGTTCTTTATATTATGGAACAGCTGCCTGCAAAGGCAGATAGGGAAGAAAGTGCTCAGGAATAATGCCTCTAAGATTCTAGGGTGTTGGTTTATCTTTTATGTGCTTATTTTGCTACTTCCCATAGTGATTAGCACCCAAATCCTTAAAGTGCAAAGTTCCTGTCTTTTTAGGAGGCAACAAAAAGTGGAAGAACTTGGGTGGACACTTTTCCCTGTTCATATCTGAAAAGATAAGGAAGGGAAGTTATAAACAAAAGTGGTTAGAAAAATAAATGGAAAGCCAGGAGTTACATGAATTTGCTGATAAGTAAATCCAGAAAACAGTGTGTCATAGGAGCTGAGGAAGGACTGTGTACGGGAGCAGTGAACAGTGTCATCATCATCACCACAGAGTGAAAAAGAATATGAGAACTGAGACCAGGATTTAGCAAGGAGTTCGTCGGTTTAGGTACTAACTACTAGAGTATGGAATAGGGGATTAAAATGTTCGGATCTAGAGTCAACCATATAAACTCTGACATGTTTTCTATGGTTTCATTGGTAATACTTGCTAACTTACAATTACGTGTGAAGAAGTCATCCCTGCTTTATTTTTTTAATATACTTTATGTTCATTTTATTTTTTTATGTAATCCTGAAAAGGTACCTTTATTTCGCTTTTCTCCTTCTTGATCCTTTTATATTTTCCATGTGTCTCCTGATAATCTTTCATGTCTAGAGGCTTTATTTCATCTTACTAGCGCACGATTGCCCTCTAGTGGCCAAAAGCCTGGCTCACTTAGTACCCAAAGTAAGTAGAAAATGAGAGTGAGCCGTTCTTTGCATCGGTTTTCTTGGCCGGAATGCTTTGAGGCTCTTGTTACTAACGATTGATTTTGTAGCTTGGTCTAAAGAAAACGACTGGGATTTTCAGCATTTCCGCACATTCAGCTTTTTGACCTTAGGCCACTCACTTAATTTCTCTTTTTTTGTTTTGTTTCCTGTGTGAAACTGAGATTGTAAACATTGATTAATGTTAATCAAAAAGTTTATTTTTAAAAACAGTCAACCTTTAGGATTAATCTAAGGTATTTAAGCTTCCCTGCTGTATCCCAGATCTTTCCCTAATCAGGCCAGTCTACTTTCTATACAAATACAGTGCGTTACCCAGTTGGAATCGAGGTTTATAAGGCTAACCTTCAAACAATGCTCAAAGGAGAACAGTTTGTTCACTGTTGTAATTTACAAAGAGGCAATATTTTAGAGGGTTTGCAATAGTAAGACTTAAAAAAAAAAGACTTTCTACCTAAACCAGCTTGTATCGGTGTTTCCTGCACAGATCTAGAAAATTACTTGTCCCACCTGTTCCATGACTGTGCGGGTACATTGGAGCTTTATTATACTTATTTCCTTCTAGAATAACATGTGGAAGGGTAAATAATTTAAACTGCTTTTATGTTCTTGCGACAATGTCATGTTATTCATCGATTTGGTGGTGTTATTTGTTAATACACTTCTTTTTGTATTTCAGAAAAGATGTTGGTTTGAAGCGATTTTTTCCTAGGAGTTTACTGGACTCAGTCAAGGTAATTAGCCTGCTTTATCGTAATAGGCGACGCGTTAGGCGGACCCCTCCCCCGTGGTGTGCGGTTTTCTCCTTTCCGTGTGAAAGTCGTAATACAAAAAGCTGGCAGTTGCTCTAGTCATGCTGAGGGCAAGCAGAGTTTTAGAGGCGTAGCATCCTGCCAGAAAGCCGCGGTCTCGCCGCTTGGCTGTGAGCGCGTCCGGCCAAGCACAGCCCCAAGAAGGCTGCGTGCACAGCGGTCCTCGTCGCCTGAGTCTTTGCGGTCTCGGGTGTTTTGACACACGAAAGTACAGAAGCGGCACGGAAAAGAGCCACAGTGGCAGCTGTAGCGTGTGTGCGTGCATGCGTGCGCGTGCACGCGTAGAAGTGTGTTCTGGAGGTCTGTCTGCTCTTGTTTCCACCAAGGGCACTCCTCCCCGTTAGTAACTCTTGCAGGACACCAGTTCCTGTCTCTGCCTGTAGCTCCCACTGCAGGGGAGGGGACACCGGGGACCCGAGATGTGGTTCCCCAGCCCATCCAGAACATGGTCCAGTGTGGTGTGAGGACGCAGCTTTGGATCAAGATAGAGTCCAGCTCAGCTGAGCTCTGCCATTTCCTAGCCTCATGGTTTTGGACCTGGTTTCTTATTTCCACAAGGAAGAAAATAATATTTTGTAGCGTTGGTGTGGCTGTTCAGCAGATCGGTGTGTGTATGTGTATAAACTACTACCACAAGTACCTCTCACAGTGCAGTTTATAAACTGTGGCTGTTACTGCTCTGACTTTCTATCACAGAGGACATGTTCCACACTAGAGCACCTGTGTGGAAGACCGTCCCACTCACTGAGGCCCAAGTGGGATAAGACAGAACACAGTGGTTCAAAAACTGGCTCGGAAGCCAGACTGCCTTGGTGAAAGTTGTGACCCGATCACCTTGAATCACTTGGGACTCAGTTTGACCTGGAGAGTGAGGCTCTGGCGTGGGCGCAGAAGCCCACCCTGTGCATCGGCCTGCCCTTTGCTGGGTGGACCCAGGGGGAGACGCTCACAAGTGTAAGACACTGTTCCTCAGGGCATTTACCCCATCACTGGACAGAGAAGTGCACCACCCAGTGTAAAAGTAGAAAGCAGGAAAGGATACGAAAATGGCTATATCACATTAATAGCACCATCAGTGCTCAAACATTAGTCCCAGGGTGGCCTGAGAATTACTGCGAAGTCTCCTTAGAGCTGTGTGTAGATAAGCAGTTATCACAGGAGGTATGACTGCTGGCATTTGGGAGTCCAAGAAGTTATTCTGTATTTAAAAAGGATCCTCATACTCCAAACAAGCCACCCCAGGTCCATGTCACAGGTGCCATGGTGTGAGTGTAGCTGAGGTGAGAAGGCCCCGGGGAGGTCCCCCATCGCCGGCTCTTCTAAAGCTCAGCCTCGGCGTCCTCTCCCGTACAGACTGCTCACCTCCCTAGGGGGCTGCAGAAACATCCTCCACCTTAGGGCCCTGCTCAGGGTCTTAATTTTTAATTTTACTTTCTCAGGTTTTAATTACTAGATATTTACTTGTTTGCATTTTGTCTGCCTGCTTCCACTATATTTTAAGATCCACGAGGACAAAGATGACATCTGCTGTGTTCTCTGCCCTAAACCCTGTGTTTGGCATAATCCCGGGCACACAGTAACATTCGCTAAATCTTATTTAAGTGAAAAAATGAATGAATAAGTTTAAGGGCCACTTGAAAGATGACTGGACTTAGAGGAGGCACTTTCCAGGTAGAGGGTACCGTGTGGAAGGAGGCATGAGAATAGCGCAGGTGATGATACTCCTTCACAAGGTAGAAGAACCGGAAGGCTGGAGAAGCTCGTTTCCCTGGGCAGCCCGCTCTGACCCTGCTGTCACTCCAGAAACGTCCCCATTCCTGCACAGGACTTGTCCCCTCCAGGTGTCTTTCAGGCTGTCCCTCAGGACCCAGCCTGACTGGCCTTCCTCATCCTCACCCTGCTGCCGACCCTGATGCGCTTCTGCTGCTGTTTGAGCTCCACCGGGCAGTCAGGTCAGCCCTGTGACTAGAGCTCAGACACTGTGGTCGCCTGTGTGGACGTCAGTACTCAGATGAGAGCACGTAGGGGCCCTGGGTGTTCATGGCAGGGGAGGGACATGGTCACCTTTTGGACTTTAGAACATAAACCTGACAGCAGCATGGAGGACAGATCAAAAGCAGCAACACTCCAGCCAAGAAGGCTTGGAGGTGATTAAGGTGATCAAGGTGAGCAGTGTCAGCCCCGGAGGCAGTGGTGGCCGAGCCTCGTGTGTGCACGGGTAGTGGAGGGGAAGGAATTGACCCTCGGGAGCTTGAGAAAACTTCGCGAGCCAAACAGATAGCACTTGTGTTTTCTGAAAGGTTCAGTTGCTGCTGATTTTGATGCGAGCAGGGAGAACAGAATTGACTTCTAGCTTCTGTTTCTTAGGTACAGATTCGTCTA
Source organism: Globicephala melas (assembly GCF_963455315.2). Lineage (NCBI taxonomy): Eukaryota > Metazoa > Chordata > Mammalia > Artiodactyla > Delphinidae > Globicephala > Globicephala melas. The sequence continues at coordinate 77,184,488 of NC_083330.1, read as the reverse complement.
GTGTTTCATTTCTCACACGCTTTCTAATATAAAGGAAATCAGTATACTTTTGTAAAACAAATAATGTATATTTGGCTTCTTAAATAGCTTAATCAGTAGCTCATATCCTTATGCCAAAAATTTTTCACCTTCTATGTAAATTCTTTCAACTGATTGCCGTCAGACTCTTGTGGGTATGACTGACATAAACATATACCCATAGGTATGTAACAACTACAGTACAAATTAGGTTGTGTTCAGACAGTCTCCTCTTCAAAACTATTGCCAATGAAACTTCAACTAACAAGAAATTCACATCAGCTTCTTATTTGTCCCGGACTAGCCCTATAGAATGGCTAGACCAATTAGTATTTGCTTTTCCAAAGGCCATTTTGTTTTATATGCCTTTTCCCCTTCATATCTAGACTTCTAGAAGATCATTTGTAGTTAATGCTCACGTTGAAGTGTTGAAAGGTTACCTTGTATTTGATGGAACTTAAGCTATGATTGATTGATGGCAAAACAGGATTGGGGTATATGTGCCCGATTACTAAGGATAATTTACAGTATATTTAAATTTTCTGACTCTTTGATCTCAGTAGTGCCAGAGGCACATTTTTAAAAACACTGTACCAGCAAAACTAACAAGTCAATCCCAACCTGAGGGTAGTCTACAAAATTGACAGCTAGGCGATGGGGAGACATGAGTAAATGCAGTGTGGGGTCCTGGAGCAGTGAGAGGGCGTCAGTGGGCAAACTAGGGGCTCTGAGTAAAGTCCGCAGCTAGTGTGTACTCTTGTACCAATGTTGGTGTCTTAATTTTAACGGATGTTCCAGTGTCGTGTGAGATGTTAACTTCCGGGGCAGGTGATGGGGGGAGGTGGGCACTGGGCGAAGGGCAGGAATTCCGTACTGTCTTTGCAGCTCTTCTGTAAATCTCAAATTACGTTGCAAATAAAATAGCCAAATTTCAACTTATTTGAGTATAATTCACAGTAGAAATCTAATTTCAGAACTAGAAATGTTGCAAGATCAATAGTTACCAGTTTTTTGAAGTTTCTGTACTTCAAGGTAATAGAATGGTTTCCTAGGGTCCTATCAGGAGCACTTAGTTTAGTCATTCCCATCCCTGTGGTTAGCACGGAAGTGCCTGGCTCAGCAGTCATTCAGCAGCCAGCTCCTGGCATCTGCTGTGTGCCAGGGAGAATGAAGCCTGGGGTCAGCACAGAAGTGGCCGTCTGGTCTGGGCTCCTGTAAGTAGGGTGGAAAAAAAGCACGCTTCAGACGTACACACGCACGCACACACACACACACACACACACAATGGAATGTTACTTAGCCATAAAAAGAAGGAAATCTTGCCATTTGCAGCAATGTGGATGGGCCTTGAGAACATTGTGCTCAGTGAAATAAGTCAGACAGAGACAAATACTGTGACCTCACTTATATGAAAAGAAAAAAAGCTCATAGATACAGAGAACAGGTTATGGTTGCTGGAGGCTGGAGTGGGTGAAATGGGTGCAGGGCTCCAAAGCTACAGACTCCGGTTGTAAGTAAGTCCCAGGGATGTGATGCGCAGCATGGTGACTGCAGTTATTAACACTGTTTTGCATATTTGAAAGTTGCTGAGAGGGTACGTCTTAAAAGTTCTCATCACAAGAAAAAGAAATGTGTCACTATGTGAGGTGATGGGTGCTAACTAGACTTACTGTGGCGATCGTTTCACAGTATATACAAATACTGAATCATTATATTGTACACCTGAAACTAATACAACGTTATACGTCAGTTATAGCTCAGTTAAAAAACACACTTTGCATGCACTGTTAACGTATCTATGTTTAGCATTTGGTAGGTGGGGAGATAATTCCTCAGTTAATGTTTCTTAGCCTGTTACTCTTTTCTTGCATGTTTTCTTTAGCACTACATTATAACTTTTTCATCCAGGAAGCCCTCGGAGTCCATTGTTGCTAGCAGCATCTGATAAAGATTAGGTTGATTAATATGCAATTATTTTTGTTGTTCAGAGGCTGAATAGCAGCAATGTCCGACGATTCATCCTGGTCATACTGCCTCACTTTGAGTGGCTTTCTCTCTGTATATGAATTGGTTTAAGACCGACTAGCATTGATTGATAGATGCCTTGTTTCCTAAGTCTGGGCAAACACAAAGCTGATGTTGAAACCCTATAAACAGGGAAGTGTATTGATTAATATCAAGAGATTCTAGGGAGTCAGATTTTGTGGAATTTTTTTCCTTACTGAGAAAGGAGAAAGAACTGATGCTCTCTGAGGCATCCTTCTTAGAAACGAATCTGGGGCTCCTTTCAGATAGCGAGGGTTTTGTAGTTCCTGCCCAACACTGGTTGCTGCAGGCCGGAAATCTCAGTCCTCTTGGGCGGCCACACTGGAGTAGAGACCCCGAGAAAGCTCGGGCACTCACTCCCGGCCAGGCGCACCCGCTCTCGCTTGGCGGGGAGCCGGGGTGTGGCTCTGTGTCCTCAGGAAGCCAGCCCTGAATGGGCGCGCTCCCTCCCTCAGCTCCTGCGGCCGCTGCCCATGAGTGTGACTTCCTGTCTTAGCTGGGTGACGTGTAGGCCTCGGGAGGGGCCGGGCAGAGCAGCACGCGGAAAACTGACAGAGTCAGCTGGATGGCACAGAGGCGTGAACCTGTAGCTCAGGCTGTCTGTCTGCTAGCACTGCACAGTTACTATTTTCAAACCTATTTGCCCAGTTGCTCAGAAGTTTTCCGGCAGGTTGAATGGTCAGGTGCACAGTTTAGTTGACCCATTCCACAGGTGCTGGGGGTCAGGGGACCACAGTGAGGGAAGGAGACGCGGAATTGGAAGCGACTGTGCCATGGGGTCGGCAGGAGAATGAGAATCAGCAGGGACCATAAGGTGTTGCGTTTCATCTTTACACGTGCGCAAATTTACCTGTTACGTGAGAGTTATTTCTACACACTTAACAAAGAACTAACTAACTACATATAATGCTCACATCACAGATATTTCCATTTCCTTGTTTTTCACTAGTCTCTCTTCTACCAGAATTCTGTATCCACGGGAGACCATCACAGAAATCAAAGCAAGAGTGGGGCTGCTGCGTGGGAAGCTTAGAGAAGAGAACATGGCTTTTGGAAAAGCACTTTGAGGACGTGGCAGTGCAGTGGGTTTTGAGAGGTGGGCGAAAGAGGTCAAGGTTGCCGCCTAGGTTTCTGTCTCTAAGCAGCTGGGAGATTTGCTGAGATGAGGAGGTCCAGGCCTGGAAGAAAGTCACAAGTTCTCTTGGTGGCATGCCAGGTTTCAGGTGTCTGGGAATTTCAGGTGGAAAGCTCAGGTGGGCACGTGCATATGTGTGGGTCTAATGCTCAAGAGGAGACGCAGAGAGTGTTTGCAAAGCCTGGAGTCAGAACAGCTGTTAAATGCCGTCTCAGCTGTGGCGAGAGTGGCCTTTTTCAGTCTCTGGGCTCGTGGCCAGAGCTTGGACGGCTCTTCCCCAAACCACGCGTCCCAGACTTTTCTTTTACAGAGTGTCCAAGGCCAACCACTCATGTTGTAGGTGACATCTGATAGTCAAGCCTTGCCCTTGAACCCATTTTGCTTCTCTTCACTTTAGTTCCTGTGATCTAAAACCATAACTGATTCTCTTCCAATTGCCTGTAGTTCCACACTTGGCTCACCTGTCAGAACCCCAGCCCTGGTTAAAACCAATGTTGGCCTACCAAGCAGGCTTTGGCCCGCACTTCTTTCCTGCGGCCACTGTATTTGTGGGAGTCATCAGGCCCCATGCCTGTAATCACGTCGGCTGGAGACCGTGAGGTTCTGACCCAGCCCTGCTGTCTCCTGAGCTCGGGTCTGTACCCAGCTTTATGCTCAGTGGTTCAGCTCGGGAGACTTGCGGATCTCAGGCACGTTCAGAATTAACGGGACTTGATCTTCCCGGAGCCCCGCCCCTTCTGTTTGCCCGCTTGTTCCACCCAAAGCTCGAGTTGTGTCGACTTCCCGCTTTCCCTGCCATCTCGAGCATCACCCAGGTGGCCATGCGTGCCCGGCGCCGGTCTTCATGCTTCCATTCTCCCCCACACCTTCTCTGCAGGAGCAGAGCCAGCTTGTGAAATAAAAGTCACCAGCCCTAGGTTATCTAGGGCCCACTCTCTGCCCCCTGCCGCCTCGCACCCTGGTCTTCATCTCCAGTAACCGCAGCCCCTCTGGAACTGGATCCCACGCTGACCACTGCTCCTAGCGGTCCAGCTCACTCTGCCGTGTCCCAGATCCAGAAATCCTTTGACCACACTGGCACCTTCAGGCCACTCCAGGCAGGCTGTCACTGCCCTGACCCACCAGAGTATGCCACCCCCTGCTGATTCACCTGCTCCCACTTCCCTGACTGCTGAGATTTGCAGGCCGCCATGGGATGAGGTCCTGTCCCTGCCCCTCCAGATCCCACCCTGGTCCTGTCTCCAGTCTCCTGGCTTTGCTTCCTGTCTGTGTGCATCTCACACCGAGGCTCAGGTGGCCCCTGGTATTCTCTAAGACCCTCCTCCGCCTTGCTTCTCCTGGTCTTGGCCATTTCAGTTCAGTGGTAACTCTTACCTCTCAGTACATCCTGTTGATTCTGTTTTCAAAACAAATCTGAAATCTGACTACTTCTCACTCCTTTCTGCTTCTACACTTGTGCAGCAGTGCCTGGGTCCCATCACCTCTCGCCTGGATTATTTTGTTGGCATCTCACTGGATCTCTCCTGCTCCCTTCATACTGTTCCCAATGTAGCGGCCAGAGTATTCCTGTCAAAATCTATGTCAGATCACAATATTCCTATTCCAGGCCGCCCCAGGGCTTTGCATCTCACCAGGGTGGACCCAGTTGCGTCCTGTGGCCTGCACCCTCTTGTACCCTTCCCCAGACCTCATCCATCACACATCCTTTGCCCGCTGGCCCCCTCAGGCCACACTCCTCTCTCTGACACACCACGGACTGTGGGCTCACCACCCTCCACCATCCAGATGCTCATGGTTTATAAATAGAAAACTCACATAAACGAAAAGTCACCCAGAGATCACCTGTGATCCCACTACACAGAGAAGAGAGGCATGGCTGTTTTGTCTTCACTGTGCGTTGGTGCGTGTGCCAGCCTGTGTGAGGCCCATATCCTGTGCTCTCCTTTTAAAGGCTTCTACACTACAACAGATTGCCTTGTCTTATTTTTTCATGTAGCACTGTGATACGGATTTTCATGTCAGTAAATGGGATGTGCACAGCAGTCTTAGGACATCTGGGTAGCAGACACACTGCAGTGTGCATGGCCGGTTGTGGGGTGCTCTACACGCTTCCGTGCTGAGCCTCCTTGTTGCTGCATCTTTGCACAGTTCTTTCAGCATTCCTAAAGAATAATTTCTCAAAGGTTGTGGGTTTAAAGTTTTTGATTTCTTATTGCCAAATTGCCTTCAGAAAGGGTGTGTCGACTTCCCCTCCCAGGTTGGGATGTGTGAGTGCCTTTATGTCCCCTGCTTTGCTGACTTCAGGTCACATGCGAATATAGCCCTTATATCTTTAATGCCTAACTGTTTACTACATGTTCTAATAAGCCAATTATTGCTTTACCAATTTCTGTTTACGAAATAAAGCTTGGTACTGCTGAACTGTATACTTTAGAATGGTTGCGATGATATATTTTATGTGTATTTTACTATAATTTTTTTAAATAAAAGAAACAAAGCTCTGATAAATACAACATTTGGTGAACGTAGGTGGTATTAAGTGGTGGCTGGACAAGAAATGTCCCTTGGTGTTGGCTGTTATTGCTGTGGTCTTTACTCACTGTTGGCTCTAAAAAGATGTTTGTAATTTTATCATGCAGGCCAAAACACTAAGAAAATTGATTCAGCAAACATTTAGACAGTTTGCCAACCTTAATAGAGAAGAAAGTATTTTGAAATTCTTTGAGATCCTCTCCCCAGTGTACAGATTTGATAAAGAATGCTTCAAGTGTGCCCTTGGTGTAAGTATGGGGACTTGGAAATAGGGTGGGACTAGGTGTGATTTCTTTTGCTTTTTCTTATCCACGTATATCTAAATTTCTGATTGAAATCTAATTTGTCACATTTTTAACAACATGAGAATATTTTATCATTTTACAGTGGGAAAAATACAAAAAAAAATGTGTCAACGTGAGACTAAAACCATCCTTTTTTAATAGCATGCCTAAGATTTTTTTTTTATTCCAGCCCAGCGATTCATTGATTAACTGTTCACTAAGGGCTAGTTTACCTATTCATATAATCTTCCCAAAGAAACCATTGGCTTGAGACCCACTGGAACGAGCGCAGTCTGTCTGTCTCTGCTTAGGCTCAGCAGATGCTGCACCGTGAAGTTGTAAATATTTTGTATTATTTGGTTACAAAGATCAGTAGCAAGCTAGTGCAGCCCCCTTTGGTCCTTTAATGTGTCCATGGTTCTTTATCTAAAATATCTTTTTCCTTCTGGTACCTTTGCCGTCACCCGTTTCACCTTCAAGTCGAGCTGGATTATTTCGGTGGAGCTGGCGATTGGCCCCGAAGAAGGGATCAGTTACCTCACAGACAAGGGCTGCAACGTAAGTGCGCTTTGGACAAGTCTTGGGAGCGGCCTGTGTGGAACACACCTCCTTTCGGACCTGATTGTGGACAAAGGGGAATCAAAATAAGGAAATGAGGATCCTCTTGGAAAAGACATCATTCTGCCATTAAAGCTTTCCGTTTCACAGCGTTTATTGCTCAAGGGAATAAGAGGAAGAGACAGCCTAGGTTGAAAGTTTTTGAAATTCTTTAGTTGGGAAGGAAGGGAGTCACACAAATGGCACATATGTTGGTGAGATCTGAATGGGGTTGTTACAGTTCATCTGGAGAAGTTTTAGATACTAATTTCTTCATTCACTTCTACATATAATTTAAGTATATTTGTACTTGTATCATGTCCTTTGAAACAGCCTCTTCTGGCTCTTTCCAGGATCAAAAATATCACTAAGAAAAGGGCAGCCACCCCAATAGAGGATGTCCGAATAGTTAAGACGTAAGTGAAGCGACGTTCAGCCCCATAGTCATCAGATAAATGCACAGTGTGATACTGTTACACACCTACCAGAATGGCTGAGGTGAAAGAGATGAGTAATTCCAGGTGTTGGCAGGCATGTGCAACAGCTGGACGTTTCATACACTCCGTGAGGGTATAAAGTGGCACGACCTCTTCAGGAAGCTCTGTGACGTTATCTGTCTTCTCTTTGATTTGTAGTCTCTTGTATTCTCTTGCCAGGTTTTCTTTGTCCTTTCGCATTTAACCCGTGTGGAATTTTGTGTATGGTACAAGGTGGGCCTGCGGTGTGTCCAGAGGGTGGGCTCTGGAGTGTGCAGCCGGGGTTCCCAGTGGGTCACCCTCATGCTGGCCGTGTGACTTTGAGTCCATTTCTTCACAGCTGGCTCGTGTTTCCTCGTCAGCAAAATGGCAATAATAATCACAACTACCTAAGAGGGGTGGTAGGAGAATGAAGTGGGTACTGAGTGTGCAGTGTTGAGATGAAGGCCTTGCACAGAGGGAGCACTTAGAGGATGCTGGCTGCTGTCATTGTCCCCTTGTTGTCCTTCTTGTTGGTATCCCAGTGAGCAGCCAGCCGTGTCAGCACAGTAATCGTATCTTTCACCTCTGAACTGAGTGTCTGCCGTCTTTGTGATCTAGTTCTGGATCCTCTGTTCTGGTCCAAGGACACAGTTCTCTCTTTCTGTACTGCTTCCATCCAGATGGGACTGCTCTAGTGGGTGCTGCATCCCCGTGTCATCTTTTGTTCGTACACTCTCTGCATGGATTGTTTTTCTTTTGTACACTTTCCTGGCTGTTAACTGGCTATTTAATCTTTCAAAACCAAATTTATAGAATTAGCAGAAAATTCTGTTGGGATTCCAACTTGTTTGTTAATTTGTGAAAGTAGATATTAGTTAGTTATCTGTCCAAGAATATGGTATGTCTTTCTATTTGTTCAGGACTTCTTTTTTTTTTTTTAATTTACTTATTTATTTATTTATTTTTGGCTGCATTGGGTCTTCTTTGCTGCGTGCAGGCTTTCTCTGGTTGCGGTGAACGGGGGCTACTCTTCGTTGCAGTGTGTGGGTTTCTCATTGTGGTGGCTTGTCTTGTTGCAGAGCATGGGCTGTAGAGCTCAGACTCCGTAGTTGTGGCACATGGGCTTAGTTGCTTCACGGCATGTGGGATCTTCCTGGACCAGGGCTTGAACCCATGTCCCCTGCATTGGCACGGGTGGACTCTTAACCACTGCGCCACCAGAGAAGCCCGTTCAGGGCTTCTTTTACATCCTTCAATAAGATGTCATAGTCTTTTTTGTATAGTTTATTTTTTTTTTTATTTTTTTTTTGTGGTACGTGGGCCTCTCCCTGTTGTGGCCTCTCCCGTTGTGGAGCACAGGCTCCGGACGCGCAGGCTCAGCGGCCATGGCTCACGGGCCCAGCCGCTCCGCGGCATGTGGGATCTTCCCGGACTGGGCCACGAACCCGTGTCTCCTGCGTGGGCAGGCGGACTCTCGACCACTGCGCCACCAGGGAAGCCCTTGTATAGATTTTTTGTATTAAGCTAATTCATAAGTATTACAGAGTTTTTGGCCTTATTGGGAAAATTTTTTTTGGCCATTTCCAATTTAAAATTCATACTGTGAGCATAGCAGAATATACTTGATTGTTTATCATATATTCAGCAACCTTGTTCATTTAATAAGTCATTTTTTATTAGAATCTTAGATTTTGTAGGTATATAATCATGTAATCAGCAAAAAAAAGAATAGTTTTAACTTTTTTCTCTAATCTATGCAGTTCTTTCCTGTTCTCATATTCACAGGCACCTTGAAGATCATGTTTAAAAACGGGTGGTAGAGGATATCCCTATCTTGTTTTAGGTTTTAATTTATCAGTTAAAAGTATGTCGGGCTTCCCTGGTGGCACAGTGGTTGAGAGTCCGCCTGCCAATGCAGGGGACATGGGTTCGTGCCCCAGTCCAGGAAGATCCCACATGCCGCGGAGCGGCTGGGCCCGTGAGCCATGGCCGCTGAGCCTGCGTGTCCGGAGCCTGTGCTCCGCAACGGGAGAGGCCACAACAGTGAGAGGCCCACATACCGCAAAAAAAAAAAAAAAAAAAATGTGTGTCATCATTCAGGATAATTTCTGATGTTGGGTTTTAGTAATGTATCTTTTAAAAGAAATACATTTATTTATTTGGTTGTGTGGGGTCTTAGTTGCAGCACATGGGCTCCTTAGTTGCAGCATGTGAACTCTTAGTTGCAGCATGCGTGTGGGATCTAGTTCCCTGACCAGGGATCGAACCCGAGCCCCCTGCATTGGGGGTGCAGAGTGTTATCCACTGCGCCACCAGTAAAGTCCCTTTAGTGAAGTATCTTTCATGTTTTTAAATTATGCCTTTCTTTGCTTAGCGTTTTTATTAGGAGTGGCTACTAAATTTAACTGAAGGCTTTTTCAGCCCTAATGATATGATCCTGGTGTTTTCTCTTTTAATTTGTTATTAGTGTATATTATCTTGATTAGCTGTGCTGATATTGAGCCATTTAATAGCTCCTACTGGTTATGCTATATTATTCTTTGGAAATAGTGATTTATTATATTTGCTAATATATAGAATTTTTGCAGCTATTTATAAGTGAAATCAGTCTAGTCTTTTTACTTTAGCTCTACGAGGACATGATATTAGAAGTTACACTAATTTTATCAGGCGAATTAGGGGGCTTTTCATCATTTTGTGGCCTGAAATATTTTAAGTCAAGGTAGAGTTGTGTGTTCTGTGAAGGCGGATAGAATCAATCTATGTAACCACATGGTGCCTTTTTCAATGGTGGGTGTTTAACCGTTTTTTCAACCTCTCCAGTAGTAATAGATCTATTCAGGTTTTCCAGTTCTTGTGTCAGTTTTGGTAATTCATACTGTTAGCGTTCTCATCTGCTTTTCTACATTTTTAAATTGTTGCCATGGAGTTGCATCTCGTGATACCCTTACGATCTTTCCAGTAACTTTATTTCTATATCCTTTCTCAGTCCTAAGCTTGTCTGTTTGGATTTGTCTCTTCTTTTCAGATTTGCAAAGGATTTATTTCAGCTGCTTTTGAAGGACAGGCTTAGCGGGTAGGGTTATAGCATTAATCTATTTGTCTTCATTAATTTCAGTATTTATCTTCACAGATTTCCTTTTCCTAATATCTTTTGCTTATTTCTTCTGCTGTTCCCTTTAAGTACTTCTTTAAAATTTGTTCTTTTTATGTGGCCGACCTTGAGGGATAATGTCAGAATGAGGCAGAAAAACAATGGGTTAAAAGAAGGAATAAAAAATAAGTTAAATACAATAATTTCCATAACTCAACTTTCTTTTTGTGCTTTGAAAATTTTTTTAAATTGTAAGATGCCAGTAATGGGAATATTTTAATATAACCATTTACTGAAACTAATTGAGATATTTCTCATTTCATGTGTCACCACTGACTTAATGATATTTGGTTCCCAGTGTGTTAGGAGGAGCCTCAGGCCTCCTCTATGACAGTGTATGTACCTTGTGCCAGCAGCTCGAACATCAGACTAGCATCGCCCTCGGTGATGTCCTTTTCCAAAATGGTGAGCAGCTCATAGTAACATTCCAAAGACAGGCAAGTGTAATATTCCCTGAAATACACCTAAGTTGCATTCCTGGAAAATTCCATGCAGAGCATACTTTGTGTTTTAAAATAGATGAGGGTTCTAGAATCAGATTTTTCGCCAGCATGAATAAATACCAGGATATCTGAAAGCCATTCAGGACACAAGACAGTTTTTCACCATGTGGGAATTTCCTGCACATTATATGGCCTCTCACAGCCCTGGTCCTCATTCATGTTCCTCATTCTTTGGTCAGCTGAAAACTGACCAAAGGGAATGGCCCTGCCCCAGTGAGACCAGAGCACATCCCATCAAGACGAGGTCCTGGTGGGGAATTAGGTCAGAGAGGCAGGCAGAGGTCAGATCATGTGGGTGTTTGATTCCTTTGGGCTAGCATTGTACCGTTTTTACAGGGGACTTAATAGGACCAGACTTACATTTTAAAATACCTCCCTGGCTTCTGGGGGCTGTCTGTTTAGAGGACGAACACGGATGAAGGGACACTGGCTGGGAAACAATTTCAGGACGAATTCTGAGCACCGTGCAAGACAGTGGCTTGTACTGGAGTGGTGGCCGTGGGGATGGAGGGAAAACGCATGGATTCTGGGTGTTGGGAGCTGGGCTGGATGTGGGGTAAGGGAAGGAGGGGAGTCAGTAATCATGCCTTCATATTTCCACTCAGGAACCAGGTTGAATGGTGATGCTTTTGTTGAAGTGAGGAAGACTGGAGGGGGAAGGTGTTTTGAGGGGGGGGGTCCCCGTGACTGTGCTGGGTGTGCCGTCAGTCTCTCTCCAGTGTCCACGCGAGGATGTCACGTAGGGAGTGGGATACTTGAGTCTGAGCTCAGGACTGGAGATGGTACTTGTGCCACAGGACTGGCTGGTGTTCACTGGGCAGGCCGTGCACAGCTGGTGAGAAGGACGGGGCCCAGCACAGACCCCTGTAGCACCTGAACGTTTGTGGGTTGAGTAGGGGAGAAGCCAGGAAATGGAAAGAGAGCCACAGAGGGAGGAGGAAAGCCCATGAGGGCAGAGGCCAAGAGAGGGCCAGGCGTGGGGGCCGTGCTGTGTGCTGCCCAGGGGATGGAGGACTGCCCGTGGGTATCCGTGCGGGGGGCCTGACAGCAGTGCCTGAGAGCAGTGCTGCAGAGACGCTTCCCTGTGAAGGGGCGCGGGGTAGGAGTCCCCTTCTGAACCGTAATTCCGGCTCAGTCCCAGTGGCATAATCTGTGCTGAGTGGGGCACTTGGCAGGGAGGGGCTGATACCTGTGATGTTCTAAGAGAAAGAGGTCCTAACGAGGCCGATTGTTTTGGATAAACCTATAGGAATCGTCTCACGCGAACGGGTCGTTGTCATGAAATGGTAGAGGATGAAAGACGGATGGGCATGTTTTGTCTGCATAAGAAAAAAGAGTTTACTCCTCTTGGGAAAATGAACAGTGTCTCTCTTGGCCTGTCTGTGTGGGAAGGGCCCTTTGGATACCCAGCGTCTCCCTAGCACTGTTACACTCTGGAACTTCAGAACGTTTCAGAGACTTGTTCTAGCTCAGGGTGCATTGGGAGTGGGAACAGGTCCCTCTCTCTGTGAGAAGTGGAGCAGAATGTTCCCTTAGGCCAAGAATTTCACACGGTTCCCCCCAGGCCAGAGGGTGAGTCAGGTCGGGGACTCCCTTCTTCCTTTCTCTGTCATGTGTCGTGTGGGACTGGTGACCACTTGTGCAGCTCCTGAGGATGGAGTGCCCCTCGGCCGTCAGGAGCACAGAGAGCAGACACATCCCTGACCGTGAATGAGCAGGTGGCCCTAGCAGGTCCATGACTGCTCCTCAGAGGGAGAATGGCCCCCCAGGCAACATGGACAGTTGGTTTCCTCAGACATCCCGTCTAGGGAGGTGTCCTCAGGAGGATGAGGTGGGCTTGGGACCGTGAGGACTGCACAGAATAGTTCACATGAGTCTTGCATCTGTGGTCCAGAGCGTTTGCCTTTTCTTCCCAAAGCCCACACACCTGGCCGACTTCAATCAAGTGCAGACCATTCAGTATTCAAACAGCGAAGACAAGGACAGGAAAGGGACGCTGCAGCTGAAGATTGCAGGAGCGCCTGAGGTAAGGAGGGCTCACGTGCGTCACGATGGGTAGACGAAAATAAAGCGCTGTTGTAGAAATGATGATTGTTTCTGGTTGCAGGTGAAGTATGCGTGGGTCATCAGAATCACAGCTTTTTCTAATGTAATAAGCGTTACATTACGAATAATAATGATTAAATGCCCTCAAGAATAGAAAACAGGTTTAAAAATTAATGGAGCCTTATTGTGGAGATGCTGGGAGATTATCATGAGTTACCAAGGAAATCAGCCTCTTAGAATTATATAAATTCTGTAAACTATGTTACAGTGTTATTTCCCAGACTGTGCAGTGTGTGACATTCTCTGGGGGGTAATAATTAGGAAAATAACCACGGCAGCAGCTGGCACTCCACATGTGTCCCCACTGCCCGACACTTAGCACAGAAGCCAAGGGCGACACACGGCATCCTCAGAACCCAGCGGAAGAGGCACTTGGAGATACTTCGGTTACCCCCAGTCTGTAGGTGAGGGAACCAAGCACAGGATGGTGGCCACGGTCCTAGTAGGCGGTAGACATGGAGTTCATCCCAGACAGTCTGGACCCGGAGCCTCTTCTTAATCAGCACGTGGTGTGGAAAGTAAAGGCAGGCCTGGCACGAGAAATGAACATTTGGCAAACACTGCATAAGGTGACCTTTCTGAAAGACGGGCAGAGAATACTCACATACCCAAGAGTCTGCACCACCTGGCGGCACACGCAGGCTTACTCGTGGGTGAAGCCCGTTCTGGGGGCTCACCTGGCCCCGCTCGCACACCTGGGCTCTGCTCTGCTGCGGCCCCTGCGGGGATGGTTTGTTTTTGGTGCTCCTCACGCCTTCTTGCTCCTGCTGCCTTGGGATCGCGGCATTTCTAGGCTCCAGGCAGTGGATTCTCAGAACTAAACAAATGATACCATGAAATATTGAAACCGTATTGCAAATTGAAATTTCCTGAAAATATCTCAGTAATTTCTTGTTTGCACCATGATTTTCAGGCTGTCCTCCTTTCTGTTTGCTACCCTCAAATAATATTTAGGATACTGCAGGTGAGATAAGTTGTCCCTTTGGAAGGAGGTTATGTAGACTACATGAGTTAGGACATACTTGTGTTTGAAAGTAAAATACAGCTTTGATGATCTCCTGGATAACATTTAATGATAGGTTTTTAGGAAATTTATCATAATTGCATGTTTAACTTGAAAAGTGTGGTTTCTAAGCTCTGGAGCAGAACATGCTGTGCGTGCTCAAAATAATGACATTCCACTAATTTTCTTTAATGTCAGAAAAATTACGATGGATGGCTGATAAAAATTTACTCCACATTTCTCTAGTTTCTAAAATAAGCTCTACTTTAGCTTACTAATTTTCTAAATTCTTTTCTTAATTAGAGCGTGCCTAAGGGACCAGACATTCTGAAAGGAAGTGTTTTTTTCACCTCTTTTTGTTCTAGAAAGGGAGTCTCGGTTTAAGTGATTTTTCTTTTTTTGCCTGGGTTTGCCTTCTGTCACATATTCTAGGAATAACATCCTTAAATATCAAACTTCCTTTTTCACTCAAACCTTATGACAGATCTTGTTTCGCTCCCACTCTGTGTTCAAGTGTATCTAGAGATCTGATGTCATAGTGCAGCTGTCCCTTTGATTACTGGAAAGAACAATAACAGCTCTCTCTGGGTCTTCTCCCCTGTCCAGCCTCTGACGGTGACAGCACCGTCCCTGACCATTGCCGAGAACATGGCCGACCTGATAGATGGGTACTGCCGGCTGGTGCACGGGGCCACGCAGTCTTTCATCATCAGGCCTCAGAAAGGTGAGCTCTCCTTCTGTTCCAGCGCTCCCTGTGAATCGTTAGCCGAGCTCACCCCACAGCCTGTAGTCCTTTTAGATTGCTCTGTGAAAGTGAAGAGTGGATGAATAATTCAGCCCAGTGGATCTGTATTCTTGCTTTCCTAGGGAAGTGATCCAGCTCACAGCCTAAGAGCTGGGTTTGGACAGAGCTTAAAGGAAACATTGTGTTTAGACCCTTTTGTTTTGAGCAACATACTTAATGTATTTTCTAGGTTACCATTAGCATTTTTAAATAAACTTTTGGGATTATGTTCTGGGTCGTTTTTTTTTTTTAAGTCTCTTGTAACTCATGATAAATAAAGTCTCTTTCCTATTTTTTCTCATAGATCTCAAAAGCTTAGAGTAGTAGTTCTAAGCATGATGTGATGAACCTTAGAAACACGACTGTGTCTCTTTAGCCTTTCACAAGGCAGTAAGATGGGGTGTTTCAGAGGATTTGGATTTCTGAAATAAAGCAGGAAAAAACTGGACTTTGGAATTGTATTGACCTGTGGGTTCAAATCATGAGTGCGTGCCGCCTGCAAAGTACTTAACTTTCTGTGCCTCAGTTCCGTCCCACAAGACGCGAAGAGTGGTTCCTGTCTTGTGTAGTCGTGGGGGGACGGCCTCGTGTGTAGGTGGCTTGGGGCCGTTCTGGCACGTACAGCGTCAGAAACTTCAGTGTTGCTGTCATTGCAACGCTGCTGCTAGTTTCAGTGTGATCTTGACACACTGGATGAGCCTTGGCTTGGAGATTCCTCGTCCATAACGGAAGAATGGTACCTACTTTGTAGCGTGGTAGGGGGGTCCACAGTAGTCCCCATCAAGCAGGCAGCCAGCTCTGTGGCAGGTGGACACAGGATCCCTGCCAGCACTCCCCTCTGTGGGTAGGACGATCCCTGGAGGGAGTTGGGGACGACTGAGCAGTGAGCGAATGGGGAAGCGTATGTGGAGACACACAAGGGAAGCAGATGACAAAGCCCTGAGCCCCACGTGTAGACACAGTAGAGGGCCCTGCCTGCCCAGCAGTCGAGTTCTCTGTGCTGACAGCAGGTGGAGGGCGTTGAGGGAGGGTGTGAAGCAGAGGTATCATTGGAAGCTTTGTTTAAAAGTTAGTGTCAGGGTGTTGTGCTCTGAAAACGGTATCTATAAAGCCATGAACCAAAAGGCCAGTAAGTGCATGGATTCCAGGATGTGGCTAATCTAGCAAAAATGTTTTCCCACTATGATCAGACCAATAAAGCCTCTTCATTTATTTTTTTCCTAAAATATAGTGTGTATTTGTCATAGCTTTTTTTATGTAATGAAGTTGCTTTTAGAAATATCTAAAGGCTACTCTCAGTTAAAATTTTTGCATCCATGAGCTTTGAGTTTTCATATTGTGCTTTAAATGGGGGTATGTACCTTGCAAACATTATTTAAATGTTTTGGGACAGTTGCTTCATATAAAGATAGTATTCTATGAAAAATGTTAAATGTGCCGTATCGCCTATCTTCTTTTTAGTGAATAATTTTTTAATTTCATCCTGATTTACCAAAATGTTCTTCATTAATTTGTTGGTACACAAAAAAATAACATTCAGACATTAGGCATTAAATGTTTGAAGCTTTAACATCTTCCTGTGTTGGTTTTTAAATGGCTTTTTTTCCCCTCTAGGGAGAAACATTTTGATATCAAATCTCATGAAATGAGATGCATTAAATTCTTCATTCATATGAAAACAGCATAAATGAAAATGCTTTTCATAAAAACCTAGTAGGGCATTGGTTGTTACCAATTTTATGTTGTCTTTATAGAATTAATTATTGAGTCTGATAATTTATTTACTTTATTCTAAATCACAGCATATGTACTTATTACATGACTGTTTTATAATAGATACCTAAAGTGAGGTTATATTGCCTAATTGAAATAATATTTTAAGTCAGATGTTTTAATGGATTATAGTCAGAAATACGTGGACAAGAGCACATGTGCATTTTTTAATTTAGTTTTTTTTAAAATTTCAAATAAATGTGAAACATGTTTCCACAACTCTAATGTGCCATTTTCCTGGTATGTACTTTAAGTAACGATTATGTACGTACCCATTTGTCCTCTCTAGACTATAAACTACTTAATGGTAAGGAGCCATGTACACGTTTGCGAGTGTTAACAGTTATAGTGACGTGTAGGTTCTACACCTGAGGTCTGATGTGCCCAGATGCACTTTGTTAACTCTGTGATCCACCATAATTGCTTTGAATTTAGAAAGTGCTTTTAAAGGTGGTATCATTGGGGCAGAAAACTAAGAGTCACAAGTCCGATGCCCTGAACCAGGTTCCAGCAGAGTCGCTGTGTGACCTTGGCCCTTATCGTGGGGTGTTATCTGACCTTTCCTTAAAGCAAGAAAGCTCAGTAGCAATTTTTCGATCTTAGTAAAATTCTCCTCAGAGGAAAGAATTGTGCGAATCAGGGTCATGATTTCATCGTTCTCAAGGAGGGTTTCTGTACGGAGGATGATGGTAAATACTGCACATTGTGAGGGCGGGGCTGCTCCCAAGCCTGACACAAAACCCGGAAGGCACAGAGAGCAAGTCCGTAGAGTTCGTCAGTACATAAGTACGAAAGCGCTTCTACTAGTAAAAGAAATGCTTTTTAAAGCAGTGACACAGAAGGGGAAACATCTGTAATACATGCAATGAAGAATTAAAATCTCTTATTTTTCAAGTGTTCTTCTAGCTCATTGAATAAGAGGGTAAAAATGGGCACCCGTAGAAGAACGGACATACACTGTCCGGTAAGCTTACGGACACAGACAGTGACAGATAGCATTCTGTGTCTGTTAACCTGTTGTTAGATGGGTGGAAAGACCGTGATACCCATTCTTGGTGGGGCTGTTGCAAGGTGCCCTCCACACTCCACTGTGTCGGCATGAGTTGGGACAGTGCTTTCGGTTGCTCCTGGTACTGCCGGCCCCCCCTGGAAGCAGCCGCGCAGGACCACTGATGCGGCGCCCCTGCTGCACTGTCTTCGGTAGCACAAAATGTGGAGCGACCCCGGTGTCTACGGGGGTGGAGCTAGTAGCTAATAAATAAGGGAGTGTGAGATGCCGTGCAGCTGTTTGAAAAGACGAGCTGGCCCGATTTCCGTGCTGAAACCTACATGCGCGTGTGTGTGTATAGCCAAACCTGTGTGTGTTTCTAAGCATACAAGGAGTCTGGTAGTCTGGAAAGTTAAATGTGGACCGTGAATACCCCTATGGAAGGTGGGATTGTATGTGAAGGTGGGGGGTGGGGGGCTTCAACTTGTCTACTTTTTTTTGTCTACATTATAGACCTTTATGATTTAGATTTGTTATAGTGAATCTGTATTGATTATTTAATTAAAAACAATAGATAAAAATTTTTATTCAAAAATTAAAAGCCTCAGTTCTAAAAATGAAAATAAAAATGTGGTTTAGTACAAAGATGCATCCTTAATCCTAAGGAACTTATGCTGAGAAATAAGAGGCCACGTGAATGCCATGAGAGAGCATGTTACTAATTCAACTTATAAATTTAAAGCAGTGTCAAAAGTTAGCTCCTAGCATTGGGTATTTTAGTTGGTGAGCACTTAGGGATTTTTATAATGCTGCTGCTTATCGCGTCTGTTGCCATTTCTCTCAATGTTCTGCTACGTTCTTGTTTCCTGAAAATTGACTCTCTTACGCTCCTTCAGTTGTTAATCGCCTCATTTTCAGCCTTCTTCCTACTCCTGCCCAGCTTCTTATAAAGTCTGTATTAACCAAATAGTTCATAATCTGGTTCCTTTTTCTCTCCAAGGAAGTAGAAATTTCAACAGAGAGTAAAACAGCTAGAAATCACACTGACATGTCATTTGAAAGCCCATATGATTAATTGACAGTGTTGAGTGTGGGTAAGGTGGTGGTGGTAGCATCCATGGGGTAATAAACTAATGATAGGATTTTCCAGTTATTCTAAGTTTGGTCTTCATGGTATAACGTGGTTATTTTGCTTGAAATTTGGATGTCAGAAAGTCATTGTGAGGAAATTTGGATGAAGTTTCTGCAGCGTATTGGGTATTATGCAGTGGCTGTGAGTGCCGGGTCCTCTGCCAGTGTGGGGGGTGGCCTGTGGGCGGGTCAAGTCTGACCTTCTAAGTTGTCTGATACGTGGGAAGCGCTCTGCTAATGCAGCAGAAGCACAGGAAGGCCATCCAGAGCCACTTGGGGTGTTCCAGGAAGGGCTCCTTTGAGGAGGTTGAGCTTGAATTGAGCTTTGAAAGATTGAGGGATGATGCTTCCACCAGAAGGAAGAGAATCTTTCAAGAGATGGAGTGTATGAAGGCATCGTGCTGTGTTCAGGGCCATACGGGACCGGGACCGGGGGATAGGAGGAGGGGCAGGAGACCTGGACAAGGGTAATCCGCGGCCTGGGGAGCGAGGGGACTGGTGGGATGGGTTTACCACCAGATTCATCCAGATAAAAGAGATTAAACCAGGGGGCTCCATGCTTCCTGGTTCACTAATGAAGGGGAGGGAGCACATCTCCCCAGCCACTGAGCAGAGCTTCCCTGTGATGCGCTGGCCAGAGCCCAGCCGTGACGGGGGAGTCTGCCACCGTCATGGGGGCCACAGCACCTCCCGAAGTCGAGTCCACAGGACACTTCAGGCCACGCCTCTGAGGCTGCTGGGCCCCTTGGCTGCCCCTGTTCCTCCAGGAACACAACCTGTGGGTTTGTTTCCTTTGGATTTCTGTGTGTCCTGCACAGGTTTGTTTTTTAAAGAAGATGTTGGGGGTAGGAGTTTATTAATTTATTTATTTTTGCTGTGTTGGGTCTTCGTTTCTGTGTGAGGGCTTTCTCTAGTTGTGGCAAGCGGGGGCCACTCTTCGTCGCGGTGCGTGGGCCTCTCACTATCGCGGCCTCTCTTGTTGCGGAGCACAGTCCTGCACAGGTTTTGGTGTTGCCGCAGGACGTTCAGTCTTTGGTAAAGAATGTTGGCTTTGATTATGAGAAAATCTTCATCTTCTAGAGTCTCCTGGGAAGAATATCTTTCATCAGTTTATCCCTTAGCATTTGGTTTTGATTGGCAATACCTTTTATATAGTCTGCACCTGCAGGCAGTGTATATTTGTCATAAATACTAAAGATAAAGCCATGGAAACCTAAGATAGATAGGCAGTATACCAACTTCATTTTAAAGTGTTATTGCTAAAATTCTGAAATAAGACTCATCTTCTTTCTCTGATTTCTATACATAATCTTTTCAAAAGGAAAGAAGGAATCTCATCTCTCTCTTTCTGTTTTTTCCCCAGAAGGTGAACGGGCTTTGCCATCGATACCAAAGTAAGTACTGCTTTGTGTGTCTTGTGATTCCTGTGCATTAGAAACTGGGAGGAACTCACTATGCTTTACTGTCCATTTGCCTGAGTAATCAAATTTCTACGTATATGATTAGGAAACTAGAAAACAAATGTTTCCAGAAAGAAATCAAATCAATTTTAAATCATGTAGTTAGGTTTAATCAAAAGTGTACAATGAATTTTCCCTTTAAGTTCAGCAGGGAGCTCAAGAATAGCAGTGAGATCGTATGAGGGAGGTCTGTTGTCAAACAGTCACTTTATAGTCAGTGACAATATTTATAAGAACCTGAAAATAGATACCATTCTGGCTATTTTACAAGTGAGAAAATTAAAGATATGTAATTTATGTTAATTTTTAAATTTGTTTATGTCATGAATTTCATAGTAGATGTTTCAATCTGTACAAGGAAAAGAATGCCAAAGCTTCTCTGTTCTCAGCCATTGTGCTAGGAATTGGGGACCAAATGAAAGTTACAATCTAGACATTCAGATATACAGGTAAATAAACAATTACAGCTGTGTGCTGAGCACTCAGAGAGAGATTTGAAGAGAACCCTAGGCACCTGCAGAGAATACAGCACCTGAGACGCCACTGCATATAGGGACAGAGAGGGTGGAACCTGGGCATCACCTCTGTTCTGTCACTCTCTCTCCTCTATCACTGGTCTGCCGCCAGTTCCTTCCTTTCTGCTTCCTAACAGATCCATCCACTTGACATTCCCACCATCCCTCCCCGGTTTTTAGCTGTTATCACCTGTCCGGGCTCCTCCAGTAGACTCCTGTGTCGAGGTCCCCAAGACTGCCCCATTCAGTGATTCTCTAGAAAGAACTCCCAGGACTCAGCACGTAACCGTACTCTCAGCTGTGAGGTATGGCTGCCAGGGAACGCAGAGCAAAACTGGCCAGGCCGAGAGCAATGGCATGAAGTCCCGAGGGAGCCAGGGGCAGGCTCCCAAGAGCCCTCTCTCAGGGACTCAGGTACGGCGCACCTGATCCTCGGGAATGAGTTGTGATGCCGTGGAGTGTTGTCTACCAGGGAAGCTAGTTAGAGACTCGGTGCCCCAGCTTTTATGGGGGCCTGGTCACGTATGCACACTTCGCTTGGCGTGTACCCAAATTCCAGACTCCCAGAAGGAAGGCAAGAGTTCAGCACGAACCATATTACTTGTACAAACAGTCTAAGGACAGTGAACCACACTTACTAGTTAGGGGTTGGTGGGAGCCCTCCTAAACACCAGCCAAGGGCCCAGCTCAAAGGACAGCAGCCTCAGGTCTTCTGGGTTCCCATTTTCCTGCACTCCTCCTACCCATCTTTGCCTGTCCCATGTTGCCTACCGTCCCGTCCATTCTCTACAACAGCAGAAGGGACCTTTCCTCTCGAACCCCTTGCGTGGCCGCTGCTGCTCTTAGAGTCAGGCCCACATCCTTCAGCCAGCCGGCGGGAGGCTGCACGATGGTCCCTGCCGGCTCCTCCAGCCTCACCTCCCGTTCCTCGTGCTCACTCTTCATTCACATTGAACTGCCTTCAGTTCCTGGAGTCCTTCCTTCCCTCCGGCCTTGTCCTCAGCAGGGGCCTGCTCAAATCTTATCCTGCATCCCTGCCTCTGGAAACCTCCCACCACCCCAGTCCCAGGAGCAGCCCTGTGTGTTTTCCTGTAACTTATCTCACATTAAACAGTTACCTCTCTGCTGCTCACACCCTGTGGCCTCGTTGACGGCCAGGGTCACGTGACGTGGTAGACCCGACCCTGGGCCGTATCTGGCACACAGGAGGTACACAGCAGCTGGGCAGGCGAGTGGAGGGGTGGGCGAGACCAGCTTTCTCTTAGCTTTTAGGCCTTGTGTTTCACAAACTCAACAGTATTTAATAGATATTTGTTAATGTCCCACATCAGGCAAGGAACTAATGCTCAGAGTATCTTCAATTGTGGGAAGTCTTAAGAGGTGACTTTGAGGATCAAAACACACTGGAATCATAAACACAGATAAAAAAGTCAGGAAGAAGGGAGTCGGTTAGAAGTGCTAGCAAATCCTAGAAAAACTGAACAAATAAAGCAAACTTTAAAAGAGCAGAATTTCCACAAATCATAGAGCAGCAGACCTGTTACTGCCACTGATCAGAGAAGTGCAGATATCCCTGCAGTTGTAAGTTGGTTTGAAGTAGCATCCCAACCCGCAGCCCAGGAAGACCCCGGTGTCCTATCAGCAGGATACAGGGGCAGATGATGTACCCTGCTTGTGATGAATGTGTGCACCTGGGGCCTCCTGATAGACGCAGTTCAGAGATGGTGAGAGTAAGTCGTGGAGCTGCAATAGAAGAGGGACTGGTGATTTGTTAGAGAACAACTTTGGTTAAACTTTTATAATAAAGATACCATTTCACATATTTAGAGAATTCCATAAAAGGAACTCAGGGCTATGGCTTTGTGCTGTAACCCTTAGTTATAGAGGTTATGCAGTTGCATGTTGAATATTGCTAGTTCTCAATGGGGATATACTATTTTAAGCTCCAGTATTACCTAATATAAATTCTATATACTAGGAAAAATTCTTATTTAGTACTTCTAGAGTAAAGGCTTATGTAGCAGGAGAAGTTTTCTTTTATAAAAAGAGCAAAGTGACTTTGACATCTAAAGACTATAGGGTTCTGGGCTTCCCTGGTGGCACAGTGGTTAAGAATCCGCCTGCCAATGCAGGCGACACGGGTTGGAGCCCCGGTCCGGGAAGATCCCACATGCCGCGGAACACCTAAGCCCATGCGCCACAACTACTGAGCCTGTGCTCTAGAGCCCACGAGCCACAACTACTGAAGCCCACACACCTAGAGCCCGTGCTGCACAATAAAAGAAGCCACCACAATGAGAAGCCTGTGCACCGCAGCAAAGAGTAGCCCCTGCTCACCGCAACTAGAGAAAGCTGTGCACAGCAACGAAAAACCAAAGCAGCCAAAAATAAATAAATTGATTTTAAAATAAATTAATTAATTAAAGGAATGCAACAAAAATATTTTAAAAAATAAATAAAGACTATAGGGTTCCTTTTTTCTCTGCTTTACGCTTTTCCAAAAATTTTAAACTGAACTATACTTGGATTTTTTTAAAATGTCACTGAAACCTTTGGCCAAAATGTTATTTTATGTGGGTGTGTATGTAAAACACTAACGTTGTCGAGCCGTTTCATGAAACAAATAACCGGATGCGTTAAGCTTACCTTGTTTCAGTCTGTAAATAATAACAATATATGTCCATGTGCTGCCTGCTCTTGGACATGCTCGAAATTGAAGCAGAGCCAGTCGTGTAACAGTGTTTCACATTCGCATCTCAGTCCCAGGCATCGTTCCCTCTGTGGTATAACTTCGGCCACTCCCTTGCAGTCCAGCATCTAAATTAAAGTTAATCTGAGCTGCGTACACCACATTCAGTCATGTTATAGTTCAGCGTTCCTTCACTTCTCTGTCTTAATTTCTGGTCTTTAAAACATTAAAGCAGTCTGGTGACTTTAAGGGCCTCAGGTGGTAGAATCCAGTGTTTTACAAAATCACCCCTCTAGACTGTGCAGTGTCCCTGGGAAATGGCACAGTCGTCCTGATTCTGGGCAGCTCACGGTTTGAATGAATGCTGGCGGTGTGGTCTGAAGAGCATGGCACTCACGGCTTTGCACCTCTGTTCCAGGCTGGCCAACAGCGAGAAGCAGGGCGTTCGGACCCACGCCGTCTCTGTGTCAGGTAAGAGGCCACACGGGCGTCAGGCAGAGGGGCCCACCATGGTGGTAGGAAATCGCCATGTGTTAGACATCTGCTCATTTTTATTAGGATTACTTCTTTCTAGAATAGCTTACAAAAATTAAACATTAAAATTGTTAATAATTTTAAAAATTTGCATAATTTTACCATCATGAAATAGGTTTAAATATAGCTCACTGATTTTTTTAATATGAGACATACGTGTATAATACTAGATTACTCACAGGATTGTATAGAATTCCAAGTTATTTTTCAGTTTTAATTCCATGTTAATTGTATTTAGAGTGAAAATTTTTACTTTTGAAACTGCAATTATAACTTATCTTTGTAATGCAGCAGAAATTAACATAATATACTTTGTATATTTATTATTTTTTGAAGTTCAGGAAATGTGAAACTTTTTTAAACAGCTTTTGTCTTTAACAATTAACATAAAACAGTGTTTGAATATTGTTTTTTTAAAAATATAGTTAAGATGTTGACATAAGCATTATCTTAACTATTTGCTGGTGTGATGAGTGTGGTGTGCTTTCCTTGGTATGTTTTCAAAGTACATGTGCCTTTTTTCCCCATTTAAAAATGTGAAAAATAGAGGAAAGGTGGGGAAAAAGCAAAAAGCATCTTCTGTGGACCCAGGTGTGGTATCTTAAAATATTGATACATATGCTATACGTGTATATTTATACATGTATGCGTATACATGTATATCCATACACACACATATATGTTCTTATGTGTGTCACATTTCTAAAATATAGCTTCCTAAAACTCTAGTATCTGACAGTCTGACTTAGAAGAAATCTAATTCCTGTTAGTTTAATTTACCTTGAGTTAATTTTTACCTAAAATTTAGTTTTGTGCTTTTGCCTCGTTGATGACTGAATTATTTTCTAGTGTTCCAGTGTACAAATAGAATGGCTTATTTTTTTTTGTTGTCCTCAAACTTCTCACAGCCCCCTTCTCAAGAAATATCTGTGCTTGTATCCATACGCTTAGCAAAGATGCTCCAGTGATAAACCGCGTGGGGCAGGTGTGTGTGGGCCGGAGCACTGCGGCGCAGGAAACTGATCCCTTCCTGCTGGGGGAGAGTGGTGATAAGGCTGGAGCTGGTACTGCTGGGCAGTGCCAGATGCCCGGCGGGCTGCAGGGTTGCCTCTCCGAACCCACCGGGCTGGGCTCTCCGAACCCCCGCGGTGACACGGGGCCGCCAAGCGCGCTCATGTCCCGTCTGTGGCGGAGCAGGAGGTGGAGCAGGCAGAGAGCAGGCCCTCTGGCGGGGCGAGAGGGGCCACCCCGTGCCGGAGCGGCGAGGTGGTGAAGGACCCTGTCAGTCGCTAGGCATCAAAGGCTGTTCTGTGGCGTGTTCCATGGAAGAGGCGAGATTGAGCCAGCTTTGAGCAATTCGTAAGTGCTCTGGCCCTCTCCTTGCCAGACGGGAAGCAGGCTTGGGAGTGAGGCCCGGGAGGCACTGGTGGCCCTCACCACCATGGCTGCCGCACGCGTGCTTCACAGCTGCTCCGCGTGATGCAGAGCTGACGCGCCCTGTTGTGCGCATCGTGACTCCAGCTAGTGATGAAAACACAACAGGCCTCGCAGAAGCTTCAGGTCTTGTTCCTTCCATTTCCTGGCGTCTTCAGAGGAGGTTTTTCACAGCTGCTCCTCACAGCACCTGCCGGTATCACCTCTCCCGGCCAACCCCTCCTTTCTGTGTCCGCCTTCCTTGCTTCTCCCTGGTTATCCCTTGGCTAGAAGTTCATGCTTCTGCCCCTTCTCCACAGTAGCTGCCTGATGGCTACCACCTTTACTGAATTTAAATAGGCACTTCCCTGGGCAGGAGCTCCAGGAATGACTCACAGTCCGTCAGAGAAGTTTCGGCCCCTCAGCTCAGCCCCCAGAGGCCTCCCGTGGTCTGTGCACGGCCTGCCTTGCCAGCCGTCCCCCACATTGCTCTTCAGCCAAACGAAGTCGGGCGTCCAGCCCTCCGCCCCGCCTCCTTCCCTCTGTCCTTCTGCTTGAGCTGCTCCACCGTCCGGCACGTCCTTTCCATTGTCACTTGTCAAGGGCTTCCATTCTTTAGAGTCAGTGATGCTGTTTCACACGTGACCACCGCTTTGGTGGTTCACCGAGACAGGCCAGGAAGAACTCTCCGCGTCTTGTGGATATTCCGTGACGGGCCTGACTTCCTAGATTCCTGTTGACCCTTCGTCAGCCCGCCTGTGGCTTGCTCCCTTTTGTGGAAGTGGACTCACAGTGTGCTTTATTTGTGTCTTCCACAAAGACTAGAGAAGAACATCTCAGCAGCCTGGCCAGCCAGGAGCTGTGTCTTGCACGTCGCCCATAAGTTATCAGGTTGACACCAAGAAAGCCGGTACTGTTGCTAAACCCCGGGGTTTTTCCTTACCTAGCAGCCTGGAAACCCGGCACCGCGTGGGTGTGGCACTGACACTGAGGGGAGACCACCCCCACCCCCACCCCGGACCCTGCAGAGCGCCGCGTCTGTCCCCCGCTGCAAGCTGATCTGTCTCCAGGCTGGTGGGCGGTGGCTGAGGTTCAGTCTGTGTGCCGGCCGTGACGACTTGTTTTTCTGTCAGGGTCCATCTCGTTTGGCCCCAGCAAACCCTGCAAGGTGGATACTACTCCAGTTTTACGTTTCCCGTTTTACGGTAATTCCGTCCACAGATACATCTGAGTCCCTGCTGCGTGCCAGGCACTGTTCCAGATGCTGGGGTGCGATAGTGAACAAAGCCAGGCCCTCCCCTTGTGGAGCTGGCGTTCTGTGGAGGAGACAGACGGCCGCTGAGTTAAAATAAAGCCGGCAAATGGAGAGCGAGGGGTGGGACTGTTTAAAGCTGGGGTCAAGAGGAGTCTCTCTGAGCAGGTGACTGAACGCACACAGTGCGCAACAGCGAGCGCTGAAGCAGGGACTTGGCAAACCCAGTGCCAGCCAGAGTGGCAGACAGCAGGGCAGGCGAGGTCACACACAGCTAAGAGGGGACGGGTCTCTATTAGGTTCTCAGCGTGCTGTGCACAGCATTAGGTATTATCTCGTTAATCCCTACGACGATCTCACGAGGTCTTTGTCGTCTCCCCATTTCACAGATAGGAGGAAAGAAATTCAGAAAGGGGAACACACTTGTTCAGTGTCACACAACTTGGAAATAATGGAGCTAGGATTGAACTCAGGTCATTATTGTCCTCTAGGCTATATTGCCTTTCAATAGCAATGTAAGGAAGGTTACCCCAGGTACAGATGAAGAATCACTTCGGAAGATGGAGAAAGTGGGACTTGTCTGATTCCCCTATTTACATTCATAACTGAAAAGTTCTTACCTGATCTTCAAGGCTGGCTTCAGATGCCGCCACCTCCTGGAAGCCTTCCCTGGCTACTCCAGGACTCTTCTTCCTCGGAGTTCTCTAGCCCACCATGTGTCTCACTATTGTGGATAGTCTTTAAATAGATGTAATGATTTTAGAAACCTTCTTGTCCACTAGACCCTGACCCCATCATAGGCAAAGACGTGTTTTATTTGTCGTTTATTGTCTGGGACATAGTGCTTAGTGATTGTCTTTAAATGAATTGGATGCCCGAGCAAGGTACGGGGAGGTGCTGGGCCTTGGAGGAATGCACTCCACGCGTGGAAACAGGAGGAGGAAAGGCAGGGACCCCCCCAGAGCAAGCAGTGACCTTGAGAGTTGCTGGACTCTCAGACGCTTGCTGTGAGCTGGTCACTGTGAACTGTTCTGGACGCACTCCTAGGTGGTTTTGGGTAAGGGGCATGGAGGCCAGCAAGCAGGAAGAATGGGGGTCTAGATGCCTTCAGACAGTTCTCAGCTCATGATGACGGGGTACCAGGCCCTCCTTCCAATCTCATTGTAGGAGGAAATGTAGTTATCAGATCATCTCCAGTAGGGGCACAGTTACAGTTGATGTTGAATACATGCAGAGTTTATCTCTGAAACCTAGACGAAATTTCTCTATAAAAATAAGTATAAGGTTAACAGATTTACAAAAATATCTAGCAGAATAGCGCATTTCCTTGGGCACATTTCTCTGAGGGCCTAGAGTAATTTTTTTTAGCCTCAGTGTAAGTTTTTAGGAAACGTGTAAGCACACGTTCTGGAGCTCAGTTAGAACTATAGTGGAGAGGCCGTTGCTTGTACTACAGACAAGGGGTCTGTAAGTGGTCAGAGAGAGGGGTGCCAGGATCGGGGCGGCGGGGGGGAGGCGTGCTTGAGCCACGTTCGTGTGGGTGAAGATACCCCAGGAATATAGGTATTTCTGAGGAAAATCAATGAATAAAGCTGAATTTTAAATATTTCAAAGGTTTAAACTTTGGTTTCTGTTTGGTTGGTTTTTGTGTTTCAGGGTTCTGTTTCGTTTTTTAATAACCAGGCCCTTAATCAAGCAGTAGGGCCTTAAGTGTAACAGAAACACAGGTAACGCGTGACGGCCACTGCACTGTGCACGTGGTTCTTGTCACATGTCTGGGTTGTAGTAGTGGGACGGAGATCAGAAGACGATTTTCTCTCTTGTGTGTATGTCATGACAACCAGTGCAATGACCTCTTTCTTTCATTAGAAATGTTTGGTTTGATTGTGTCTGCTGAGCCCTTCGTTGATGATCAAATGCACCACTTTGTGATGGTGCTTTTTCAGTATTTATTATAAATTTAAAAAAATGTTTTTGTACTCTATAACAGATTCTTCTGGTTTAGTTAATCATGCAACATCATTCCAGTTGTTTAAGATTACCTTTAGGTTTCTCAAGTTAGTGACTAAAAATTGTTCTAAACGAAAATAAACTTAGCAAAATAAATGTTACTTGCGTTAAGCTGCTTCATTACAAATTCTAAAGCAGTTACTTTAATTTTTTTTTTGAGATTGAAGTTTCATGTTTTATTTGTTGAAAAGAAAGAGGTCATGTCAGCTAATCAGCTTCAACATACATAAATGCAATTCCCAAGCCTCTGAGTGCAGGGTTTAAAGAAGAGATGACAAGACCAACTCGTTCACAAGTACTGAGGGAGGTTCCTTGAATGTCTGGGTAAAGTTGGGTTCTACTGAATACAGGCTAACCAC
Organism: Globicephala melas; assembly: GCF_963455315.2. Lineage (NCBI taxonomy): Eukaryota > Metazoa > Chordata > Mammalia > Artiodactyla > Delphinidae > Globicephala > Globicephala melas. Next base: position 77,155,744 of record NC_083330.1, on the reverse strand, counting down.
CCAAGTGGCCCCACTCTGGGGGCTTACCGGCCCATTTAGGATGGGTCCAATAGACTGATTTTGGAATATTTTACTCTAAGAGTCAGGATAGTTTAATTGCATTTATTTAAGCATTCTGTTTGTACAGTGAAAATGGGAAGTAACTCTTTCTAGGGAAAACTGCATTTCTGTTATCAAGCAGTTTCTTTATATATGCAAAAGTAGTTTGTAAACTGTGAAGTTCTATAAAATGTAAAGTGGTATATGTATAGTCCATAATAATTATTTGCATTTCCCCCCTTTTTTTCTCACAGTCTCTGAAACACTAGGTCTGTTATTCATTCATTGCCCTGCCACTGCTTTGTAAATATAAGTACTGATAGTTGTTTACATGTGAACGAGGCTCAGAGATTATGCCAGGCATGTTCACAAGCACTGACTTGTTTGAACCTCGGGACAGCTTCCTCATGTTTCCACTTTATAGATGGGCTGAGGTGACGAGGCCTGGCTCACGTAGCTAGCAGTGGCCGAGAGCCTGATGGAAACCCAGATCTGGGCTCCAGACCCATCGCCTTTCCATTAGACCACACTGAGTCATTGGAAAGCTTGAGATGTTCGTGTGTAGAAGTAGTTTTGGCAGAGTCTGAGTCTGATTTCAGGGTAGTTTTCTCCCATTTATCAGGAATAGCATAGTCCTGACTCATTTCTGACTGTTCTGTAGGAATCCACAAGTCCGCCCTGTATTTAAGTTAGAAAGAGTTTCTCTTGTCTGGTTTACATCCTAGTTTCACTTTTGATAATGCTGATTTAGAAGGTAGTCTCTGTCTGCGCTGAAAGCTTGATTTAAACGAAAGCTTTTAGAGATTTTTTTTAAGTGCCCTAATAGAGTATTGTCGCCTAGTACATGTGGAGTTAATTTTTGTAAATTATATGCTTTATGAAGTGATTTAATCAAATTAATGCTGCTGGTGATTTTTACGTGCACCGAGTCGTACGTATTGGGGGTTTGACATGTTCATAGTACCTGGCTTACTGGAAATTCTTTTAATTCCATCAGCCACGACTAGCGTTCTGTAGTCAGTCTGGCGTTAGGAGAGACGTTCAGCCGTCTCTGACCAGGTAGGGGCAGGGCGGTTGATCGTGTTGCACGTGAACAAGGAAGTGTTCATGAAAGTGTTCATGAAAGTGATCATGAAAATACACCATCACCACCACCCCACCCCCACCCCCGCCGTGCTACTTCCTTCATCCTAGCCCCCCTTCTCGCACCGTTGTCACAGCATCTGAACTCTCTTTGCCTCTTTGGAGATTTGAGGGTGCTCCTTGATGATGTCCCTCACCTCTCTGGCTCCTAAGGGAGTTGAGAAGAATACTCTGGAGTCACATGGGCGCTGAAGCATCTACGTCATGTGTTGTAGAATAACACCCAAGAAGGACCCGGAGCCAGATGGCTTCCTGTTCCTCACCCTGGAATTGGACTGAACCTCTCAGCTGCAAGCCTGGAGACAGGCAGACACTTGTAGGACCCCCGGGGGGAGTAGCCTGAGACACTTGCAGATGAAAAAGAGCCCGAGTGAGATTGGAGCAGTCATGAGCACAACAGAAATTTAAAGAGGATATTTACTTCTGGAAACGCTTTCCAGGCCACATGGATCCGTCCTCTTAGTCCTGTGAACTTGGCGTCCAGACTAGAGCGTGACCACCCCCTCCTAATAGCCTCCGCATAGCAAGGGACAGCGCGGCGCTTCCCTCACTAGAGCACTTTGAGCAAGGGTGCATTTTTGTCTGTATGAAAGTGTGCTTCACAATGGCCAGTGTTTGGGTTTATTTAGCTGATGAACCATCTTAATCCTCTTGCTAAACTTATTAACACATTAATAAATAAACTTTAATAATCTTCTTAAAACTTATTACTACAAGAAGCCCAAGTATCGTCTTGTTAAACATAAAAACAGATATTGCTAACATCTGAAGACCCAGTTTTCTTTTTTCCCCCTTCACAGAGAAAAATTTTAAAGGAAGGCTTGAAACTTTTAAAATATAAATTCTGGAATTTGACCTCACGGGTTTCTAGTAGCATGTCATGGCTTCATCATGTTGTGGAATTTGTTAAAATCAAACTGCATGAGTCAAGATAAAAGGCATTTGATATTTTTACAAGCAAGAGGCCATGCGAATGGGTGGATATCGTCATGCTTTTGAATTCTTAGCTTTTTAACTCTTCGTCATGGGAGGCTCCAGACGCACACAGAAGCAGAGAGAGGGTAGCGATCTTCCAGGCTCATCACCCAGGTTCAGCAGCTGAAAACCTGCCACACCTCACCTCTGTCCCCAGCCACACAGACACACACTCCCCACAGATGGTCTCAAGCACCTTGAAGGCATGTTCCTCTGTAAACATTTCTAAAAGATAAAGACTTTTTAAAAACAACATTACTACACTGTAAGAACGTTCTCAGTAATTCCTTAATACCAGCTGTCCGGTCAGTGCTCGGATTCCCTGGTTAAGGCATTTTCACACTTGGTGTCGTCCAGTCTGGGGTCAGACAAGCAGGGCTGGGTGAACTTGGCTGTGTCTCCTGTCTCCTCCTGTCTCTGTGCACTGCCGCCCCCCTTCTTTTTTTCTTGATCTCAGTTTATCTGTTGAGGAAATCGTGTCCTGTACGCTGTGCCCCACACTCGGCCTGGCCAAGTGCCGCTCCGTGCTGCTGTGTTGAGCGGGTCCCCCTCCAGCCCCTGTATTCCTGACTTACCTACAGCCTGGTCGTTAGGATTGAGAGGAGTTTGGTCGGATTCGGACTCAAAGATTTTGTTTTTACGAGCCCACGTGTAGGTGCTGTGTGACACCTGGCTGCTGTCTCGGTGACGTTAAGCCAATCCGTAGGTTCAGAGAGTCTGTGTTTCACCTCGTGGCTTTGGAGCTACTGATGTTTGTGCAGGAATTTTATTCGGGGCCACAGCATGGCCACGGGTGCATTCATGTCATCTTCGTTTATTTCGCTGTTATACTTCTTTTTTTTTTTGGCTGCGTTGGGTCTTTGTTGCTGCGCACGGGCTTTCTCTAGTTGCGGCGAGCAGGGGCTACTCTTCGTTGTGGTGCGCGGGCTTCTCTTTGCGGTGGCTTCTCTTGTTGCAGAGCACAGGCTCTAGGCGCGCGGGCTTCCGTAGTTGTGGCTTGTGGGCTCGGTAGTTGTGGCTCGCAGGCTCCAGAGCACAGGCCCGGTAGTTGTGGCGCACAGGCTTAGTTGCTCCACGGCATGTGGGATCTTCCCAGACCAGGGCTCGAACCCGTGTCCCCTGCATTGCCGGGTGGATTCTTCACCACTGCGCCACCAGGGAAGCCCTGCTGTTACACTTCTAAAGACAGCCTCCGCTCATCAGCTGTTCAGTTGCCCTGAGAAATGGGTGACTGAGAAGTACGTTTGCCATGCCCTCCCCCTCCCTCTGTTCCCGCCAGACCTCCCTGCTGCTCCTTGGCCAGTGCCCCAGGCTCACCTCTGCTCTGGAAAGCTTTTAGCAAACGACTCCTTCCATATTTAGAGGTGCAGCCCTACAGGAAAGCACTCCCTGTCCTGCGTCTGCTCTGAGTTTGTTCTCCATGGCACTTACATGTTGATGTACCACACGGTTGACTCACTTAATCATCTTTTCCCCAACCCAGAATGTAAGCTCGACAAGGGAAGAATGGGGGGGGGGGGCTGTTTCAGTGCTGTAGCCCCAGCACGTACACAGTGTGCTGTTAGCTCATGGTAGGTGTTTACAAACATAATTAAAGTAGTCATCTTGGATAAAATAAAGGGAGGGCCCTAACACTCCTTTTCATGGTGTGGACAATATTCTTGTTATTACTCAAAAAAAGTTATGCTATAGTTTTTAAAAAGTATTTGCTTTTTAAGTTAATATGAAGAATAGTCATTACCTTAGTTTAGAAATAAGATAAAAAATTGAAAGGTAGGAATAGCTTTGCGCTTTTGGAGTGGTTGTCCTGTGCCGGGTGCCCTGGGAGTTCATGGAATCCTCTCTGCATCTCTTTACTTGAGGAAGCTTCTCTTACTGCCTCATTTTACAAATAGGACAACAGAAACAGAAGTTGGGTAACTTTTCTAATGTCATGGGGTGAGTAGTGGAGCCAGAATCTGAATCCAAATAGAGATTTTTGTATATTTTATTTTTCCATAATTTCACACATAGAGGATGGTTGTAAGAATAGTAAAGTGAAGTCTCATATGTTCTTTACTCAAATTCACTATGTCTCTATTTTGGCCCACTTGCTTTCTCCTTCCCTCTACTTTTTTTTTTTCTTTTTTAAAATTGAAGTATAGTAGATTTACAATATTGTGTTAGTTTCGGGTGTAAAACAAAGTGATTCAGGGTTTTTTTTGCAGATTATTTTCCATTATGGGTTATTACAAAAAGCGAGTATAATTGCTGTGCTATACAGTAGGTCCTTGTGGCTTATCTATTTTATATGTAGCAGTGTGTATCTGGGCATCCTGTACTCCGAACTTACCTCCCCACATCCCCCTCTGATAATCATAACTTTGTTTTCTGTGTCTGAGTCTATTTGTTTTGTAAGTAGATTCATTTGTATTATTTTTTAGATCCCACATATAAGTGATATCATACAATATTTGTCTTTCTCTGTCTGACTTGCTTCGTGTAGTATGATAATCTCTAGGTCCATCCATGGTGCCGCAAATGGCATTATTTCATTCTTTTTTATGGTTGAGTAATATTCCATTGTATATATATGTACCACATCTTCTTTATCCATTTCTCTGTCGATGGACATTTGGGTTGATTCCATGTCTTGGCTATTGTAAATAGTGCTGCTGTGAACATTGGGGTACGTGTCTCTTTTCGAATTAGAGTTTTCTCCAGATATATGCCCAGGAGTGGGATTGCTGGATCATATGGTGGTTCTGTATTTTATTTTTGTAAGGAATCTCCACACTGTTCTCCATAGTGGCTGTATCAATTTACATTCCCACCAGCAGTGTAGGGGGAGGGTTCCTTTTTCTCCACACCTTCTCCAGCGTTTAGTATTTATAGACTTTTTGGTGATGGCCATTCTAGCCAGCGTGAGGTAATATACCTCACTGTAGTTTTGAATTTCTCTACTAATTAGCAATGTTGAGCATCTTTTCATGTGCCTGTTGGCCATTTGTGTGTCGTCGTCTTCTTTTTTTTTTTTGAAACATTTGAAAGCAAGTTGCAGACATGGTATGCCCCTTTACTTATAAATGTTTCAGTGTGCATTTCCTAAGACCAAGGACATCCTCTTACACAGTCACAGTGTCTTTACCAAAACCAGGGAATTTGACTCTGATAGAATGCTCTTATCTTATCCACAGTCCGTGTTCTTGTTTCATCTCAATGACCCCTATAGCTGTTGCCCCTCCACCCCATCCGGAATTCCATCCCGCCTGGCACAGGGCACTGTTCTCGTGTTCTTAACCGATAAAACACAGGGAGCTGCCCTCTGGAGTCATCACACAGGAAATTGAGTGTGTGCTAAGGGGGGAAGATGGAACAGTGCACATTGTTGGGATAACAGCACACCCCGTGGGAGCGTGGCCACGTTGTCTGTTTCAGTTCTTCTCATTTCTGTTCCTAACTGATGGCCGTAAGTTGTTGCCGTCTTCATCCTGACCCTGCTCTCCCTGGGCCCACACCTGGAATCCTTACCTTTCTTGATGGGACCCTGTGGATCTGCAGTTAAGTTGTGCATGCCCACTGCATCTTTTCTGTCACATGGTGTCACCGCTGCATTTTAAAGGGCTGTACATCCCTTGTTTTGACTCTAGTTTGACTTGTCTGCTCTTGCCCTTAGCGTACTGCAGTTGTTTCTTGTCTGTTCTACTGTCCTGGGTGCTTGTTCATCCAGCAAGTGCCTTATACAGAGAGAGTTGACTTTCAAGTGAGTTTGCAGCACATGAATGAGAGTGAATGAACAAAGGATGCTGGTAGGCGGGGGAGGGGCTTTGCAACCTATGTATTCAGATGTCCTTATGTTTTTTATGTTAAGGCAGTTTACTTAAGGTGTACACTTAAGGTCTGTGTCTTTGCTGATGATTTGGGGGAAAGTGCTTATAAAGCTCTTTCACAAATCAGGATCTGCTAGTTTTCTGCAATTTTTTTCTTTGTGGTTGAATGTTAGATGTTCACAAGAATCTTGAATTATCTATTGGTCTTTGTTGTTTGTCTCATTTCATTTTGTTTCAGTTTTGTGATTTGTAAAGGTATCTGTACCTTTACTTGGCTGGCTTTGTAAAGGCTTAGCTGGCTGACTCTCTTTATGTCTTGCTAAAACTTTCTGTGTCTAGTGCTAATCTTTCCTAAGAGGGAAAATTGCATTTTAAAATATTAATATGTTTCTTAAAACTCAGTTATATTAAGAAATCAAGTGTGCCAGTAGTCACATAAAAGCATTGCAATTTTGTATTTGTTTTTATTGATATGCCTTAAAATATAAGTTTGCTCTTGTATTAAAATGTGTTTGTTTTTCTCTTTCCTCCTCCTGCCTCTTTATAAAGGAGTCAGTCACTGCCAACATAAAGTTAAGAAAGCTAGGCGCTTTCTCCCTTTGGTCTTCTGTTCCCACGAACCTCCTTCTGCGGGTACTGCACTCATCTTTGCACAGACTCTTACTAACCACAGCGCCCCAGGCAGCAGCCTAACCAGATGCTTGTAGATTACCCTGAGCGGGAGTGCCTGTCCTGGGGGTCCGTGAGTGCTGTCCACTGCCGGCAGCGGTGCTGTGGGCCGCTCTCCTCGTGGAAGACTGTTGCCCGTTTGCTGGTTTTTAAATGCGTGAGAGGGCTAGAAGTCGCTTCCTGGCTTCCCCTGTGGGATCTTAGTGTTTTACCAAAGGGGCCAGCAGGTACCTTTGCCTCGTGGGTTTCCTGACCTGGCATGAGATTAATGGAGAAGGATGGTCCAAGTGAGCCCCAGGGGTCTGCCTTTCCTGCCTCGGGGGCAGATACTCAGGGTGCTGCAGAGCAGAGGCCAAGGGGGGGAGTTTTCCAGCAAAGGGAAGATTATCTGTAACAATTGGAAGAGTCACTTCTACAAACACTGTATAATTGTAAGTGGAAGCTCGCCGCAGAGCCTCGGGTGCTGTACTCCTTGAGCTTCTTTGGAGAGGCTGGAATCCTGCGGAGGCTTGCTGAGGGCTGTTCCCTGCTTATTGTGTGGGGTACACGTCAATGACCCATAGTTTTCATTTCCAAGAGGATACAAATTCCTTTCGAGGCAAGTAGAGTCATTTTTTAACATTTAACTGTGAGGAGCAATCCAATCAGTTTTGCTTAATGCGGCAGAAACGCACTTAAACTGCTATTTACTTGGGGTGACGTGTGGACCGCTGAAAACTCGCATTAATGCCCTTAAGCAAACATGCTAACTCCTATGATCTTCTTTTATCTTTTGAATTAGACTGGGGGGGTAATTTTTGTGTTTTCCTTACACTTTGATTTGCTTGTCATTTTAATAGCGTTTTCCCTCTCTCCCCCCCTCCCCTCTCCCTCCCCCCTCTCTCTCCTCCCCCTTTCTTTGCATGCCACCCGGATCTGCAGATGAAATTAGTGGGGACGGTAATATTTATTTTCATGTTTGTGTTACTAATATAATTATTTATGGATATAGATATCATTCAGTATTTAATGAAAGGCAAAATGTGGCTTTGATCCAACAAAACAAGTATGAAGAAACCGTGGTGTGAGTCAGTGATCTCTTCAGAATTATGTAGGGCTTTGACATGGGAAGGGTAACTGTCAGTTTCTTTACCACATCTCAGTAGTAAATTCAAGTCGTATCTATTCATAGCGAATTCTAGAGGTGAAGAAAAGTTGTCGAAATGGTATCATTCAGCAGTAAATGGGAGAAATTTGCACACTCCTCCACACATACGTAATAGTCATTTTTAGTTTGGAAGTGAGGTAGTGGAAAGGAAAGAAAGAAAAGTGATGTTTGAGAGTCAAACAGCCTGAAATAATTAGAGAACTACCAGCAGGAGTGATGATGAGTATTTCTCAGGCAGCTGAGGTTGTCACTCTCATAAACCAGAAATTTAGAAGCACGTGTAGTGTCTTGTTTTCCATTTCCTTTGTGTACTGCCTGCACGAAGCTTTGTGCTCTTACGATACGGAGTGAGGTTTATAAACTAAAATTAAAGGAGGTTGCATTTTTCCTCACGATTAAATGAAATAACGCTTTCACTGAAGAGTCCGTCTGTGCTTGCGTGTGTGTCTGGTCGACGACTTGAGCACCATATGAGCAAAGTGCTTGCAGTCAGACGTCTGGACTAAACGTGACTTGGAAGGCGCCTTGCCTCCTGGGACTTCCAGCTCCAAGCCTCGTTCCCAGGCCGACTCCTTGGTGGTTACTGGGTGGGCGCCCCCGATGTGCGTGCGTGTCCTTCACCAGCGAGTCTCCCAGCAGGGGTTCAGAACATGATTGGTGTTCTCCTCGCTGTCGTGAGGGTGAGGACACGGGTGACCAGTCCAGGGCTGCTGGGTGAGTGGTCAGGTCCCAGGCTCCAGCCTCGCCCCGTCCCGTCACCAGCTGGCCAGTTGGGTGACCTTGAGCAAAGCACTTCATCTCTGGAGTCTTCATCTGTAACAGGCCTTGATGTTTGTCGTGCGGACTACTGTGAAAGCATAAAAATGTCAACAAACGTGTATTAACGAGTGGTTATTAGCACATTATTTATCTAAAGAAAACATCGTGCCTTTTCCCCACATTTGAATTAGGGTGAGTAGTATTATCCCCATTTTACAGGTGAATAAGCTGAGACTTCCACAAACTAAGGCCTGTGGGCCAAATACGGCTCACCTCTGTTTTTGTATTGCTCCTGGAACTAAGAACCGTTATTACAGTTCTTAATGGTTGGGGGTACAATCAAAGAATAGTACCTGGCATCAAAACTATGTGAAATTCAAATTTCTGTGTCCATCAGTAAAGTTTTGCTGGAACATAGTGACACGTTCACTCATGACGTGTCTGCCCACCCCTGCAATCTCAACAGCAGAGTTAAGTGGTTGCAGTGGAGACTTTGTGAGCCGTGAAGTCTAAGATACGTACTGTCAGACCTTTTGCAGAAAAAGCTGACCGACCCCGGTGCAGGTCACAGAGCACAGCGGAGCCCTTCCTGGCTTCCTGAAAGCCCTCCTGCCCCTGGCCCCCACAAGCTGGTCGCCACCTCCAGGGCTCACGGCAGGGTCACGTGTGCAGGTGTGGTGAGAAGCTGTGCTGTTGCTTGGTCCCACTGAATTGCTGAGCAATCCCGTGACTGTGCATGTGTTGCCCTGGGGGTGGTGCCTCATCAGGCCTCCTGAGGGCAGCAGGGCGCCGACCAGAGGCTGTCGTCAGAGCACTTGGTGTCAGGCCCCGAAGGGCAGGTGGAGGAGGTGGAGAGGGAATCACCTGGCCCCCCTCTTCCCCGCGGGGAGGGGTTGGCTCCTGAGAGCTTTGTGGTCCTGCAGGCTCCGGTGCACTTCCTTTTGTTTACAGCCGAGCGTCCACTGCTCTGTCCCTCTCCAGCTCGAAACTGACCCCTTCACGGTGACTCCGGAGGCTTCAGGCTCTTTGCGTGACGGAGCGTGACAGGCGTGTGTCACTGGTTTCAGTAGTGACTTCACTAGGCCTCTTTTCCTTTGTTTTAAAAGGAGAACTTTGTACCTTTCTCTCCTAATTTCTGAGCTGTCGGTTTCTGCCCTTTTAACGTGTCTTCCCCTCATTTTTATTTTACCACGTATTGTGATACCAAACCTTTCAAATTACAGTGTTATCCAAGGTTTCAGAAGTTCTGTCCATTTTTCAAAATGTTTACTTTGAAATATTTGACTCATGGTCCTAGAATTGTCTCCCAAGTGCACAGACCCAGTTAAGCCTTCCAGGGATGCCCATGTTGGGGGTGAAGTCCCAGAACATCCTTAGGGGAACACTCCGAGGTTTCGAAGCATCAGGTATCTGGTCTCACAAATAAAAGTCCCCAGAAACGTATTGGGAGATAGTAAAGAACGAAGCCCAGAACACGGCGGCCCAGGAGCTCTGCTGGAGCGCTGAGTGGCTGGGGACTGTGAGAAACTCAGGGTGCCTCTGGGTCCCCCAGCTTCCTGCCTGGGAAACGGGGATGATGATAACAGTACCACCATGTACAATGCCCCTGAGGATTAAATGACGATATGTGTAGTTGTTTGTGACGGTGTCTGGCGTTAGGGCGAGTGCTCCGTTAGCTGTCGTCCTGGTCAAGTGGAGAGTGCAGAGCTGCTTTCCTGTATTTGTGACGAGATCTTTGAACCTGTTTCCTTTTCCTTTATATTTTCCTTCTTTTATGTCATTATTTTGGGGGCCAGGTGGTTTCAGGGTGGACTCCAGTTTTTCAGGGGCCCTTGAGTATGTAAAAGTACCTTTCATCTCAGTGTCATACTATCCCATAATCCTAAAAACCAGGAAGGAAAAAGGGAAGATAGAACCAAATGAGTATCAAGAATTCTTAGAGAAATATGCCGAGTATCCCCACTTGGAAAGCCCTATATAGAAGGTTACGGTAAAACCTTTGTAGGTCCACGTGCCTTCAACAGTGTTGACCTTTCTGCATAAGAACCAACTCAAGGAGAACACAGCAGCAAAAGTTCACGTGACGTCACGGTACCCATAGCCACACCCACGTGTCGTCATGAGTAATGCCCAGGAAGCTTGGATAATCCCCAAAGTTTTTTTGTAGAATTCACACAGCACTAAAGAAAAAAACTGCAGGCTTTCTCTTGTGATTGTGTGAATTAATGCAAGTGCATGCAACTTGGTTTTTCCCACGTCACTTTTGTGTGTTAGCCTCTGACACATGAGCCATTTTATTCTTACTCCTTGAAGCCGGTTCAGAGTCGGTATCCCTGCTGAGAGTTTTATAAGAAGAGGCCGTCTGGGAAGCGCTTACAGTCCCACCAGGAAGGCTCCTTCCAGAGGCCTCAGAAGGAGGGAACCAAGGAGCCTCCCACCTGTTTGTCACCTGTGCTGTGCAGGGCTGCACCACAACTTCACGTGCATCTCTGTAATCCTCAAGACGGCCCCACCAGGTAGCCGTGCTCGCACTGGGCACGTGAGGGCACAGCTGAAGCGCAGACAGGTTCAGCGGCTCCTGGGGTGGAGCAGCGCCCAGACATGCAGCTGTGGCTGGCCTGGCTTCCTCGCCTCTGGGTCACGGGGAGCGCCGTCCCCTCCTGCACTGTTGAAGGGCACTCCTCCCTTTCGTTCAGGAAGTGCTTACTGGGTGCCTCCCGGGCCGGCCGGCCCTGGGTTGGAAGCTGAGAACACAGCAGTAAACAAGGTACATACAGCAGGGCCCACTGCCCTGGGGGCTCTGCTCTGGATGGGGGTACACGGTTGACGAGGAACCAGAGGACCGCCAGAGGGTTGGTAGTGATGGGCCCTGAGCAAAACATGTCAGGCAACGTGATCGAGAGTGATGGGGGTGAGGATGGGTCTCTGAACAGGTGACACTCAGGTGGCAGATACCATTACCCACAGAGACGGAGGGACAGGCGGTCAGTGACCCCAACAGCCTTGGGAAACTTTGGTGCCCGCAGAGTCGATGGATCCCCGATATCTCCTTAGTAGAGCTGAGAGCCAAGTGCAGGGGGTGTTGAAGATTCCGGAGCAAATCTGGTAGCAGGGCGGCAGAGGCAAGAGATCTGGGCAGTTTCACTGCCAGAATCCGGCCCCTCAGGGTCAGCTAATGTGTTTGGCCTCTACGGGTGTGTGCTTTGTGTGAAAGGGGGCAGCAATGGTGGGTCTGTGGTTGCAGGAAATTGAGCCTTAGTTGCATGTGCTCTGAGGGAGGGGCGTGAGGGGAGCTTGTCCGACTGCAGACAGAGTGAGTGGCTGAGTGTCCGTCTGTGGGGCCTTAGCCCCGGCACATTCCCCCGCTTAGCCCTTTCCTTGCCTCTGCCTTAACACCACCTCCATCCCCAAATTGCATCTCACCTTACACAAAAGCAAGGCTCCCGGCCTAGGAACCATCACTCACTCTTCCTGGTAGTCACTGGGAACAGGATAGGAGGGAGAAATTTAGGAATAAAGAATGTAAGGTTTGGGGTAGATTAAATAATTTTTTTCTTTAATCCTCAAAGTAGTATTACCTATAAACATGTAAGAATAATATAAATTATCCACCTGGCATACAGGACTCACAAATAGGTAACATTTGCTAAATCTCTAAAGGAGAACCGATTTATTGACTTTACATTCTGCCAGTCGAATTTGTTTTTACTTTAATCACTTTTAATGATGATTACGAATTAAGAAATGAATTCTTGGGCTTCCCTGGTGGCTCAGTGGTTGAGAATCCACCTGCCAATGCAGGGGACACGGGTTCGAGCTGTGGTCCAGGAAGATCCCACATGCCGCAGAGCAACTAAGCCTGTGCGCCACAACTACTGAGCCTGTGCTCTAGAGCCTGCAGGCCACAACTGCTGAAGCCCGCGCACGTAGAGCCCATGCTCCGCAACAAGAGAAGCCACTGCAGTGAGAAGCCCGTGCACCGCAATGAAGAGTAGCCCCCGCTCGCCGCGGCTAGAGAAAGCCCGTGCGCAGCAGCGAAGACCCAACGCAGCCAAAACTAAATAAATAAATTTTTTAAAAAAAGAAGAAGAGGGCTTCCCTGGTGGCGCAGTGGTTGAGAGTCCGCCTGCCGATGCAGGGGACACGGGTTCGTGCCCCGGTCTGGGAGGATCCCACACGCCGCGGAGGGGCTGGGCCCGTGAGCCATGGCCGCTGAGCCTGCGCGTCCGGAGCCTGCGCTGCGCAACGGGAGAGGCCACAACAGTGAGAGGCCCGCGTACCGCAAAAAAATAAAGAGAAGAAAGCAAGAAATGAATTCTTCCAGTTGCTTTTAGATTGGGTCTCAGTCGTTACCGTAGCAGTATGTAGAACAGTTGATATCTAGAGACCGTAGACTATATGTAGTCTCTATTTTCTTTGGTTTCTATAATTTTAATATCTGAATGGAGTAATAATGGCAGCACAGAAGAAAGAACTTTTAGTTCTTTAGCTTTTAGTTTCTCTGGGGTTAAATTTTGAAAACGATCTCTCTTCAGATGATAATTCAGGAAGTACTGCCCCTCCTTTCCTGGCCCATCAGCCTAAACCCTTGTGCATAGAGCTACTAAAGGTTTTCCTCTTTCCAGAAAGAGGAAGACAGACAAGAGCTGAGTGATTTTTCAGTGTAATTGTTATCCAAGTGAGTGGGTGTTTTCTACAAAAGGGGTTTTCCCCCCACTAATGTGGTGGTGGGTCTTTAAGTTGCTGCATTACTGAAAGGAATTAGTGGAAACATTGGAACTCCTTGACATTACGTCTGAAAAGAACTCGTTTCAATGTGCTGTTTGTTCTGATTTTATTCTCTTTGGCACATCTTTTACCCTTTTGACATTAATGCATACTGTTTAAATATCTGAGTGAAAAGTTACAGGAGAGAAATTCCTGGGTTGCTTTCACTCTGAACAAATGAAGTAAGTTAGCCCAGTTAATCTCCTCAAAAGTCAGCCTGCCGTTTTGTTTTCGAAAGGAGAACATCCAGACTGTGCTGTGGAGTCTAACTATGAATGAAATCTAAGTTGTGTTCTGGAGGTACCGGTCTTGTTTGGAGAAATCCTGGTAGACAGCGGTGTGGTTTTAAACGTGTATTTGGTGTAGTTGAGGGGGAGCTTGGCAGTCAGTACCGCTTGGTGGGTTTGAATCGAGCAAACAGTTGTTTCATGTCTTTCTGTTTTCCACAAGGGCTTTCTCTGTTAGTCTCTTTGCTCTCTGAGGAACAGGTCTGTGTATTATGACATGTTGGACCATGGTGTCACTTTTATTTCCATAAATGACTCATGTGTGAGCAAAAATGGAGTAATAGTGTTTTAAGAATAATGTCAGCATGGTAGGGGGTTTAGGCAGATCATTTTGCCTTTTCGAGTTATATTAAAGGCCAGGGGGTTGAATATTTCACCTCTGTTTCCTTTCCTACAGAAACAGATGACTATGCTGAGATTATCGACGAGGAAGATACCTACACCATGCCCTCGAGTGAGTAGACTTTTAAATATCTCGTGTTTAAACGGTTTAGGTATTTATTGTCCTTTTAGAACTACTTTTAAGACCTTATTGAGTTAGTAACAGAAATATTCTTTTCAGCCTTTAGAATTCTGTATTGTATGTGCCCACTGCCAGGTCAGAAGCCTGAAACTCAAATATCTATAATAAGTCAGTTCACTTATGGGGTTTTTGTAATCTTGTTTTCTGGCTCTATGATAATATAACCTTTAATGATTAGAGCATTCCCTCTCTGTAGGAAATTAGTATTTGAAGTTAAATATGTATACTCACACATACATACAGCTCTTTGAATACACACATTTAATGAATTGCATTTCCCCTTTGAACTTTCATTTTTTTATTGCCCTTGACTAAGCAATTACAAAGAGCAGCCCGCGTCCAGTCCGTCCAGCTCCGAGTTGGAGGTGTGGGGAGAGAAGGGCTCTTCACTGACCACCCCCCACAGCAGCCTAGCAGTGTCACCCTCTGCTTCTCTCCGCTGTGCGGCTTGCTGGTGAAGAGAGTCTGGGAGCCCCAGCCCTTGTGGTGGGGTGTATATAGTCACAGCTCTTGAGTTGGAGACAACCTTGGAATTTCACTCAGGTTAAAAAAAAAAGTTAACCCTACCTCTTAAAGAGGCCCAATTAAGAGTCCACCTTACAGCCTCAGAGGCCTGATAATTCAACATCTGATGTCCTGGTTTCAGTAGAGCTCCATGTATTTGGAAAATAAATGTTTCAGGTGCTTTACCCTGTTGTGTAAATATTTTAAAAGTGGTTCTCAATAGATTTACCATATACACTGAGGAGAGTTACCAAAATAAAGAGAAACAGCCCAGCCCTGTCAGGCAAACATTATCCTGGGTGGACCTCTCCTTTCAAGAGCTCCCAGGTTAGTGATTTGAAACAGAGGCAAGAGCTGAAAAACTTAAATGTGTTTACTTTGACTTGCAGTAGCAATTTGGAAAAATGTTTAAATTTAGGTTTAAAGTTTTGGTTAGCCAGTTAGCCATTTGTACATTCCTGCAGAGTATCCACATTTTTATTCGTATATTTTCATAGTTGAGTGGTAAATGTCCAACATGGCTAACTTTTATCCAAACTCCACAAATACGGTTATCATGTAGGAATTTATGGGATAGAAACGTAAAGCATTGTGTATCACACTGAGTTAACTTGAGGATGTTACTTGCGTTTGGTGTTTGGTCCTCTTTTTTGACCCGTGTTGATAGTCAAAATATTTAAGAAAGTAAATATTGGAACGTACTCTCCGAGTTTGTTGTTGTTAACCTAATTGCTATTAGTTATTTCTAAGCAAGGTCTTCAATTTTTTTCTCTCTTAATTGCAATACAGAAAGCTATGGAATAGATGAAGGTAACAGGATTCCTTTAAAATAACTGCATTTGCTTGCAATTGCAACCGATGGAATGATAACGGGATGTTTCAGTTTTCAGTTAACTTTTATTTAAAAATTTTTTCATTGGTTTACTCATGCTGTTAAATCAATGGAACTACTAGCTAAAGTGATTTTAAAGAGGAAAATAACCTTCTAAAATTTGGGTTGAATTTTCTGTATGATTTATAATTTGACAAATTAGAAGAAATCAAAATACCAAGCAGTTAATTGGGTTAGAATCATCCACTAGGTTCCTAGTGGGTATTTTCTTTCCATGTGTCTCAACAGCCTGCTAAATAATTGGTTTTGTATGAATCGTAACAATTTAATACATTAATTTGAGGCGCGTGCTCTCAAAAATATAAAATACTTGTTATTTATTATGTGATACGTTCAGCTTTGATGCCAAGTCATCTGATTTTGAAATCAGGTTTTAGAAGCTCCCTCTTTAAACTCTTTTAGCTCCGTGAATAATATAGATAGGATTATAATAAAGTGGAAAACTCTTAAACTTGTAAAGCTACTCATGAGACAATTTTTTGTTCCCTCCATATTTACAGACTTTAGTTACTTGTAAAATAATTGCTTTAAATAACTGTTTTTTAGCCTTCATATATTAATACCTGAACTAATAGCTCATATTAATTAAACATACATAAACTTGGAGCAATTATTTAGAAAACCATCAAATAGATAATCAGCTAAATCAGACATTCAAAACTACAAAAAAAATCTACCTTGTATAAAACTCCTCATTTTGGTAATTCAAGCAGTGCTGTAACAGGTACATAAATTCCTTTAAAAATACTGTTTAAGAGAATTCCACTCTGTTTAAAGCATTTTCATAGAATGATGTGCCACCGATGAAGTTTTTACTCATGGATGATGATGAAATGAGGTGTGCCCAGTGTTTTCTACACTGGGGATGTTGCACTGAAGTATCTTCTGGTGTGTGGATCATGTTTTGCAGCCAGGGACTATGAGATTCAGAGAGAAAGAATAGAACTGGGACGGTGCATCGGAGAGGGCCAGTTCGGAGACGTGCACCAAGGCGCTTACACGAGCCCGGTGAGTCCTGTCAGACAGCAGCCGAGCCGCTCCTGCTTACGTGTAGGCTGCTCCTGTTCGTCTTCACGGGTCCTTAGTTCTTCAGGGTGTTTGCAGTTGTCCTTCATAAAGCTTATCACGCATGTCGACTCACTTGCTATAAAACTGGCAAAATTAGCTCCTGAGAGCTGGGTCTTCTCCTCGTTTTAGTCTTTCATCCAGCCTCTGTCATCAGTAATGGATTCCACAGATGATTGTTCCCTTGGGTGCAGTTGACAAATAGATAACAAACAGATGCAAAGTCAACAGCAGTTAGCCAGCATTCCCAATTACCTGCATTCTCAAGAAAAGAACATGAATTTGCCCCAAGTTGCCCTCCCAAAGAGATCAGTGAATTTTTTTTAATGATTTGTTTAAGAATCATCTCATTGAGATATAGTTCACATACTGTGAAATTCACTCTGTTGAAGTGCGCAGTTCAGTGGTTCTTTAGTATATTCACAGGGTTGTACGGCCATCACCACAGTCAATTTTGGAACATTTTCTTTACCTCAAAAGAAACCCCATACCTTGGCGAGGATGTGGAGAAGAGGGAAGCCTTGTACACTGATGGTAGGAATGTAAATTGGTGCAGCCACTGTGGAGAACAGTATGGAGGTTCTTCAAAAAAGTAAAAATAGAACTACCATATGATCCAGCAAGTTCCACTCCCGGGTATGTATCCAAAGAAAACAAAAACACTAATTTGAAAAGATACACGTACCCCAGTGTTCATAGTAGTATTATTTACAATAGCCAAGACATGGAAGCATCCTAAGTGTCCATCAACAGATGAATGGATAACGAAGATGTGGTAGAAACTAACACACCATTGTAAAGCAATTATACCCCAATAAACATGTTAAAAAAAAAAAAAAAGTTGTGGTATGTATATGTATACAATGGAATATTATCCAGCCGTAATAAAGAATGAAACTTTGCCATTTGCAACACCATGGATGGACCTGGAGGGTATTATGCTTAGTGAAATGAGTCAAACAGAGAAAGACAAATACTGTTATGTTATCACTTATATGTGGAATCTAAAAAATAAATGAACCAATGTAACAAAACAGAAACAGACTCAGAGACATAGAGAACAAACTAGTGGTTACCAGTGCGGAAAGTGGATGGGGGGAGGGGCACGATAGGTACGGGCTTAAGAGGTGCAAGCTACTATGTATAGAATAAATAAGCAACAAGAGTATATTGTACAGCACAGGGAACATAGTCAATATTGTATGATAACCTTTTTTATAATAACTTTAAATGGAATATAATCTATAAAAATTTTGAATCACTATGTTGTAACCTTAAACTGATATACTATTATAAATCAACTATACTTCAGTTTAAAAGAAAGAAAAGACAAAAGAAGCCCCATACCTGTTAGCAGTCGCTTCCCATTCCACCCTCTCCCCAGCCCTTGCCAATCCAGTTTGCTTTCTCTTTCTCTTTCTCGAGTTGCCTGTTCTGGACATTTCATATAAGTGAAATCATACAGTGTGTGGCCTTGTATGATTGGTTTCTTTCCATTAGCATAATGTTGTCAGGTTCATCCACGTGGTAGCCTGTGTCAGTACTTCATTTCTTTTTATGGCCAAATAACATCCCATTGTATGGATAGACTACTTTTTGTTTTGCCAGTCATCAGTTGATGGTCATTTGGGTTATTACCACTTTTTGGCTGTTATGCACAATGCTGCTATGAACACTCGTGTACAAGTTTTTGTGTGAACATAGTTTTCGGTTCTCTTGAGTATGTGTGTCTAGGAGTGGAATTGCTGGGTCATCTAGCCACTGTTTAACTTTCTGCCGACCTGCTAAGCTTTTTTCCAAAGAAGCTGCCCCAGTTTCAGTTCCTAGAGCAATGTGTGAGGTTGCCCATTTCTCCACACCCCGACCAACGCTTGCTGTTGTATGTCTTTTTTTATTAGATCAGTAATTTTTCAATGACAGTTTAAAATAACAGTACATACATGTTCAAGAAACTATTTTTAACTAGAACAATGACAGTGAACAGAGATGGCTTTAGTAGGGATATAATAGCACAGATGATTGACCTTTTGTGACCCCCGATATGGAAACTGCAAATGGCAATTTTTCCCCCTGTGTCTCCTTATCTGTCAGTTTTCCACATCCTTTACACATGCGCTAGGGATACACTGATCATTACTTTTATAACCGGAGGACTGTAAAAGTCTTTCCTTCGAGGAAAATAGATAATTGTTGTTAGAGATTCTGTTTTTTAAAGTTCAGTTTTGAAAGTTTTTACCCTTATACTTATATAAAACTGTATCATTTATTATATATTTTTATCCATTATCTCTTTTTCCAGTTTTTTGGGGGTTTTTTTGTTTTTTTTGTTTTTTTTGTTTTTTTTACTCTATCTGTATTGTTTATCTTCTTAATTCTCTTAACTCTGCTCTTGAGGCAAAATGCATTAGAAAGAGCCCTGGATCTAAATTTGATCAGAAGACCTAAATCTTAGAGCTGGATCTACCTGACTGTGAGATGTAAGGGAGGTGAGGCTTCTTGATCTAAAGTATTGGACTTGAACCCAGTGGTCTCTGAGCTTCCTTACATCTCTAGAATTCTTAACAAGCAAGCATTCTGAAGTTCCTGGAGTACAGGGACTTACCAGGATCACACAGCTAACAGCAGGGCTGATAGACTTTATTTCAGTCACTTATAAGTAATTCATTTTAGTTGTAAAAATACAAGAGAAAAATTTTTTTCAATATCCATAGTGTTTACTAAGTATTTGTTGAGTGAATCCCAGCCTCCAGGAAAATATCAGTGCTAACCTTTTTTGTTGAATGTCTTTCTGATACACATCGTATGTGAATGCTTGTTTATTTTGTTTTTCATGTGGGAATCTCATTTTATAGCCAATTCATTCCTCTAGGTTTCCGTTAAAAATCCTTTTTCCAGTTTATGCTCTTTAGTGTTCTGTAAGATGTAATAACATTTTATCAGGGATTCTTAATAATTGGTCAAATGTAACTCAGCATAGATTTCATGGGCAAGAACCCAGCACTGGTTACGTTATTTGAGATTCAGTGAATTCTTTTAGCAGTTATTTGTCAGTCGTCCCCCAAGTGGCAGCTCGGCGGTGGGGACGTTGTCATGAACAAAACAGTCAGGGTTCCTGCTCGCACAGCCCTTAAATTCTATCTGAGGCACGAGGGGACCGGCAGAAGCAAACACACTGAGTATCAAGTGGGGAATCTGTGCTCCGAGAAAAACAAAGCCTGGGCTTGGGGAGGTCAGGGCCCTCTTCCCGTGAGACGCTGACACGTGAACAAGGAGGGGCAGTCCCTGAGCTCCCCGTGGGGAGTGTGCCAGACAGGGCGGAGCTCCAGTGCAGGGACCCCAGGTGGAGCTGAGCGGGGAAGGAGGACGACGAGGAGAAGCGAGCAGAGGGGGACTGGGCCGGGTGCAGGGGCGGCGCACGGGGCGGCAGGGCAGCCCTGATTCTCAGAGTCATGGGCACGAGGCGTATCTGAAGGCTCCCAGCACACACTTTTCTTTTTTTCTTAGGCCCGGTTATCAGGTTCATTTTTATAATTTGAGCATCGCTGGTCATCTGCGCACGCTCGCATCATTATTATCCTAGTCTTAAAAACCATGCTTTAAATCTATTTTCTCTTAATTCATCCCAGAGCAGTCCTCCTCTAGACTCACTTGTTAAGATCTTTTGAGTGTCTGCTAGCTGTTACTAACTCAGAGCCTCATCACCTGCCCCTCACCTCGGCCTCGTGGACACCAGGGTGGCATTTTCATTCAACATTGAAGAACTGCTCTGTCCCCCTAAACTCTGCTTGTGTTTTAAAGAAGGTAATGAAAATTGTGTCGTGAGCAGTTACTGAGATGTGTTCGCATCTGCCCCCTTTTAAAGGCTTTTAGAAAACCCTGTGCTCAGTTCTGGTCTTGCGTGCTGTGGACTGACATCTTCTCCAGCATCAGGTCTCTGTGACCAGCCGCTCTGACAGCTCGGCACCCCCCAGGCCTCTGCAGCCTTGGGCCACTAGTCACCGGGCCTAGTCCATGGACTGATGGCCGAGACACCTGGTCTGCTCACGTACACCCCTTTGTAGACATGCGGCCTGTGGAATCTCAGGCTTAGCACCCACTCGAAACTATGCATTTTTAGAGAGCAGTATTTTCCTTGCGTTTCTTTACTGTCTTAATAAAGCACCATGTTCAATATTTGAGTTGAATTGACAGGATTGATGATGACTTACGGTCTTACAGAAGTTTCTGTTGTTATTCAGATCTCCTGTAAAATGGGCATTTTGTGTCATTTCTCAGGTATACCAATCAGCCTTACGCACATAGAGGTAGAATTCATGGTGCTGGTCCTGGAAGTTTGCTGTGTAGTTACAGAGGACAGACTAAGTCATTCAGAGCAGAGTGGTTGCATTGAGATGTCCTGGGTTGCTAGTGACTCTCAGAAGGCCCCAAACTCAGACGTTTAACAGATGGGCCTCTGTGCCAGCAAGCTGCCGTCCCACCGACATCTCAAGCCTGTCTTGTCCAGAGCTGGGCTTCTGATCTCCCCCTTCTCTCACCAGAAACCCGAACTCACCCTCCCCGACGCCCAGCCCGCTGTCTTCCTGCCCCCCCCCCCGCCGCCTCCGTGGCGCCTTTCCTCACCTCCCCTTTCGGGGGGCCTCTCACTTAGGGTAGAAGCCACAGGGTCTGACCCCTCTCTCCACCCCTGGCCAGCATCCCCTCCCCTCCAGCAGTTCTTTGTTCTCATCCCCTCTCTTCCCCTCTCCTCTCGGGGAGGTTACCTTCTAACCCGCTCCAGTCCACGATGGATGTCTCGTTCACCGTGTTTGTCTGTATCCTCCTCTGGGATGTCAGCTGGAGTAGCACAGGGGTCACCGGCCCTTGTTCACTGGTGCAGCCTTAAGCCCCTACAGGAGTGCCCGGCACTACTGAGAGGAAATGTCTGTGGAACAGACGAATCGCCTGCAGCGTTTTACATGCACGTCTGTTTTCTGGGGTTTTTCTACAAAGGATTTTAACTGTTCCTCTCACTCTTGAGATTGTACAATTCTCGTTCTGTCTGATCCAGAATCCAGAGTTGCAGAATAAACAGCCTGTCCTCAACATGCCCATTGATTAACATAGAGACCCTCTTGTTGCATGTGTCCCCGTCACAGGAGAATCCAGCTTTGGCGGTTGCAATTAAAACATGTAAAAACTGTACTTCGGACAGCGTGAGAGAGAAATTCCTTCAAGAAGCCTGTAAGTTTCTAGAAATGTCTGTGGAACTCCATTTGACTTTCTGTGAAATTCAAACTGTCTCTGAAGATGTAAGAAAAATAATGTTTTGACTTTTAATGAGACAACTACATTTATTACCCTGCCATGCAATTAGTACCTGTATTTGTAGAGGCACGTGTCTACAGAGTTTCCCAGGTCAGCTGTCATGTTTGGGATGTAAAGGCAGATTGATTTCCTGTCCCTTCGTCCTCCGGTACCTTGCACCATAGCCACCTTCACCCTGGCATTGGGCAGATATATAGAGATGCCAGCAGGCCCTGGAGTTGGAGGTGAGCGGGACAGACACAGTCCCTGCGGGATGGAGCCCACGGATGAGTGCGGGAGAGGAAACCCTGCCTGTCCCGAGGGGGCTGCTGTGGAGAGCTGTGTGTGAAGGGCCCTCTCTCCTGAGTGCAGACCCTCAGAGAGCCAGGATCTGGTCCTGCCCGTTTGCACTCATCAGGCTCTTTCCCTCCTGCCCTCAAACTGGGTCGTCTTCCTGCTTCCGTTCGGCTTGTCCCTTCTGACCACATACTTTAATAGTGTCTCCTTAGGAGGCTTTGTCACAGGGCCCTGCTCTTTCCCTTTCTAAGTGTCCATAATTAAATATGCATTGTCTAGGGATTTCCCTGGCGGTCCAGTGGGTAAGACTCTGCGCTCCCAGTGCAGGGGACCCGGGTTCCATCCCTGATCCGGGAACTAGATCCCACATGCGTGCCGCAACTAGGAGTCCTCATGCCGCCACTAAGAAAAAAAAAAGATCCTGCATGCCACAACAAAGATCCCGCATGCTGCAACTAAGACCGGGTGCAGCCAAAGCAAACAAACAAACAAATAAATATATACATACACACGCGCACACACGCGCACGCACACGCACACACTGTTTAAAAGTTACTCTTGTCTCTGTCTCCCTCTAGACTTTAAGCCCCAGTGGGGCAAGGAACGTCTCTCTTCTGCTCACCGCTCAGACCCAGAGACAGCACAGGGCTTAACTCATAGAAGGCACTCAGTAGCCACTGGTCGTGTGAATGAGTCTTGGTGCCCTTCATCACATGTACATTGAATTTCAGAAACATTTACCACCCAGTAGTCCAGTAAGTCACAAGTCATGGATGAGTCATATTGTGAGTTCATCAGTTAAGTCGCAGCAAATCCTAGTCCTGTCCCTGGATCTTTGACTTAAGTACAAGACAAGGCCTGGTGATGACTTCTTTCTTCAGGGCATCTAGGCCAAGAAAACACAGAATATATATCAGCCATCATTACCTAACAGCCTGTCCGCCTTACCTTTTGTGGTAAAGTGCATTATATATTTTCAAAAATGCACATTTTTAAAACGGCTTCTCCTTCTCTAAAATTTTTATGAACAGTTATTGTATCGTGATTTCTGTAGGGCTTTGGAATCACCATTACACAAATCAACTTTAGAGTTTCACAGGAGTAGTCAGTTCAAACTAACCTTGTTCTCTTTTTGAAAGGCTGTTATTTCAGAGAAACATGATGGATGTAGTACACCTAAAATCCTGTGGGGCTTTGACAGGCTCTATACGTAAGAGGGGAAGTAAACTTTTTCTATAAAGGACCACATAGTAAATATCTTAGGCTCTGCAGGCCAGATGGTCTCTTGGCACAACTGCTCAGCTCTGCCATCAGGGTGTGAAAGAGCCACAGACAGCACGTAAAGGGCTGAGCAAGACTGTTCCAGTGAAATTTCGTTTGTGAAAAGCAAAGAGCCGCCCCTATAGCCTGAGCCCCTTGCCCCGGGTGGATGAATAACAGGTCAAACCGCTACACCTATTGGGTTTTAGTTCAGCAGGGATAGAGTTTCCTAGTGACCACAAGATTCTCCTCTTAGCCCTGTACTGTGTAGTATTTTTAATAATTACTTCTGTAAAGGGTAACATAAAACCAAAAATGATGGTAAGTCAATTGAAAATGAGTGAATATACTGGGTTCCTGAATGTTTATCCAGAAATATCACATTCTACGTAAGTGATGAACTGCATTGACAGGATGAAACTCAGTGATAATATCACATTATACGTAAGTGATGAACTGAATTGACAGGATGAAACTCAGTGATAATATCCCATTATACGTAAGTGATGAACTGAATTGACAGGATGAAACTCAGTGATAATATCCCATTATACGTAAGTGATGAACTGCATTGACAGGATGAAACTCAGTGATACGTTTTGGATTTTGTGCCAGGTGTTTATGTGGGGAGGGTTGCTTGTTTGTTTGTTTGTTTTTAACTACCAGGTCCTATTCTTGGAATATGTAGGCAAAATTGAGGGGGAGAAAATACCTTAAGGGTTTCAGTTCTCTCAAGTGAATGTGGGGTGACTTTGCAAGAAGCCAGTGTAATCCTTGGGTGCGTTGGTAGGATATACAGTCCTCCGTATCCGCAAGTTCTGCATCTGCAGATTCAACCAACTTCACTTGAAAATATTTGGGAAAAAAATTCCAGAAAGTTCCACAAAGCAAAAACTTGAATTTGCTGCGCTCTGATATCTATTTACATAGCGTTTACATTGTATTAGGTATTACAGGTAATCTAGAGATGGTTTAAAGTATAAAGAGGATGTGCGTAGGTTACGTGCAAATACTCTGCCGTCTTTCAGAAGGACTTGAGCATCTGCAGATTTTGGTTTCCCCCTGGGGGTTCTGGAACCAATTCCCTGTGGATACTGAGGGACGGCTGTAGGGTGTCTAGAGTGAAAACAGTGAGAGGCCTGTCTACTCCAGACGTATCCAGCACTGAGTTGCAGTCCACACTGGGCTCCATACTAAAATGGATACTAAAAGATATTTGCTCCTGCTGTGATTCTAATGTCCTTGCTTGGCATCATAAAAATCAACCCCAGGGCTTCCCTGGTGGCGCAGTGGTTGAGAGTCCGCCCGCTGATGCAGGGGACGCGGGTTCGTGCCCCGGCCCGGGAAGATCCCACATGCCGCAGAGCGGCTGGGCCCGTGAGCCATGGCCCCTGAGCCTGCGCGTCCGGAGCCTGTGCTCTGCAACGGGAGAGGCCACAGCAGTGAGAGGCCCGCGTACCGCAAAAACAAAAACAAACAAACAAAACAAAAATCAACCCTGTATTGGTCCCCCAAATTTAAAAAAGTTTTCTTCATTTCAATAGTCTATGAAGTCCAGGTACTTTGGGGACCACTGCAGTGGGTCACATGTAAAGTCAGTTCCTGTTTTGAGGTTCTGGAGTTCTGTGAAGGTTGTCCTGCTTCTCACTAATCCTAGTCAGTGTACTGTGCAGGTGAGCTTCTTAGCCCTGATATTAGATGTTAGAAATGTATACACACTTAAAAATACACACCCACGCATAGGTATGTGCGTATATGTGCAGGGCCCTCTTGGTCATCTTGGGCTCAGTGAGGCAGTCACACTCACGTGACAGCCACAGGCCATATCTGGCATCAGACTTTCTTTGAGGGGAGTGCAGGACTGGAAATAGCAGGCCAGCATTTCTCCTGTAGGGAAGTCCTCACAGCAGTCCGGGGACTCGTTTGCTTAGCCCTGATAGTGATCAGGTACTGTGAGGGGATGAGGCCACAATGGTGGACTCAGGAGCCACCCGGGTCCAAAGCAGAAGCCCTCACAAACCCGTGGCTGTGGGCTCTGGGGCTCTGCAGGGGACACCCAGCCACACCCACGCTCACACCCACCTCATCAGCAACTTACCAATCAGGGGTGGTTTTTACCGTGAAGGGTATTGCTTAGAAAATGAACCACACATTCCAACTTCATGAGATTTCCAAAGGAAAACCTAGAAAGTTAGCCCCAGGTCAGATTTGTCCGTGGAAAATAAGAGGAGGTTTTCTTAACCCTTAGCTCTTACAGTAGGTCCCCCTGTAAAGTTGCTCACAAGTTCACTGCAGTGGCATCTTGTGCCTCACGGGTCTGCTTTTTTTGTGCCATTTTATGGCGACTTGTGAGCTGACCTGACCGGTGGAATTGAATTCCCAGTTGCCACATCATTAGCCTTGAGTTTTTTTTATTCTTACTTTTTGTCTGTGCCACACAGCTTGTGGGATCCTAGTTCCCCGACCAGGGATTGAACCTGGGCCCTGGCAGGGAAAGCACCGAGTCCTAACCACTGGACTACCAAGGAGTTCCCCATTAAAATGCCTTGAGTCTTATTTGAACTAGTCTAAAGGAAACTGAAATATCTTCAAAAGACTGACCGTGGACCACTGTTTTCCCCCAGTAACAATGCGTCAGTTTGACCACCCTCACATTGTGAAGCTGATCGGAGTCATCACAGAGAACCCCGTCTGGATCATCATGGAGCTGTGCACGCTCGGAGAGGTACCTGCCCCACCTCTGCCTCCCACCCGCTCCGCCTGCCCCTCAGGGAAGTGTGCGACATACACCCTAGTGAATATGAGTAGAGCGTCTGCATCAGTAAGTTCCCAAGTAATCCCCTAACTCAGTGCTGGCAGCAGTGTCTTCCCATCCAAAGGATTTGTCAGGACTGGAAGCAACAGGTGATCAAGCGGTTCTTTTTTCCCTCTCTGTTGCTGTTGTCTGAAGAACAAGCCCAGGGATTTGAGAGTGAAAGAAGTAACGTTAGTGGAGTTTGGGTAAATTAAGGGTGAATTTACGTAGATCAGAACAGTTGCTTCATCTTTTTGGGCATTCACTTTTCAGTGTCTTTCAGACCAACTCATGTTAGTCACAGTTTCTTTTTAAAACGTGAGTAACAGACTGTGGGCCGATGTCCTTATTTGACTCTGTCTGGATCACAGAAGCTCTTGAGTCGGTGTATCACCACCGCCTGGACGCTGGTCCCACCCGGGCCTGCTGAGCCACACAGCCTCTGTTTGTGTCCCCAGGCTGCTCTGTGGGCCCCTGCTTGGGGCAAACACGGCAACTTTCGAGATGTCTACACATGACTCTGTGGCACTGAAACCTAGTAGTTTAACCTTCTGACACATTATACACGTTACTTCGTCTTTGAAGGACACCAAACAGTCTTGCTTTTAATGAAAATTGGGGTTTTCTGTCATCAGGAACCCGAGGGTGCTTTGGGCCCGTCATCCTCTTCGTGACGGCGTCAGCCCTGCCTTCCGAGGACAGGCCACCGCCTGGCGCCTCCCACTGCTGTCCTCTTCAGCTTGGGCAGCAGAGTTGGCGAGTGAAGTATCTGAGGCCCCTCCGGTGTCTTTCCTTCCTCTACCATGCCTTGCCAAATAAAATGGAGTGTGTACGGATCTTTTTGGTTCACATTATTTTTCTGCTTTTGTTTTTGGAGAGTTTGCTAATTCTTCTGGCTTAAATCATCAATATTTCTCCTTCGTGTAGGAGATTTTGTAGGATTGGAGTGTTAAATTCATCAGCCTTCTTTGCTGTATTATTAGCATTTAGCTGAATTAGTCATGATAGCGGTAGTAAGGACCAGTAAGCCTAGTGCGTAAATACCCAACACGGGACCGTTTTATCCTTCTTCACCCAGAACCTCCTGGGGGCAGAGGGAGAACCTCTTGCCTCCCCTTCCTTTTCACCCCCTTGTGCTCAGGTCTGCCTGGGGCATGGGGAGGTCTGAGGGAGGTGGACTGACCATGGCTGTGGAGGAGGCTTGTTGGAACGGTAACTGGAGCTGTTTGTTCTCCAGCTCTCATTATCTGGCAGTATTTTATACTGTGCCTTTATTCATTCCCTGGAAGCATCTTTCCGTATTTTTTCAGAAATGTGTCTAGACTCATGAAGATTCCAATTTTGCAATTGGATCTCAAGTAAAGAATGATTAACCATAATTTCTGAGCTGATATGTTTCTTTCATTATGCTTTTTTTATTAGGGTAGAATTGAAGCCATTCTCATAAAAATGCATTTGGAAATGATCAGCATTGTTTTTGAATATAGCTCTTCTGCTGTTGATTTTTAGTCTCTGACACTAACTCTTTCTCTTTTTTCTTTTTTGGTCACTGTTCAAAAAGCTGAGGTCATTTCTGCAAGTAAGGAAATACAGTTTGGATCTAGCATCTCTGATCCTCTATGCCTATCAGCTTAGCACAGCCCTTGCGTACCTAGAGAGCAAAAGATTTGTGCACAGGTGAGACCCGGGTGTGAAGCTGGTGAGCTGCCTCTGAGCAGGAAGGAGGTGGGGAGAGGTTCTCACTGTGCCCTGAGACCTTTCGTTCCCCCAACTCTCGTAAACGGACGGCACTAAACGTCCTGCTGTGCGTATCCCAGCCGAGTGTGGTGCCCTGGCGTGGGAACACATGGATTTGAGGGGTTTTTCCTCACATGGAGTATGAAACAGGTCCATTATTCCTTCCACAAATACTACTGACAGCCTCTACGTGGCACTATGGACCTAAAACAGATATTGTCCTGGGACTTTCCAGGACACCATAGCGCCAGGAGTGACATCTGTTGGCCTTCTGCAGAATTTCTATTCATAATCTGGGTCTCTCATTTGAATACAAGTTAAAGCCCTTACAACTTATTTGCCTTGCATTGTGTTAGAGTTTTGTTATCCGGCACTGAAACGGACTGCATCAGCAAAATCGTTTACAAGTGTTCCAAAGATCATTTTACTTTCATTAATGAGGTTTTTTAGTAACCGTAGAGTTACACACCCTGGTCGTGTACTGTCTATCAGTTAATGCAGCCGGCAATATGATTGCATGAAAACTAATAAGTGGTTTCATTATTTGAGAATATTCTTCACCATCATTCAAAGTAATAATCACCATATT
Organism: Globicephala melas; assembly: GCF_963455315.2. Classification (NCBI taxonomy): domain Eukaryota; kingdom Metazoa; phylum Chordata; class Mammalia; order Artiodactyla; family Delphinidae; genus Globicephala; species Globicephala melas. Next base: position 77,127,205 of record NC_083330.1, on the reverse strand, counting down.
AATGAGTAAATATCTGCCAAAAGGAATATATTTGAAGTAAAGTAATAAGAGTGTCTCTCTTTTTCAGTGTATAGTAAAGCTCTGGTTTGTACTGTATATACGCTGTCTTTCAGAGTACCTGTATGTCTTTATATAATATAGATGAGTTTGTGGGGGTTGTCCCTTGTATTAAACTGTATCGTCCCAAATTCTTCCTTATCAGGGACATTGCTGCTCGGAATGTTCTGGTGTCCTCAAACGACTGTGTAAAATTAGGAGACTTCGGCTTATCCCGATACATGGAAGACAGCACTTACTACAAAGGTAAGAAGTCAGAGCAGCAAATCAGAAACAGTCTCAGGAGCTCTAATGATTTTTAATTCTGAAAAAGGTACATTCTAATATGCTCAGCTGATTTTTGACAGTGGTATACAGTCAGGTCCGTGGAGGAAAGACAGCCTTCTCAACAAAGGTGCTGGAGCAGTTGGTCATCCCTGGCCAAGAAATGACCCTCAACCTGAACTCACTCGCCATTAACTCAAATGGATCATAGACTTAAATATAAGACATAAAACTATGAGACTTCTAGGAAAAAACATAGGAGTAAAGTTTTCGGATCTAGGGCCAGGCAAAGAGTCCTTAGGCTTGACACCAAAAACATACATAAAAGGGAAAAATTGATAGCTTCTTCCTCATCAAAATTTAAAAGTTTTGTTCTGCAAAAGACCCAGGCAGAAGGATGAAAAGACAAACTACAGAGTGGGAGGAAGTATTTGCCAACCACATGTCTAACAAAGGACCGGTGTCTAGACTACAGATAGAACTCTCAAAGCTCAGCAGTAAAAAAAGAAAGGACACAGATAGAAAGTGGGCAGAAGATATGAAGAGAGACTCCACCGCAGGGGGTAATCAGATGGCACATAAGCACGTTACCCACCAGGGAAATGCAGAGTGAGCCCACGGGGTGGTATCGTGCACACCTGTCAGGATGGCTAAGGTAACGGTAGTGACAACACAAAATGCTGGCAGACACACAGAACGTAAATTGCTTGTGCAGATGTAAAATGGTACAGCTGCTCTGGAAAAGAGTTTGGCAGATTCTTAGAAAACTAAACATGCACCTCCCATATGACCTAGCTATTACACACCTAGGCATTTCTCCCAGAGAAATAAAAACTCACATTTATACAAAACTGGTGTTTGTTCATTGTAGCTTTATTTCTAGCAGCCAACAGCTGGAATCAGCCGGGATGTCCTCCACTTCGTAGACACAGCTGGCTAACCTCCCCGCAGAGTGGTGGGTGCCCTGGCTCAGTGCACGCCGCCGGACTTACAGATCTGCAGTCTGCTGACTCCAGAGACTTTGATCCTTTAGCTTTGGAGCTGGACTCTAGCTGAAGGGATTTTTTCTTCAGTTTTCCCAATCTTGGAATCAGATTGACTTGGTTCTAATTTTCATATTCCTGGTACTTCAGCTAAGGTTTGGATTATAAGTCCATATTACGCTTTTAGTATATTTTCTAGTTATTACCACCATTTTACAAAGGCCAGTTTCTTGCTCAGTTTGATTTTCGTATTGTCGCAAGATGAGCCCTAATCTTACGTACAGAATTAGTCTTTTTCATTTTATACTGTAGCTGATGGCAGTTCTCCGTCCAAATGCTTTCTGTATACTACAGCCTGATCCTTTTTATGTGGAAGGAAAAGTCTGGTTGTTTATTCATTTTGATTATGTAGTCATTTAATTTAAAAACGACCAAGCCACCTTTCCACTGTTTTAAAATACATTTCCTATTACCTCACATCCTGACTAGTCCAAACCCTAGAATTCCACTAAAGGGCTAAACTCCAAACAGCACGGTGGCCAAGACTCTACATCATCTAGACAGCACTTAACGTGGGCAACTGACGAGTTCACACATTGTTATCTCAGAGAGGTCACTAAGCCTAGATCCTGCCAGGCTTCAGGAGAACAGCCCCTCGGGGTTAGGGTTCCTCGCCTGGAGCACAGCTGGAGAGTCATTTGTTGTGAGGGAATCAGAGGCTTTGACCTCGGTTGTCATGAAGGTGCATGAAGTTCAGTGGAAGAAAATTAATGAAACATGTAATTGTCTTCCGATTAAAAGTCTTGAGAGCACCCTTGCTTATAGAAGAGAGCCCGGCACCCTAGCACCCTGCTCCGGGCCCTCTGGATCAGGGCCTCTCCCCGCCTGGCGCCGGCAGCCCCTCCTCCCCCCGCCCCTCCCCCTGCCACACCCTCTCACTTCCGCTGGATTTGAGAAACTGTTTCTGCCTTTTGGAATTAGGACTCCCTGAGGGCTGGTATCTGGTGAAAGAATGTTGAGGGAGGTGGCACAGAGGAAGGATCTTAGGCCTCTAAAGAGAGCCAGTGCCAGGCTTTCGGAGAGTGTCCTTTGTGCTCTGTCGCCCTCCCGCCCTTCACGTCCTGGTGGTGGCACAGCCCGTCCTCACACTTTGTGGATTCTGTGTTTGCACGCTCGTGTGCTTGCTGAGACATGTAACTTGCGGAATCCACACTCCGATGCCTTCATAGTCAGGCATGGGTGTGCCCAGGGCAGCGACAAAGTGTCCGTTTGGGCTGGTGGACAGCGAGTGGGGGGCAGCACCTCTGGCTCTGGGCCAGTCGGGCAGGCTGGAACCCCAGCTGTGGCCCCTGCGTGCGGGGCCGGGGGGCGGGGAGCAGGGCCTCAGGCAGGTCAGCAGCACATCCATACCTCATTTTCCAAAGAAGTCAGAACCTACCAGGATAAGTTCGTAGGACTTACGGTTATAATCTGTGTGAGGTACGGATATGTACGTACACATTTCTCCCGGGAGCAGTGGTTCGGTGTTCAAAGCGACCTTATAGAGTAACTACCGTGAATGAGAATTGACTGTGTGTGGCTCCCAGGCCGTTTCTAAAGCCAGGCCTCCAGCCTGTAGATGAAGCCGGCACAACTGAGCTGGGAGCTGATGCCTCCCGGTAACCGGGCCGCCCTCCTCCCCTGCTCCCTGCCTCTCCTCTGTCACCCCCAGATGACCCAGCGTCAGGGAGTGCAAGGCAGTTCTCCCAAAGATTCTGGTACTAAAAATCTCAGCTAGCTCTGTTAGATTCCTGAGCAGGTGACAGGGAAGTTTTACTTTCTAAAATTAATCTTCTAGCTTCCAAAGGAAAATTGCCTATTAAATGGATGGCTCCAGAGTCAATCAATTTTCGCCGTTTTACCTCAGCTAGTGACGTATGGATGTTTGGTGAGTATTTGAAAACTTTCGTGTTAGAATTACAGTTCACGTATTCTCTGAGAGGGATTGAGCTCTGTGTGTTGTCAGAGTCTGTAGGTTGATTTGCCTTCCCTTGCCTGGCCTCCCTCACTGCTCGCCTGCGCCCTCCCCGGTTCCTTAGACATGGGCGTGTGCCGTGCGCCCAGGCGGGGCCCGCGGGGCCCAAGGTCCTGCCCCTAGCCCCTTCTCACTCCGCCTGCCTCCCTCTCAAGGAGGTGCTGTGTCCTCCCTTCTCTCCTGTCTCCACGGCCTCAGACATTCCTTTTATGTGAGTGACGTAAATGGTTAACCTGTCCGTGCGGTTCTGCGACGGCCCCCAGATCCAGCATGTCTAAGATTGCCCTTCATCTCTGTTCTGGAATCTGACCCCTTCCTGACTTGTCTCAAGTCTTGGAAGCGTGACCCTTCATGTTCTGTAGCTGCTGCTGCTCTGGTGTCCACTGTGTCCCCTCCTTCCTGCTCCAAGTCCGTCCCTGTCGTCGTCCTCCTGCGCTGCATTCTTGCAGAGCCTCCAGTGGAGCGAGAGTGTGGCTGTCGTTCACTCTGCAGTACTTAACTTCTACTACCTTATCCGGATTTTTAAATCACTCACCTTTTTGGTGTGGATGACACTCCATCCCCGCCCCACTTTCCTGGTGTTACTCCTTCTTTCTGGACACCTCATCCTGACACCTTCTCCTCCGGTTGAAACTCTTTTTAACCTTCAGGAAGAGGTTGGAAAGAGTTTCTTCATTCACCTGGAATATCCGCTCTGCCATGAAGCCCCAGGTAGCAGGTGTGCCGTCCAGGCATAGACTCCCTTTCTCTGCTTTCCCAGCGCTTCCTCTCTGTGTCCAGACACTCACGTGTAGATCTTGTGAATAGTCCTGTGTGCATATTTTCTCTGCCGGATTTTGAACTGCTTCCCAGGAGATGCCCTGTTAAGTTTATGCACCTTCTTTTTCCTATAAATAAAAATAACTTTACATACATGAAGTACGTGTTCTCATTTTTTCTTCTGCTTCCTTGCTGTTGACTTTCAGTAACCATTTAGTGCCCTAACTGATATTAGGTAAAGGAAGGAATTCAGTAAAACAGGAAGTGACATGATTGGAGAAGGCACTGGAGTCCAATTGGCTTCAGATCCCAAGACCTCACCTGTCAGCTTTGTGACCCATAGAGCAGGTTACTTGTCCTCTCAAGAGGACTTCACATTTCAAAGGGTCTAAGATGCCTTTTTTTCACATTTCTGGAAGTAGGATTTGTCACCAATCAGTGGCATTTCACAGTTGGTGTTAGTCGGGGGTGTGTTAGTCATGTGGGTCCTCACCTACACGCATGTAGACTGTTTTGTTCATATTGGTGCTATTTTCTTGTCCGAATGAGTTTAAAACCGCTCTTTGGTAAGAATAAAATAATTCTAAGAGGTAACAAAGGATCACATTACAACTTAGTGGGCAGCATATCCCCCCCTTTTTGGATGAAATAATAGTGTCTCTTATAATCATGGCACCTCAGATTTGATAAAATACAGTTTTTAAAGAAATGTAAGGTGTGAGAATTAAAGATAGTGTAAACTTCAAGGAAAGGTGCCAGAGACATATGAAGGTCTCAAGAAATGATACCCAGTGTTGTTATTACTAATGATGTTGTCATAATTTCTGGTGAGAAAAGCAGAACTAAGGCATTATTTTTGTCATATACTCTTTACTTTGAAGTTGTTGGACTTTTGGCTAATTTCAGATCTAACTCACATTAATGTGATATAATGGCATAATGGTATATGCCTTCCTCCTCTGAGGCACACAGCATCTTAGGTGCTGAAGATACAGAAAGACAGTCACAGCCCCTCTGCCCCCAGGACCCGGTGTATGGGGCACGCTTGCTGTGGGTTAGACGGGAGCTTCCCAGGGGGCAGGGCAGGCAGCACAGGAAACTCACAAAGGGACCTGGAAGAAGAGAACTGGTGGAGAAGAAAATGAAAGGCATCGAATCTAGAATTCAGCACAAGCCAAGTCACGAAGGAGTGTGTTCAGGTGCAGGTCTGAGTGGCCAGAGTGCCAAGTGATGGGAACCTGTAGAGGAATCTGAGTATTCTGAAAGCATAAGACTTAAGTTGCAGGGTTTTCTTTGTTAAGCTTCAAGCCAGCTGCTGTGATGATAAGCAGGTTGGACTAAAGTGGAGGGAAATCTAAAATGCATTCAGCTTTTTTTTGAATTGGTTCACTAAACTATGCTATGAAATATCACTGTAGCTGGTGGGCCATTTTCTAATGGAGAATTTTTTAGAGAAATAAACCTCTTAGAAAAGTAATGGGTTTTTTCTTGATAATACTGTTTCATTATTCGCATCATACTAAATTAGTATTCCTGTTCTTACTTGATAACAGAGCTAACTGAATGCGGCTCTATTTGGCTGATGTGCCCGTAATCACACAGGAGGTTCTGTCGTACGAACTATGAAGTTATTCCTGAAACGTGGGAATCGCACTCCTGCTGCTAAGTTTACCATTGTGTTTTCGTCCCCGCCTCGCAGGTGTGTGTATGTGGGAGATACTGATGCACGGTGTGAAGCCCTTTCAAGGCGTGAAGAACAATGATGTGATTGGTCGCATTGAGAACGGGGAGAGGTTGCCCATGCCTCCGAACTGCCCTCCCACCCTCTACAGCCTCATGACCAAGTGCTGGGCCTACGACCCCAGCCGGCGGCCCCGCTTCACTGAGCTCAAAGCTCAGCTCAGGTAGGATGGGGGGCGGGGCTGGGGCGGGGCCGGGGGCGGGGCGGGCAGGCCTCCGCTGCTTCTCCCTGGCAGGTCCTTTTATCAGTACGGCAAACCTGTTTCTTGGGCAAACGTAATTACTTCTTTATGGATTTGTATTTATTTATACATTGTTAGAGCCTTAAGAAGATTATGTCTTCAGGTCTTAATAAACTTCAAATTGTGATCAGGTGTCTCTGCCCTGACTGCTGACCAACGTGGCACAGCCCACAGGCTCTGCGTGGTCTAGTCCCCGCCCACTCCCCAGTCTCGCCTCACACCATCCCTTCCTCTGCTCCAGAGGCACCCGGCGCCTCTGCCTTCCCCCGCTTGCCCGCAGGGCGCTTCTCTTCAGTCTTTGGAGCCCAGCTCAGGGTTGCCTCCTGCAGGAAGCCTGCCTCATCTGCCCCACCCCCAAAGAGCTAGCCCCTCCTATGGTACCTCTTCAGCGCTCTGTTGTTACAGCTCAGCATCCACGTTACCTGTTCAGCTGCCGTCTTGTGACTCCTACTTTCTAATGGCGTGCCAGACGCCATTAGACCCAAACCTCCAGCTGCCCCCAGTCCCCTGGCAGGAACACACGGACTTCTTAGTGTGCTGGGCCGCCCCACAGGGTCTGCGCAGAGCTGACCTGCTACTGGCCAAACTCAGAGGCCTCGACAGGTGGCCCTCATCCCGTCTTGCTCATTTCTGGAGGCCTGGGGCAGAGCTTAGGACCAGCACCTGGTCAGTGCTCAGTAAACACTTGTCGAACTAAAGTCTAGATTGAGACTTAATACTTTAATCAACAAGATATTTTAGTATAATACGTAACCAACCAGCCAACGCCATGGTTTAATGTGCTGTTTCATGTTTGGAGTACTCCCCTGATTTTATTTGAGTTTTGTTATTTGCTATATTCTCGTCATTTTTCATAAAAATTACCAAATGTCAGGGTCCAAAAGCCCCCGGCAGCTCCTCTAGCCCACCCCTGTCCCCCAGCGCTTGAACCCTCTCAGCCTCCCCTCCCCTCCGGCAGCGCCACCTGCCCGGCTGACGAGTTTCCTCCAAAGAGAATGTTTCTGGGAAGGAGCAGGGCCTTAGTGAGAAGTGGGAGAGATTCGTCCAGTCAGCAGCTGTTTTGCTAAGTGTCTCCTTTGTTCTAAGCTAGGTTCTGTTGGCCCAGCAGTGAGCAAAACACAGTCCTGCCCCCAGCGTCTGAAGTCCGGCCGAGGAGGTGGGGGTCGGCACCATTGGCCGCACGGTGACACCCCTGACGCTCCCCCTCCGGGCCCGCTTCCGGGGCCTCGCGCGTGACGGCCGGCCCCTCAGGTCTTTCAAGACAGCTTTCTTCAGGCTGGAGCTCTCCAGGTTCTTAATTCTCATGCAGCTTAGTTATACCTGCTGTCCCTGTTGGAGCTGGTTTTCGAACATGCTTCATTTCGTGTTTTGCTCATACATTTTTTTGTTCCTCCTTGACCGTTGCTCAGAATCTGATACATTCTGTCCATGAAACCCCCCCTCTGATACCAGTTCCACCTGCCCGCCTCCCCGGCGCGTTCTTCCCCCTTACTCTGGGTATCCGCCGGCTTCTCTCCGCAGCCTCCTCTCCTCCGCTCAGTACTTCTCCTTGGTTGGTTGTCTTAACTGTTCCTGTGGCTTCGCTCCCCACCTCCGTCTGTCTTTAGCTTCAGTCCTGCCTTTTCCCACAAGTCCCAGACCTGTGTCTTCAGTTGGAGGACATCGTGTTTATCCTGAAGCAAAGCCGTTACCGTCTCCTCTTGCCTGCCTCTTGCCCCTCAGCTTGTGTAGGTTACAGTGGGGCCTTTGTCTCCACCTGCCTCTGGGAGCCATCAGTAACTCCTCGCCCGCCTGTGCCAGCTGGCCAGCCGGAGCATCCTCACCTCAGGGTCTTCAGACCCACTCCCTCCTCCCAGGTCTCCTTGCCACCCCGCCCCCGGCCCGCATACTTCATCAGTCAGTCTTACCAAACATGTCGAAGTGGGAGAGTAACTCCCTTGCTCAAGACAACTTTCAGTGGGTTCCTGGCACCCCCGGTGTTAGTTTGAGGCTTCCAGAGTAGCACTTAAGGCTCCTTGAGTTACGGCCAGTGTCTTTCCATCCCTTTCTCACACTGTGGCCAAACTGACCACACGCCTCCGCCAGGAAGGCCTCCTCTGCACCTGCTGAAATCAGCCCTACTGTCTTCCTCAGCCTCTTTCCCTGCTCCGCCCGTGGGCTGTCCAGAACTCTTGCTTCTTCTGGCCGTGCCCGCCCTGTGGGCCGCAGATGGCCACATCCCGGTCCAGTCAGCTCCACAAACACTGAGCACCACGTAGCTGGGCCTGGTGCTGGTCACTGGGCAAGAGAACCCAACACTTTTCCTGCCCTCGAGGAGCTCACAGTCTAGTACGTCTCATCCCCTACTAGACTGAAGCTCCTTGAGGACAGGGATCGTCATACTCACCTCGGTGTTGCCCACACCCCAGGCCAGGAGCTGGACCCCGTGAGGACCAGACGGCTGCTGAGTTCACGCTTAGCTCTCACAAAACTCATGCTGACACTGGCCGGAGGACTGTTGCATTAAGGTGGAGCAGCTCCAAAAACTGTCCCAGGTGAAGGCTTAGAACTAAATATAATTATTTTATACACACACACGTATAAAAACATCATGTACCTATTTATAGACGCTTTCTTGTGAACAATTAGTCCAGATTATTGACCATTAGTTTGTTCTGTCTGTTTTGTGTTAGTCAGAAATGGAGTTGAACTTTGTATTTGGAACATGTAGAACATGGCTACCAAATAAGCCAAATAAAACGTAACTTCATAATATACTAGCCGCTTGGGCACCTATGTGTAACAGTGTCTCACAAGTAATCAAACACGTTCTTTATTGAGTTTTTAAAAATGGTTATTATATCCAAGATTCTAACAAAGTAATAAATTTTGGATAGCCCTTACCCCAGGGCACCTAAAAATGTTCCCAGATCCCATTCTCCTTGTCTATCTAAAGAGAAAATGCTGCAGATAGACTCAGTTTATTGTGGGCTCCACTCATCTTTGGCTGGACCACGTCTTGTTTCTCCTGTATCGTAAGTTAAGAAAAGTGGCTCTCGGTGACTCTTGTTAGGCAGAGGGTTGTACTGGGATGGGTCGGCCTCTGTGACCACAGGACCTGTCCTCCTGCCATCCTGTGTCCTTATTCATAGATGTGCCTCATTGAGGAGAATGAGATTAACCTCTGGGCAGCCTAGTAGCAAGTGTGAGAAATTCCTCAATAGGAAATTTCTCATAACATGAGCTCTAGCATTTCATACTGTGTGACTGACAGGTTATAAGAGTGCACTAAATATTTTTTGAATGAAAAGTCATTTAATCCCTAGCTAGTCAGTTAATTCTTTGGTAGATACTGTGGCGAGGAGACCGCAGTAAAACCCCTTGAGTATTTGCCCCTTTGGAGTTTATGTTCAAAGATAGCGTTTCCCAGCAGTGCTCTGTGTCATTAAGGTGTTTGTGCCATTATAGGAAAAGATTGTCAGTTTTATCTCAGGGGAACATTTTAAGTTAACGTGTGGCCTATTAAATCCCTTTTAGACAAATGAGGGTAATAAATAAAATTTTGATTTAAATTTTGTACCCTAATTTTTGTATTTTTCTAACTTTTTATTGACATGCAAAGATGTGAACATATAAACATGCCAAGAAGTAAACAGCTCACTGAATTTTCACAAATTGGGCCCATTCCTGTAACCAGCATCTAGAACAAGAAAACAGCACTGCCTTCACCCCAGAGACCCACGAGAGGCCCCTTTTCCAATTACTATTCCCCCTCCAGGGATAACCACTCACCATAGACTGGCTCTGCCTGGTTTTGGACTTCATGTAAACGCTGTAATGCAGTGTGTACTTTTTTGTTCATGGTTTATTTTGCTCAGCGTTTAGTGTGAGATCACCCATGTTACTCGGGTAGTTGGACTTCACTCTCGTTGCTGTATGTGTCCCATTTGTGTATATACCATAGTTTATCCCTTCTACTATTGGTGGAAATTCAGATGCTTTTCATCTTGGGGCTCTCAAGACTGCTGCTGTAGGGACATAACAGAAGTGTCATTGGGTGAGCATGTGTACAGGAATGTCTGGTGGATGCGTATTCAGGCGTCCGCAGGTGGGCGCGGCTTTAGCTTTATGTACTGATAGCGCCTGTTTTCCAAGGTGGATGCACCAGTGCGGTGTCTCCAGCAGGGCCGAAAGCTCCTGTTGCTCCAGCCGTAGTCTTTAACCCTTTGGAAATCGATCCTTGTCTCTAAGCATGCCGTTTTCACGTATGAAGGGCGGGTTAGAGAGAGAAAACATAACGTAAGTGGTATGGAAACAATTTACCTGAGGTTTTCCATTCTAAAGATCACTGACTTAGTAAGTGTCTGCCTGGAAGGCCCTCTGACCCTGAGCGCTTTAGGAAGCCCTTTGGACCAAAAGCATGCTCACTAGGAGCCAGTCTCCATCCTCTGCCGTCAACCTCAGAAATTACAGCATTGAAAACCAGCACTGACTGACTGCTTTCTGCTGCCACACCTGTGCCGTGAACTGTCACACATTATTTCATCTGAATCTTCACGGTCCTGGGAGATGTAGGTAATATTGTCATCATCAGTTTACAAATGGGGAAACGGAAACTGAGGTTAGGCAGTTGAGTGCTGGGGTCACAGAGCTGGGATTCAAGGCAAGCTCATCTGAGTCCAGGACACAAGCTGTCGACTGTCACGCCCTACGCTTTGTTTGAGCCATGGCTAGACGTTAGTCAGTGCTCTGATTATGATTTCAACTAGTGGGCAAGTTGTTAATATTGTTCAGTTAAAAAAGAAAAAGAAGAAAGAAAAGGGAAAAATACCATACTGTTACAAGGAATTCCTGCAGCTGGTTCTCTTACATTTGCTTGAGTGTCAACCAGAGAAAGTCCCCCAACAGAATGGCAGTGTCTCTGGCTTCGGCACAGAGGCCCCCACCCAAGGGTTTTGATGGGTGACATAGTTTCCACGTGTTATCACTGTTTTGCTGTCACATCTTGAGTGTGTTGCATTTGGCTGCTGTGGCCCTCTGTAATCCCAGAGTTAGTGGCAAGCAGTTGTGGAAGTTTTCGGCGAGGCTGAGTCTCTCGAGGGGTACAAGCCACGCCAGTGTGCGTCGGCCGGCGTCCGCACTTGCCTGCTGTGTACTCGTCCTGTACCCGTAATACGTAGCCTTGTCTCCAGCTTGGGTCTGGGGGGAGTTGTGGATGTTGTTTGCTTGTTATTATAACCTGATATCGTCGTGTTTGCTTCTTAACTTTATCATACAAAGCTGGCCGTTGAGAAATCTCTTTGACCTAAGTTGACCTTGGGTGAGTGACTTAGCCTCCCTGGGAGAGCAGAATCACAAATCCTACCTGTCCTCTAGTTTTCAGGATTAAATAAAATCATCTAAAATGCATTTAGTTTTCATGCTCGTGGTGGGTACACACACTTGTGGCTGCTCTGGTAGTAGCAGTAGAAACAAAGCTTTTTCTGAAGATCCGCAAGGGACCTGGAGGTCTTAGGTACAGAAAGTGATCAGTTACTGTTTAAAAAAAAAAAACTGGTTCTTCAAATGTGAAAAGGGTAGCTATTATTATCCAGATACCAAAATGAAAGGCACATCTTTTTGACATTTTGTAGATGTCTTATGGACATCTTGTACAGGCTTTTTTTTTTTGAGTCCTTTTTGATTCTTCATTTATCCTAAAATGTGAACTCTAGATTAAAAACTCTAGATTTGATTAATAACATGAGGTTACTTGTGCTTCTTCGCTGTGCTTTTAAAGTGGTTTTGTATCTGCTCCCCAAATTCCTTTCAAAGGTGGTGTCTAAATTCCTCCTTAGTCATCATGTCGGCATTTTCCTTCTCACTGCCGTCCTGTTGGGTCTTGGTGTCATCTAGAAGAGTAACCTGTTTCTCAGTTACCCCTGTATTTACATCTTAAAATGTTTGTTTGGTTTGGGACCTTAGTCTTCCCGGTAATAAAAAGTAAATAGTAAATCTAAATTCCATGGGAATTTAATGTAAAATTTAAATTGTTTCCACTAAAATTTATGTCATAACTGTTTCTTACCTGCGGGTTGCTCTTGCCCTTCGTTGGACGACCCCCCCCCCCCCCCCGCACACAGATGTTCAGACCTTTACAGGTGCATCTCTACTTTAGCTTCACCTCCAGAATTTGGTTTTATGTGAAGTAAACAAATTTCCAGCGAGATTTAAACTTAAATTTCATAAAAATTAGTCCTTTATACTTACATGGCTTCACAGGTCATTTTCACGTGATTACCTTACTGATTTCACAATAATTCTTAAGGGTGAGATACTGTTGCCCTTTTCACTTCAGGAACTTGAGGCTCAGAAAAACCCTATGACTTGCCCGGATTGTGCAGCTGACAAAGGGTGGATCCAAGACCCTGGGCCCTTTTCTCCGAAGTCCAGGACCACTGCTTTTCTCGGTCTCTTTACCACCGTATGCCGCCCCCCACTGAATGGGTTGCTGGCTGCCTCCACCCCCTGTACCTCCCCACGCTCTGCTCACTTCCCCTCCCTTGTCTTATTTGTAAGAGAGGACTTTGACTAGATGAAGTTCACACTTCAGCTGTAATTCACATATTTACTATTTGAAGGTTGCCCTCAGAACCCACAGTGAAATCCTCAGACTCATCCGGTAGCTGCTGTAATTCCTTCCCTTCAGTCCTGTTTCTGGCACCATTTTCCTTCTCTCTCTAGTTGTTCTTCATTCCCCTTCCCTAAATTTTGTCTCCAGGGTTATTATCCCTGAAAACATGGGGGAAAAGTGGAGTAGACATGAATGTCTGTCCTCCCCTCTGGACAGTGAAGGACCAGAGGCTGTAGGTGGCCCATCCCTCTTCAGATTACAGAGGGACATGGCGCCAAGGTTGATGCAGGGATGCAGGGAACGAGTGAAGCAGCGCTGGCTCCGTCTCAGCCCAGTCTCTGGGCACCTGAGCTTAGATGGGAGGGAGCAGCAGCCCCCGTGGCAGCGGGTCGGTTCTCAGTGAAGAGAGTTTGGCGCTGAGAAGCCACTGGCTTACCTTCTGCACCTCTTCCTCTCAACTCCCCAAATTTGCATTTTAGAAATACCTTTTGCATTATATTTTTGGTGATTGCCTCAAGTATTACATTATACATCTTTAACTTTGCACCATCTACTTAGAGTTAATAATTGTATTTCACTTAAAATGTGGAAACTTCATTTACCACCACCTTAGTCCTTTTTGTTCTAGATGTCGTGTGTATTATATTCATATATGACAGTAACCTCATAAAATAAGATTACACTTTATGTTTTTAATAGTATTCTTAGGAAAGTAAGGGGAAAATCTTTTATATTTAACCCCATACAGTGCTCTTTATTCTTCCCTAAAGATCTTTCTTCCATTTGGTTTTCCCATCTGTCTGAAAAACTTCTTTAACATTTCTTGTGGTGTGGGCCTGTTGATTAGTTTTGGGTTTTTTTTTTTTTAATCTGAAAATGAATTGAACTTCATTACACTGGATATAGAACTCTGAGTTGACAGCATTTTTCTTTTTCTTTTTTTTCTTTCTTTCTTTCAGCACCTTAAAGCTTTCTTTCGTTATCTTCTGGCCTCTGTTATTTCTAATGAGAAGTCACTGGCCTTTTAAATTATTACTCTTCTGTATGTAAAGTGTCATTTTTTCTGGCTTCTTCCATGATTTCATCTTTGGTTTTCAGCAGTTTATAACGAGGATGTGCTTGGGTGTGGTTTTTGTTGTATTGATCATGTTTGGGCTTCACTGAACCTCTTGAATCTGTAAATGTATGTCCTTGACCATTATTTCTTCAGATATTTTTTCCGCTCCATTTTCTCTCTTCTAAAACTCCAGTTCCATGTATGTTAAATCTTTTGATAGTGTCCTTCAGGTTCCAGGGGCTCTGTTCTTTCTCTGTTTTCCCCCAGTCTTTTTTCTCTAAGTTCTTCAGATTGGATAATTTTTATTGATTTATCTTCAATTTTCCTGACTCTTCTCTCACCTCCATCCCACTGATCGTCCAATCCTGTGGAGATTTTATTTCAGATACTTTATTTTTCATTAGGAATTTTCATTTGGCTCTTTTTTATACCTTTAGTTTCTCTGCTGGTGTTTCCTATCTTTTCATTAACTATGACCAAATTTTCCTTTATGTCTTTGAATATAATAATAGCTCTTCAAAGTCCTTGCTTGCTAATTACAACTTCTGAGTCACCATTGGAGTCAGCTTCCTTTAGATTTCTTTTCCTCTTGAAAATGGATTACATTTTAATGTTTATTTGTACATCAAGTGATTTTAGATTATGTTGTGGACATTGTGACTGATAGGTTGCAGAAACTCTGGATTCAGTATTATTCCTCTGAAGAGTGGTTGGTTGGTTGGTTGGTTGGTTTTAGCAGGCAGCTAACTTGGCAGGTCTCACATTGCAAACTCCCTCCATTCTGTGAGCTCGAATCCCGATTCAGCTAAGTTCAGCCTCAGCTGGGCTGCCTGGAGCCTGCCCTGTATGTGCATAGTACAGGGGTCAGCTAGTGATTCAGGCAGAATTTATACTCAGAATTTGAGGTACCCCTCCGTGGCTTTCTTCTTCCTGGGATTTCCCCCCTCACTTTCCACCAGCTGTGGTGACCCAAATTCAGTCCTCTGGCTCTTCAAACCAGTAAGACTGGGGCTGTCTTTCTGGCTAGTGGCCATTAAACTGGGGACTCACCCAGTGCCGTTCCTTTCCTCCCGGTGGCAGCTTCCTCCAGAGCCTAACTGCTTTGTGCTGTCACAGGGCTGTTTCTTCTGTCCTAGTCCATAGTTGCCGTCTGCAAGAGGATTGGTCAAATAGGAGCTTCTCGAACTTGCCAGAAATACAGAGAGGTCACCGTTCTAAAGTAAGATTTTAGTAGAAATCACTTTTTTTCAAATAATTTTGAGATGTGTAACACCATAACCAAACAGAAGTGCGTTATTTCCTGCAGTTTGAGATACGTAATAAGTAAAGAGAGATGCAGTTTTGTATTCGTGAAGCGATACGTTCGGTCTGCTGTGCGTGTTTATAAGAGAAGAAGGAGGGAGGCGTGTGCTGCAACACTGGTCACTGCCCACTGCAGAGGTGCCGTCCCAGCTTTGTCTCAAGCCTTGTTTTCTACAAAGATACCAAGGGGGGTTGTTGAAGGGTCAGCTCCATTCCTTTGTGGTGAGGCGATGTTGGGTACTTAGAAGAGATCGTGTTTCAAAGCTGGCATTCCCATGAACTTGCCAGAACAAGCCATTTCCCTCGTGGCTTTTTTGTTCATCCAGTTTCTTGCTGCTCTTTCTCTGGATGTTTTTCAAATTAGCCTAAGTAGCTATGAATCCAGACTGATTTTCTGTCCAAAGCAAATTTTGTGATGTCATCATAAAATTATTATGTTTAGGTGATCAAAGTCCAATCTTTTTTAAAAAAGTTTTTCAAGCATAGAAGAAATGTAGTTTCGAAGAAAAGAATAGTATTACTATAATCATTCTCAGGAAAAAATGCTACAGAAATGAAATACATTTAAAAAAAATAAGGCGGGTAAAAGTACAGAACTAGATAGCATTTACTTAAAAGTCTTACTGGTTTTTTTCACCTACTTTATTTCTCCATCCTAACAGTGGATAGGACAGGCAGTATCATTCTCATTTATGAAGGAGGACACAAGTTGAAATGGGCCCAGCTGCCCAGCTCAGAAGGTGCTGCTCATAGCTGGTGCCCTTTCTGCTGGGACAGCGGGAACAGCTGGTCACCCACTTGGACTGATCGCCCCTGTCTACTCTAAATCTTGTCCGTGTTGGAGATTTTCTTCTGAATCTTAGCTTGGTACTGGAAACGAAGACGCTATTAGACCACTTTATTGCTCTCCATGAAAATACCTTAGAAGTAAGATCACATCTTGTTGCTCCAGAACGGAAATTTAATGAGCCCTCTCCATCAGCTTGCGGAGCCCGGGAGACCAGGTTCCACAGGGAGTGCCACAGGCCGGGAAAGGTCAACGCGTGCTTGCAAGTTTTTTTGTCCTTTACTGTGTGAATTGATTACTTTGATGACTTTTTCTCCTAAAGTGAGGGAAGTAGTGATAAAAAATAAAACTAACGTTAAATAAATACTCCTTTCCCCTCTTCCCAGTTCTCTTCCTAGATGGGGCTCGTGGATAAACAAAGAATGATTCTTACATGTTCTAACGTTTGTTAAATGAAAAGTCTTATGAGCTCTTATAGTTTTTTCTCTGGTGAGTTTGAGACTTAGAAACCACCATCCCAGGAAGAAGCATGAGGGCTCATTGCCAGTTCACATTAGGCAGCTAAAAGCTTTCAAACAGAATGTATTGCTACTAAAAATACTTGGACTTTGGGAAAATATGTTTAAATTTGACCTCCTTGACACTCTGCACATTCCAGTGTTTTGCTCTGGGTTCCTCAGCAGCTGTAAAGAGGAAAGTTCAGAACTGTCTCCATGGGCACTCTTACACCATCTATGGAAGAGCCTTCCCATCGTAAAAACAGATACTCCAGGAGTTATTTATGTTCTGCACTACTGTGAGCAACAAGTTATGCTTTCTCCACAGCGTTTTGACATGTTAGTTTTTGGTATGATACTGAGGAACTCGCTTCCCGGTTACCCCTGCGTTCCGTGTTCAGTGGTAGCAGGTGATGAAGGGCCGAGAGGGAGGCTTCAGACAGTGAATCAGTGGGTCAGAGGACAGTGAGTGTGGGCGGAGGGTCAGGGCAGGTGGAGCCCAAGAGGGTCTCCTTATGCAAGGGCCCTCCCATGACCTATCTGGAGGTGTTTGTGGGGAGCAGTAACCTTCAGGTCAGGGTGGCCTAGTTCACAAAACAGCCCATGTGAAATAAATTGCCTTCGTGAGACCTATTTAAAATAAGTCCCATTGCCTTAAAGAACCCATCACGCTTGGCCTCCTCATAGCTTGCCTTTGTTTTAATGATTTGAAGAAGTTAGAAATAAGGACGATTTTTTTTACTTGATTTTTTTCCTGATTGTTATGGACTTTTCAGTTGTTTAAAACTACGCAATTTTTGGAAATTCTGACTTGGAGTCTGTTACTTGTTTTGAGGGCCAGGTGATTGAGAGCGGGGCGCTGAGAAGCTCCTAATCGGAGGCAGCCCTCTCTCAGGCCAGGGGTCTGTCTGAACCCCTGCTCCCAGCGGCCACCCTCCCGGCAGCCTGCACCCGTCCCCTGTGAGGCACGGGGAGGTGGTGACCGGTCTTCCTCACCAGCCAGTGCACGTGCTCGGCTGATGGTGGCTTCGCTCTCCTGTCATCACTAAGGCAGACTGTGGTCCGGGGTCTGTGCTAGTTCTGGGTGCGTGGAAAGCGGCAGCTCTCAGCCCATTGTGGGCAAAGGCCAAGCAAACAGGCTGTCGCACGCACTTGACCTGTGAATCGTGGGACCTGGGGCCAGGTTCCCAACAGCGCTGGCTCAGCGTGCATCTGGCCAGCCTCGAGGGTGCCGCCAGAGCCTGCACTGTTGTTAAAGTGTTGTGCTATTCACTCAGCCATGACCGTCTAGACGGAGTGAGAAGAAAAACGAAATCATATTTTGAGGAGGGGGTTGCTTTTCTTTAAAGTGCTAATGTGGTCATGGAGGGAAACGTTCCCTTTCCTTAAAAAACAAAACAAAACAAAACTCCCATCTGTAGTAAGGGCTTGCTGACTCAGGGCAGTTACGAGTTGAATTCTGTGTGTCCTCTGCTGCTGTAAATTGCATGAGTGCAGCTGCGTGAGAAACAGCCTGCCCTCGCCTCCAGGCAGCAGGAATGTCTCCTGGAAACAGTCGAGCCGAGCCGGATTCCCAGATTAGAAAGAAAGGCTCTGGGGCCGCTGACCTCACTCTCTCATGAGCTGCTGGCGCTGGGAGGTTCTCTGCTGCCCTCCACCAGGAGGCTGGGACTGGGAAGCCCCAGGACGCGGCGGCGGGGCGGCGGGCGGGCGGGCAGCAGAGGGCGGTGGCCGCTCCCGCGATGGCCCAGAGCCCAGGTGCGGAGCCCTGAGCGGCCCGGCGGGTAAGTAGCCGCGTGACCCGATGTGGAGCTGCCAGTTTCAAGCCGGCAGGAGTTTCAGAAGTGCTTGTAGATACTGTTGCATTTCCTTCCTTCCTGATGAGGCAAAGTGCTGGTTAAAGTGAAAGTTGGTAGGAGGTCGTGAGCAGTGTGGGGAGCGTTGGGCCGCATGGCTGTTTGGTCGGTTGTTGTGCTGCTGTGGTGGCACTGTGAGGGCTGGGTCTGTGCTGTGTGGAGCGCTGCTCGGGATTTGCTCAGGGGAACTCTGCTGCTTAAAGGAAACTGGCGTTCAGACCATCCATCCTGCCCCCCCCCCCCCCCCCCCGTTGGTTTCCCAGCTCCTCCTTGTGTTGCCAGCTGCCCTTCCCTTACCTGAGGCTGTGCCCCTTGCATCAAGGCCATTCTGGAATCCTTTTGTGAAGTTAGAAACCCGATCCTCTTTCCCGCGGGGCTCCTCGGGTCGTCAGGGTGGGGTCTGGTGTGTGCGAGCTCCCCCCTTGTCAGCTCTCCTTACATACTGTGTTGTCTCTCTAGCACAATCCTGGAGGAAGAGAAGGTCCAGCAAGAAGAACGGATGAGGATGGAGTCCAGAAGGCAGGTCACAGTGTCCTGGGACTCTGGAGGGTCCGACGAAGCACCACCCAAGGTAGCAAAGGCCCCCAGCCCGTCTGGCATCATGCCTGCTAACTTGTGCGGTTTATGCTGTAGGCAGCAGCTGCCTGTGGGGAGAAAACCAAATAGCGGGTTATTCTAAGAGGAATCACTGCAACTTCTGTTCCTTGTTCGCCCCGCCGCATACCACCCCAACGTGCACCCGGTTCCCTAATTTGCGTTGCAGCTCTGAGCTGTTCGAAATCATGAGTGATTGGATTAGGCCTGACCTTCCAATCCCCCCCACCCCCCGCCACCGCTCCCATCATCAGACTTAACTGAGCACGCCCTGCTCGGGGAGGTTTCTCTCTGCTGGTGTCAGGGACCTTCCTGATGACCAGACAGACTATAACCAAGCCGAGAATGCTTTACGTTTTGCTTTATTTTGAAAGGAGTCAGCTTCCACCTGACCCGGTCCTTTTGGGTTTGGTTTGGTTTGGTTTTGCTGAGAACCTGGTGCACATTTTCTGCCTTTCCTCATCTGTGGCGGTGGCTGGGTTGTCAGCGTGGGGAGGTCTGCCAGCAGCACCCCAGCCCTGCCCTGCGTCCTCCTGGCCTTCCGCAGGCGGCCAGAGCCTTCCCCTCTTGTTCAGCTGGGCTGGAGCTGGACACAGTTGGCCCTTAAACACTCTCCTCAGATCAGGATTCTTTGTTCTCCTTTTGCTTTTGACAGGATAGTATTTTCACACAGTGGCTTACTTGCCGTGAATAATCCAGTTCAGATCATTTTCTGGATGGTAAATAGATGATAGGCTTTTTTGCAGTTAATAGTTACCTGCTACTTGATATTTGATTAGCTAAAAATATATTACAGGAACTATGACAATTCCTTACTTCATTGTCTTTTTGAAAAATGTTCAGAAATCTGTTCACAAAAAGTGCTATTTAAATATTGTACCCATTTTTTTTATCATGATGCCTGAAATCTGTTTTCTCGGCCATTGTTTTAAACTATTACAGTAAATATTATTACACATTGAAAGTGAACACAGGTGACTGACCCTGTTCCTCAGAATTTTAGAGATGAAGGGTTCTGTAGTCTGGCTTCCTCCACCAGTGGGAAAACTGAGGCCCAGAGAAGGAGGAGGGCCTGTGGTCCGTTCTGTCGGCGTTACTATGGGCTGGTTCGTGCTGAGACCACAACGTTTCTCTGTCTCTCCTTGTGTTACAACAACGACGTCCCGAGCTACCCCCTGAAAAGCTGTGCACCCCAGCATCTGCGGCCTCCACCTTGTACACGGGTGTGCCCGTTTCCTCACTGACTACTGTGCAAGGGTGCAGCACCGGAGAGCCTTGAAGCTAATTTCTCAGGCCTGGAAACCAGGTGGATCTGTTCACAGGTGGCTCTGATGACCAGGTGGATTATCTGCCTGTTCCCAGCCTCACTTTCCTCATCTGTGAAGTGAGGGTACTAGTGTTCCCCACCTCTTAGGGGTGTTGTGAAGACCAAATGAGATAATGCATTCACAGCACTTTTTTTAGTCACAGGAGTGTAAGGAGCTCTACATAGTTGGTGATTGGCACAAATGATGTGCCAATGCTGTGCACAGCTTTCCCCTAAAACTCACAGAATTAACCCTTTCCATCTAAACGTGATTACGTATCTCAATCTGTATGATTTTTAATAATTTTCATGTGGCTGAGTTTTGAAGGCTGTGATATTAAGTTCATGGGCGGAGATGGAGTGGTTAGGCTTCTTTGTTTACAGAGCAAAGGTGAGTTCTGCTTAAATTTTTAAATATCCTCACATTTCTTTCTTTAGGATGTTTTCAACGTGTATATTTTAAGGCTCTTTTCTGTAGTCAGAGATGGTTCTACCCTTCAGAGTGGGTCAGCAGACTATACCCCACTGCCTGTTTCTGTTGATGAACATTTTATTGCATGAACTGCCCCCTTGGCTTGTGTGTTGTCCATGGCTGGGTACCCCCTACACAGACGGACTTGAGTGGTTCCGTTACAGTATGGCTCAAAAAGATGAAAATATTTACTCTTTGGGAATTCCCTGGCGGTCCAGTGGTTAGGACTTTCCCCTAACTGAGAACTGAGAACCCCCTTGGCTTTCACTGCTGAGGGTGCAGGTTCAATCCCTGGTCAGGGAACTAAGATCCCACAAGCTGCACGGCGCAACCAAATAAATAAAATATTTACTCTTTGATCCCGAATTAAAAGGTTGGCAGCCCCCAGATTTTAAAAAAAATTTTTTTTAATTAATTAATTTATCTTTGGCTGCATTGGTCTTCGTTGCTGTGTGCGGGCTTTCTCTAGTTGCGGCGAGCAGGGGCTACTCTTCCTTGCGGTGTGCAGGCTTTACCTTGCGGTGGCTTCTCTTGTTGTGGAGCACGGACTCTAGGCGCACGGGCTTCAGTAGATGCGGCATGTGGGCTCAGTAGTTGTGACTTGCAGGCTCTAGAGCGCAGGCTCAGTAGTTGTGGCGCACGGGCTTAGTTGCTCCGCGGCACGTGGGATCTTCCCGGACAAGGGCTCAAACCCGTGTCGCCTGCATTGGCAGGTGGATTCTTAACCACTGCGCCACCAGGGAAGTCCCCAGATTAAAATTTTAATGGATAGAGGGAATTCCCTGGCAGTCCAGTGATTAGGACTCAGGTCTTCCATTGCCAAGGGCCCAGGCTCAATCTCTGGTCAGGGAACTGAGACCCCACTAAGATCCCACAAGCTGCGCAGTGTGGCCAAAAAAAAAAAAAAAAAAAAATTAATGGGTAGAAGATCACCTACATTAGTATATATATGCAGATGCTCGATGTTTTCATTTCTAATAATGTAAATATTGGTAGATATATTCCAGATAAGTAAAGGCTTGTGGAGTCCTCAGTAATTTCTGAGAACGTAAAGGCGTCCTGAGAATAGCTGCCTCAGCATAGTGTTTCTCAGCCCTGATCAGACCCAGCATTCCATTTATATAAAAAAATATTTTATAATGCCCCGTTTACTAATCCTGAAATAAAATACATAGGTTATAAAATGACTTAATAATTTCAAGATACCAACACAGCCAAGAGACTGCGAACTGTACAAGAGAAATAAAAGTAACTTCTAATAGCATTATGCACACACCTGTATAAAATACTCGGGTATAATTACACTGGGAGGTGCGGTGGAGGAGCCAGGTGCCCACACCTGTGTGTGGTAGGCTCGCCCTGGATACAGCAGCTACACACGCAGACCCTGCAGCCACAACTGACTGTGGATCTCATTCGTCTTGATGATGTGATTTTCTAGAAGGGTGAAGAATCTTGGTAAAGTTCAAACGAAACAAAGTAAAATTGTCCATCAGTATTCACAGTAGTTGCTCTTCTGGAAAGTTCAGTGTCTGATAAACTATGCAAAATACCATTTGTGTTTGTATGTCAGACGGAGTTGGTTCTCGGTTCAGACTACGGGGCTCCTTGTTGTTGTTTTACCTGTGTAAGGTGGAGAAAGACCTGAACGTGGCACAGGCCCTGCTGTGCAGCCCCGCTGTCCCTCCCACCTGCCTGCCACCCTCAGTGCCGGGCCCTGCAGGCAGCAGGAGGGCCCTCTCGGTACCCTGGGCCCCCATCGGGGGCACTGCCATCCAGCTGAGGACCACGAGTGTAGGATGTGTTGGGTTTTCCTTTTTCTTCTTCCTCACTTGGGAGGCTTTCGACAAAAACTCCCCCAGGTCCATCGTTTGCTTCATGAAAATCCAAGTTTCTGTCTTTGAGGAGGAGATGCAGTCAGCCTGCTAAACCTTGTACTTAATAGCAGGTGACACGTCTGGATACCTCAGCCCAGCTCAGCTCATTCGATCTTTGTGGCAGCCCTGTCCCCACCTCATTCTTGAAGGCACAGTGGGCAAGTTGCCCCGGCCCGGCAGTGGCCATTTCCTGGCCTGCCCTCTTGGCCGCCACGCTGAGTCCGTACTTGTAGAGAAGGAAAACAGAACTGTTAGCAGTACGTCCGTGCTCTCCGCAGCGGGTGGCTAACAGAGTTCCATTTTGTGGTATTCTTGGTGCAGTAGTTTCGTCTTCTGTAAGACATGTTTTCATATTTTTATCTGTTATCTTTATTCTGAAATGGAACCTTACAAGTGTTACCGTTTGCTACCCATGTAAGTATTTGAGCCACTGGAGGATGTTCTGTGGAGATTTTGCCGTCTTTGATCTTTCCTTTTGTAATTCCCCTTTTCTTTGGTGAGTCACAGTGTGCTTGTCATAGAGTAGCAGCACAGCACAGCAGACTCTGGAGGCGGGCAGTTCTGCCATTACCAGCTGTGCAGCCTGTTTGCATCACCTGACCTCTCTGAGCCTCTGTTTTATCCTCTGTAAAATGAGGTGATAATACTTCCTTGTACCATTGCTCTCAGACTTCTCAGATTGTACATACGACACCTAGCTCTACACGTAGGACACATTGAGTAAAAGTTTTGTATTTTGGTTTTTTTTTTTTGAGTAAAAGTTTTTATTTTTGCCTGTGTTACTTAACCTGCCACCTCCAAAATGTAAGCCAGCAGACACAACTGTCCACCTGTCAGATAGCTGTGAATACTGTCCTAATTCCTGGGTCTGCACCCTCCCATACTTGGACTCCAGGAAGCCTTTGCCACACGACCATTGTAATGCATACATATTAACGCACACCTTTCAAACGGGCTGTTGCCACTGAAATGTCAGAGGACAGAGATAGTCAGACATTTTTGCCTCTTCCTAACCACTTGTTCAAGTGAAACCTTTAAAAATATAAATCTGAAGAGTAGTCCCTAAGGGCTTCATGGAACAAAATTGCCACCCTAGCACACGAGCAAAGCCCGTGACTCCCCCTTCATGCCCTTCCCTCTTTCGGGGGTCTTGGGGGTCCGTCCTCACGTTTAGTTAAGTTTGGAGTAGACTGCACCCGGGGGCTGAAATGCGACAGGGCTAAAGGGGTGGGGGAGGCTTCCCACCCTCAGAGGCTTAACAGGCCCGCACAGCAGGGCGGGAGCAAGTGCAGGGGTAGCTGCAGTCCACGTGCTCGGAGGAGAGCAGGGGATATGCTTCTGTGTCAGGAGGGAGAGGGAGGGGTGACACGGGAAACCCGGGACAGGAGGCGGCACGCATTCCAGGCAGAGGGGGGTGACACTGCTTCGAGACTCAGACTCACTCAGAACTTAGCCAAAGTGAAGTGTGTGTTCATCCAGGACCACCTGTGTCCCCGGGAAAGCGACACAGGCACTTCCTCCCCTGGGCTCGCTGGGCCCCAAGTCTATTTCCTTCAAGTCTGGTCTTTATTCGCCTGGAGAGCCCTGAGTTTCCACTTTGTTAAATCCCTCAGGTTTAGGAGACTTTATTGACTTCATCTTCCGTTTCAGACTAGACCGTTCTTTTTGCTCTGAACTTTAAATTCACGTGTCAAACAATGAGGATTTTAGAGCTGGAAGTGACTTCGGGGCCCCTCCAAGTCAACCCAGTTCTTTAGATGAGGAAATGGGATCCGGCTGGTTCACCCACGTGCTCCCAGCCGGTGAGGAGCAGAAAGGAAAGCCTCCAGGTTTGCATTTCCGTGATGCTGAATGGTATTGAGCATCTTCTTATGTGCTTATTGGCCATTGGTGTATCTTCTTTGGGTCTACTCAGACCTTTTGCACACTGTTTACTTAGATTATTTGTCACTTTCTTGTTGAAGTTGTAAGAGTTCTTTCTATATTCTGGATATGAATCTTATCAGATAGATGATTTGCAGATACTTTCTTCCATTCACGGGTTGTCTTTTCACTTTCTTGATGTTGTCATTTGCAACACAAAACTTTTAATTTTGATGCAGTCCAGTTTATCTTCTCTTTTCTTTTGTTGACTGAGCTTTCGGCGTCCTAAGAAACCATGGCCTAACCCAGAGGGTCACAAAGATTTACTCCTGCGTTTTCTTCTAAGAGTTTTATCGTTTTAGCTCTCACGTTTGAGTTAATTTCTATGTATGTTGTGAGGAAGGGGGGGGGTCCAGCTTCATTTTTCGCATGTGGATATCCTGTTGTCCCAGCATTATTTGTTGAAAAGACCCCATGGAAATGTCTTCACACCCTTTATCATTCTTTCCAGCTAAGCTCTTATAGAAAATTATCTTTTTCTATTCTTTTTAATAAAATGCGGATTTACCAAAATAATCAGGATACTTATTCATGTGATGCTCTGTTGATTTGTTCACAGCCCAGCAGACCTGGTTATCCTAGTCCGAGGTCCAGCGAAGGGTTTCATCCCAGCCCACAGCACATGGTACAGACCAATCACTACCAGGTATACCGTTCATTACTGTCAAAAGATGTGCTGTTTGATTCTTCAGCACATGTGGGGGTGGGGAAGGATACATTGTATATATTTATAAATTAAAACATTCATTTTTCTCATCGAACAAATAAATGATTCTCTCCCAAGCCCCACGTTTCCTTACCTTGTAAATAAGAACAGCTATGGGACATTTCCTGTAGGCCTTTTCAGCTTGAAATGCTCGTTTGATCCTTTCATGTCGTTGGTGTCATATAGGAAACTGCCTTAGATCATTTGAAATCTCTTTGTTGTGGAAATTCCTAGAAGTTCTCTGGCAGTGATATATCTCTTCTGACCAGAAATAGTCGCTGATACAGCATTTTATGTTTAGTAGAGTTTTTTTTTTTTTTAGTAGAGTTTTTTATTAAAATATTTTCATTCAAATAAGGTGTGAGAACTACCTGTACATCTTATTTGAAAGTTTAGTAATTACATATCGTCAGTATGGGGTTTTGGTATGAATCAGTGCCTAGAGACCTAACAGATGCTTGGAAGCTTTGCTGAAGGGAATTTGGAATATGGATGTGGCTGTGCTTTATCTCATTTGAAAAGTAGCTGCCAGCCCTGGCTGCCCAGAACCAGCCTAATGAGTTAGGGAAACAGATACTGATGCCTTGTCTCTCTTTCTCTTGATGGAGGGAGAACCATGTAAAGAAATTCCTCTCACTTTCCTTCTGCCTTGAAATTTTTCTCCATGTCCAGCTCAATGTTTTTCTCTGCCTTTGAGATCATTGGTAGACTGTGAAGGCCTGCCTTCTGTCACCATCCACGCTGGTTCACTAGAGGACAAGCATTTGGGGGTGGGGTCTTGTTTGTTCTTTGCTGGTGGAGTAGTAGTGAGTTGGGCAGGAAAGGGACTTGTAGAGAGATGGCTTAACCATGTTTATGGCCCATTGCTTTTACATCCGAGGATGGTCTGCTCTCAGCACTGTAATAAGTGTAGAATTCCAAAGTGAAGAATTTCTGGTTTCCTAGTGTCTGTTTGCACTAGCTGTCGACTGTGGCCATAACAGACCGCCTTTCTCGAGGCTGCAGTTGAGTCCATTTCCTCGCCTTTACCGGCTTCTAGAGGCACCTGCATTCCTTGGCTCGTGGCCCGTTCCTCCACTTCAAAGCCCAAGTATCTCTCTGACTGTTCTTCAGTAGCCACACCCCCTTTCTCTCCCCTCTGCTTCCCTCTTGCATTTTTAGGGACGCTTATGATCACGTTGGGTCCACTCAGATCGTCCAGGTTAATCTCCCCACCTAATGATTCCTAATTGATAATCACATCTGCACAGTCCCTTTGGCATATAAGCTACCATATTCACACAGGTCCCAGGGATTAGGGCGTGGACGAGCTTGAGGAGCCGTTATTCTGCTGCCACATATTCTCTATAATCTCAGTTACTTCCTTTCACGTGGAAAGCAGAACTGTGCAGAAGTCGTACTGCGTCAGACCCTGACCTGGCCGCTTCACTCACCCGCAGGTCTCTGGCTACCCTGGCTCACATGGAATCACAGCCGTGGCTGGCAGCATCTACCCAGGTCAGGCATCTCTTTTGGACCAAACGGATTCGTGGAATCACAGACCACAGGAGATACCGATGTGGCAGCCCAACGTGGAGGTAAATTGGATGTTCTTGGGCTTTGCTTTGTTAACTGATGAGGCTGTGCCCAAGGTACAGGATTTCTAAATCCTGAGATGTGTCAGTTTAGATGCCCTCACTCTAAGATCACATGCTCTCTGGGTCTGAGAATCTTCACTCAACGATGGAGAGATGCTGCCATCATTAGCCCATTCATTTGAAAAGCAGGGCCTACATGAGGCCAAGGAACAGACAGCCTCCAGCTCTGCGGACCGTGTGAATTTTTACTGAATTTTCTTGGTAAAACCAAGAACCACTCCTATAATATTAAAAATCATTTCTTTGAATCCAAGAACATCTGTAGTTGTCTGCTCTTAAGCTCTTTTCCTTGGAGTGCACGTGCTTTATACTCTGTACTATGCGTGTGTCGTATTTAATCCTCCTCCCATTATTTTACGTCCAGATTGTTTCCACTTTTTCGCTCTAACTAATGATGCATTCTCTGCCCCATATCTTGGATTACTTATTTAGAGTAGGTCCCTGCAAGTGAACCATTGTATGCGTTTTAAAGCTGTTTCACGCACGGTAACTTGTAACCCCCAGAAAATTTGCTCCCGCCGGCAGAGTAGAAGAGACGCTACTTCCACCACGCTTGCTGTTTTGCTTAATTGTTTGGAAAGACACACAGAAAGAAAAGTAAGAGCCTCACACACAGACTTCTGAGAGTGGACCTTTTCACTCCTCCTCCAGGACTCTGCAACACTGGACCTGCGTGGCATCGGGCAGGTGTTGCCGACCCACCTGATGGAGGAGCGGCTGATCCGGCAGCAGCAGGAGATGGAAGAGGACCAGCGCTGGCTGGAGAAGGAGGAGAGGTTTCTGGTAACTGAGTCTCAGAAAGTCCTTGCACCCCTAAGCCTCTGGAGTTGGCTCTACTGCAGATGATGGCAAACCTCATCTGTTCCAAAGCAGGAGCCTTTGTTTTCCATCTGCTTCCTAAAACTTGCAATAGTGGGTCGTTCGCTTTTCTTGAATTACTTTTTCCGGATAAATTTCTAGGAGGTCTGTAGTAGAATCATGGGCTCAGATGTAGAACCGTTTCTGTGGTTTTGTGTTACTGCCACGTTTACACAGAAACGACTCCCACTGAAGTGTCAGCTTGCACATAAGACACTGCCTCTCGCTACTGCAGGCACATGACTAGACGGCCCGGGGGCCCCGGGCTTGCCTTCCTGGGCTCCTCTGGTTCGAGGTCTGAGAGACGCAGACCTCCTGCCACATGCCTCTGGGGTTGTGGGCAGCAAATGTCTTCCTGGGACAACTCTTGTCGACAGCCCCTCAGAAGTCCCTGGGGATAGAGGAGCGGTGACAGAGTGGCCTGTGTGTGTCACGTGGTCCTCAGCCTTAGGACCCCTCCCCTGTCACCCTGCGCAGTTACTTCAGCCTTCCTGAAGTAGCCTGAAGAGAAGAAGGCCTGGACGGAGCCAGGACTCAGAGTGCTTCCGCAAAGCCCGTACCTGGCTGGTCCAGAGCTGGTCCCTCACGCTTTGACCATAAACATCCCGAGACCACCTCTACGTCACCCTCTGTGCTGAGGGACCAGACACTGATGAGGGGATACAACGCTGTTCACGCATCTCTGGAAGTCCTACAGGCACGGAAACATTAAATCAACAACCAGTGGTTTTACGAGACAGCGGTTCATCACCTGTGATCCTGATTTCATTCTTTATACGGGGCTTTCTTTTTGAAAACTGTAGTTTCAAATTAAACAAAGCAAGCTGTGCACAAGTTCGGTGAGGCACGTTTTAACCTCCCGGGTGGCCGCTGCCCCCGCTGCAGGGGGGTGAGGGCCGTCTCGGCGCGAACGGGGGCCTGGGAGCAAGTCACACTAGGTGGAGGCACTTTCTCTCCTTTCTGTTCTTTTTCTTCTAAAATGGAGCCTGCAGACATCACACACACCCAACACTCATTTAACTGCCAGACAGGACTAATGCGCACAGCCCTGTCGCAGCTTAATGGTTAAGATCGCACAAAGTGCTTACCACGTGTCGCTCACCATCCTACATATTCCTCATACAGAAAGTCATTCAGTCTTTATAACCACCCTGTGGGGAAGAGACAGGTCCAAAATATTTTATCCGAAACTCTTGAGGGTTCTGTGTGCTACACTATTTTTTTGCTTTAGGAAGTTAATGAAGGGAATCCCCTGGCGGTCCAGTGGTTAGGACTCAGCGCTTTCACTGCCGGGGACCAGATTCAATCCCTGGTCGGGGAACTAAGATCTCGTAAGCCTTGCAGTGCGGCCAAAAAAAAAAAAAAAAGAAAGAAAATTAATGAAATATGACGCACATGCTGTATATTATGTAAGTATTCCAATAGCATACAGAGTTAAAAGCACTAACGCTCTTACAGCAAAACAAAGGTGTTCACATTACCAGGTGTAAAGACAGCCCTCACATCAGGTCAGGTCAGGTTTTGCCACAAAATTAGTTTCCTTCAAGCTTAAAAAAACAAACAAACTTACCAGTCTTTTAGTACATTTTAGATTTTGGAAACGAGGATAAAGGACAGTGTACCTATCCTTTATTACCCTCGTGTTAGAGATGAGGAAATTGCCCGAGACCACTGGGTAGCGTTGGCCGAGCCGGGGTCTTCGGTGCCCGCCACTCTGCCAGCTGGAGTGCCCGGCTGCACACGGCTCAGCACCCCCACGGACTAGTGCTCCTCTGCACGTGCATTTACTGTAACGTATACGAAATATCGCTGGGCGCTGTGAACCATTCACTTTTGAACAAAAGTTTCATCATATCAAAATTCTAAATTATTTAAATCAAAGCGTATCTTGAGATTATAAGGCAAGCGGCAAAAATTGGTTATTATTATTTACTATACTAATCTGAGCAAATCTATTTGGATATTACATCAGTTCCAAGAATACAGCTGCTGTTCCCTAGCCCTACATTTTAACCTTTTGTCTAGATAGCCTACTTTCCCGCATTGATTTGTATTTTAAAAAGGCAGTGTTACAGACTCTTCAAACTCGAGTTAGTATACGTAAATACCAGTGTCTGGTGTATGATCGCCCTGAGAGTGGAGGAGGCCGCGGCCGTGAGCTGCTCTGACAGAGCGCAGCCGGCGGCGAGAGCAGGAGGGGGGCCTGGGGGTGCCACTCGGGGTCGGGATGATGTTGGCGCCCAGGCCTCGAGATAGATTGGAATTTGCAGGGCAGACAGGCTCAGGAAGTGTGCTCATGCCTTGGGAAGAGCTTGCTGGTGGGGAAGGTGATCGGCCCAGGCCCAGGCTCCATCTTCCCAGCGATGTCAGGTACTCTGAATCAGAAGCTGCCGGCTCATCAGCCGTAGGGGTTGTCCCTTTTAATTGAGATAATTTACATACAGTGGACTGCGCAGGTCTTAAGCGTACAGTTTGGTGAGTTTTGATAAATACATTAAGTCCATATAACCCACTCTCCATACGTGTGACATTTCTGTCACTCCAGATGGCTTGCATGCCACGTTGAAAATCCAGTAATGAAGTCGTATAATGAACTCCCCCCGGGGAGTCCAGTCAGTGCTGTGTCCTGTGACAGCCTCAGTGTACCTGTCTCCTCAGCCTGGGACATTTCCATTTGTTCCTGATCCCTTTTATTTCTCCCATGTAACTTTATAATTTTCTCTAAGTCCATATCTTCCATTATTAAATTACTGCCCATTCATTTAGAGCTTCCCGTCACTGATAATGGTATCTCATTTTCATTGAACTTTTTAGTTGTTATTTCCGTATATGCATATGCAGTTGATTTTTAGGAAATTATCTTGTATGTAACAATATTTATCACATGAAATTTTTCTGACTGATTCCCTTGGATTTTTTCTATTCATGCACGGTTATCACTTTTTAAAAAACATTTTCTTTCTTCATTTTCAGTTATGTATCTCATATTGCCCCTGAAGCATCTCTTGCCAACTTTGTATTAAACAGGTTCTTGCCTGCTTTTATTTTTATTTTTTTAAACCCCACATTTGTTTATTTATTTATTTTTGGCTGTGTTGGGTCTTCGTTTCTGTGCGAGGGCTTTCTCTAGTTGTGGCAAGCGGGGGCCACTCTTCATTGCAGTGCGCGGGCTTCTCACTATCGCGGCCTCTCTTGTTGTGGAGCACAGGCTCCAGACGCTCAGGCTCAGCAGTTGTGGCTCACGGGCCTAGTTGCTCCGCGGCATGTGGGATCTTCCCAGACCAGGGCTCGAATCCCTGTCCCCTGCATTAGCAGGCGGACTCTCAACCACTGCGCCACCAGGGAAGCCCATCCTGCTTTTATTTTTAAAGATAATGTCCGTAATAGTTTTCTCCATTAAGTATAATGCTGGCTCTCTATTTTTAAAATAACCTTTTTAAAGCTTTTAAAAGGCTTAACGTGATGAATTACATGAAGCATTTTGCTTGGTTTTATGCTGGACCCTCATTCCAGAGAGAAGTCCCCACTAAGTCGTGGTTGATGATCCTTTGAAGGTCCTGGTGTCTTTTGTTTGTGATGTTTTATTAGAATTTCCTATCGCTCTTCATAAGCAAGAGTGAGTTATTATTGTCATTGTTAATGGTTTCAAGATCAGAACAGTGTTGATGTCCTCAGTCGAATAATCCCTGCCCCATCTGCGTTGGCCGTTGGTCAGGCAGCCGGTATAGGTGGGGGGCTGAGAGCAAGTGAGCCATCAGGACGGGCCCGGCCTCGGCGTGAGCAACTGGGTGAGCGAGCCACAGCGCCGCTGCCAGGGGAGGGAAGGTGAGGAGGTGAGGGCAAGTAAATGTCAAGGCTGGGGCGTCGTACATGGCATCTCTGAGATCCTGTCCCCTCCAAGCTGTGTTTCGTGCCGCAGCCGCGGTGACATTTCTACACCTCGGGTCTGATCCTGGCCTTCTCTGACTTAAAACCTCCCAGTGGCCGCCACAGGATGACCACCTGGGGCCCTCCATCCTTCCTGTCCTTGAGACGCAGCCCCTGTAGGTCAGCCCTGGTTGTGACAGAGCGGACGGAGCGCAGGGGAGGCCCAGCATGCAGGGCCATCAGGGCAGGCTGAGCAGCTGAAGAACATGCCAGGTTGAGGGCACACCGAGTGCAGGAGCCTAGGCTCTGGGGTCAGCTAGGGGAGGCTTCAAAATCCTAGTTACCGCGGCCCTACGTGAGTTGTTTAACCTCTCTATGCTGCGATTTGTTAATCTGTAAGATAATTATAATTTCCTCTGTAGAATGCAAGAATGCTTTTCTGTAGGGTTGAGTGGAGGATTAAATGTATAACGCATAGACAGTGGAAGGGATAAGGAATACACCATTAATTTTTCCAAGGGCTTTTAATCTCTCGTTCAGTTTGTTCTCTGTAGCAGGCAGGAGCGCTGCATTGATGAGAATCTAGAATCCTAGATCGTACACATCGCCCAGAGTACCTGCAGGCGGCTCCCAACCCGAGCTGAGTGTCATAGATGGGGTGAGAGATTTTAGCCAGTGTCGAAGGGAGTCTGCAAAGGAGCGTCGCTGGTATCACGCAGGAGCTGGACACCCTTTCACTGGATTTATTTGTTATCAGTGAACCTTAATTCGTTGTTTGTTTTGGGGGGTTTTTTCCCCCTTAATTCATTTTTGCTGTTGTTAGGGCTCCCTTAGGAGCCCTGGCTGTGTCTGACCGCCACGTTTCCCCGAGGAGGCAGAAGCTGCATGCAGGACGTGGAGCCCTTTAGGCCCAGGTGCTTCCCAGTGCAGGCTTCTCAAGCTGTCAGTGAAGGAGGACCCGTTTCTATTTTTTTTTCCTAAACCACTGTAGACCTGATATTCTAGTGAAATAAAATAAGAAGCAGTTACTAGAAAAAGGAAATTTTTAAAAAGGTGTACAGACTTTTATTATGAGCTCCAACAGACCTAAAAATTACTATTTCAGATTGCTCTAGAAATTTCTAAAGATGCTCATCCTCTGTTTCTGTCTCATCACGACCTGGTAACAGCAAGTCATTCCTGACCCGCCCTGGTCCTCGGACTGTGCTGGGAGCAGCCCTGCCGCTCCCTTCCATGAGGTCAGCTTGTACCCGGGTGGAAGAGTCATGTTCTTACTGGAAAAATTAAAGTTGCTTTGTCAGTAGCGATTCCCAGATTTTTTCTGACAGATCAGAATCGATAGCTGTTTATTGAAGCCTCCTGTTTTAGGACTTACATCATTGTATGAGGCTACTTTTTATCGAGCACTTTGGAGAGTCGAGTGGAGCATCCCTCCATCAGCACACATAAGGCAGGCTCTTGCCCTGGGGCACACAGCTGTGACCTACAGCGCAGGGTCTTTGTGGTGTCCCCACCCACTTCTGTGATCTCAGTGCAGCCCGAGTGGTTTCTGAGTTGCCTCTGTGCCTGTGAATCCACAGCTGTAAAAGCTCTCTTGCAAACTGGCCAGAGAGAGAGCTGGCAGCCTTGACTAGAACCTCAGTCCATTGAGAGGACTTTCTTTCCTATTGGGTGCTGCTTAAAGAGAGAGTAACTGTGTTACTTGTTTATTTTTACTGCCATGCACACAGTCATTTTCTAATGCAGGGCTGTGCTGAAGATAGGATTTTAATTTTAAAATGAGAAAGTTTTGAGTATATAAAGCCTGCTTTGTGTCCTGAGAAAGGAAATGAATGTTTGAGCTGTTTTCCCTCTCGCAGCAGAGCCAGTCAGCAGGAATGAAAGGTGAACATCAAGATGGGGTCAGAGAGTCCAAGACGGGGACTCTGCTCTCAGCCAGGCCACATCCCTCGCATGTGTATTCCACAGTCCAGATTTGAAGACAATGTGTAGTGCAAGGGGAAAGGACTTTGAGTTGAAAGCCTTAGGTTTGAAGTTTTCTAGAGTGATAGCAACATGGGACTAGAGATCAAGCCTGAACGGTTGGTTACTGTGTCCCCAAAACCGAAAGCGGCGCCTTCAGCCCCCACCTGTTGCCTAAGAGAAGGGAATACGCATGCCCACACGGAAAAGAACTGGAGATAACCCACCTGCCCGTTAACAGCAGAACGGATGCAACAAGGGCATGTTGCACAACAGTAAGAACGAACAAACTGCTACACACAACCACAGGGCTGAATCTTAGACACCGTGTTTACAAAAGATGTCAGACACACAAGAGTGCTTCTTACGGGACCCATTTGTATGAAGTTCAGAAACAGTCGTCTGGGCTGGAAGTCAGAGGAGGGGTCCCTTTGGCGAACTGAGCCTGCGGGTTATCTGCTGTGTGTCTTGATTGGGGTGGTGTGTTAGGCAGGGGTACTGACCTTTACACTTAAGAACTGTGGGCTGTGTTGTATACAAGTTATACCTGAATTTGAAAAAAAGAAAGAAAATGCATACCTGATGGGGAAAAGAATCAAATAGGCCCAGACATTCTTTATGTCTATTATCCATTTCTGTAAGATTTTAGATAGAAATTGCCTTTGCCTCCTTTCTGTCTTTAGTATTACTATCTTCAGATCCAGAATATTTTGTTTTGAAGTGTAATTGACTTAGAATATTGTATTAGTTTCAGGTGTACAACACAGGGATTCAGTATTTTTATATATTACAGCATGATCATCAGTGTAGGTCTGGTCACATCTGTCACCATACGAAGTTATTACAGTGTTAGCCCATCCATTTCCCACACTGTACATTACATCTCATTGACCCATTTATTTTATAACTGGAAGTTTGTCCCTCTTAATCTCCCTCACCTATTTCACTCATCCCCCCCCACCCCTCCCCTCTGGCAACCACCTGTTCTCTGTATCTGTGAGTCCGTTTCTGTTCTGTTTGTTCATTTGGTTTTGGGGAGGTTATTTTTGTTTTTTTAGATTCTACATGTAAGTGAAATCATACAGTATTTGTCTTTCTCCGATTGACTGACTTCACTTTGCATGATACCCTCTGTGTTGTTGCAAATGGCAAGATTTCATTCTTTTTTACGGCCGACTAATATTCCATTGTGTGTATATGTACCACATCTTCTTTATCCATTCCTCTATAAGTGGGAAGTTAGGTTGCTTCCATATCTTGGCTATGGTAAATAATGCTGCAGTGAACGTAGGGGTGCATATATCTTTTCAAAGCAGTTTTTTGGTTTTCTTCAGAAAAATACCTGGAACTAGAATTACTGGATTATATGATAGTTCTATTTTTTTTTTTAATTTATTTATTTTTTTGCAGTACGCGGGCCTGTCACTGTTGTGGCCTCTCCTGTTGCAGAGCACAGGCTCTGGACGCACAGGCTCAGTGGCCATAGCTCACGGGCCTAGGCGCTCCGCGGCACGTGGGATCTTCCTGGACCGGGGCACGAACCTGTGTCCCCTGCGTCGGCAGGCGGACTCTCAACCACAGTGCCACCAGGGAAGCCCCTGTTTGTTCGTTTTAATACTTTTTTTTTAAAAGGAAACTTTATTACTTTTATTTATTTATTTTTTTGGCTGCATTGGGTCTTCGTTGTTGCGCGGGCTTTCTCTAGTTGAGGCAAGCGGGAGCTATTCTTCCTTGCAGTGCGCAGGCTCACTGTGGTAGCTTCTCTTGTTGCGGAGCATGGGCTCCAGGCACTCAGGCTTCAGTAGTTGTGACACGTGCGCTCAGTAGTTGTGGCTCATGGGCTCTAGAGCGCAGGCTCAGTAGTTGTGCCACGTGGGCTTAGTTGCTCCGTGGGGATCTTCCTGGACCAGGGCTCAAACCCGTGTCCTCTGCATTGGCAGGCGGATGCTTAACCACTGTGCCACCAGGGAATTCCTTTCATAATTTGTATATTTCTAGTTATGGTCTTTTCTTTTTTGATTAGAGAAGTCCCTTTAACATTTCTTGTAAAGCCAGTTTTGTGGTGCTGAACTCTTTTACGTAACTTTTGCTTGTCTGTTAAACTCTTTATCTCTCCTTCAAAGCTGAATGATAGCCTTGCTGGGTAGAGTATTCTTGGTTGTAGGTGTTTTCCTTTCATTATTTTGAATGTATGGTTCCACTCCTGGCCTCTGCAAAGTTTCTGTTGAAAAGTCAACTGATAGTCTTATGGCAGTTCTCTTGTACATAACAAGTTGCTTCTCTCTTACTGGTTTTAAGATTCTCTCTTTATCTTTAGTTTTTGCCATTTGAATTATGTATCTAGTGTGGACCTCTTTGGGTTCATCTTGTTTGGGATTCTCTGTACTTCGACTTGGATGTCTCTTTCCCTTCCCATGTTAGGGAAGTTTTCAGCTATGGTATTTTTCAAATAAGGTCTCCACCCCTTTCTCTTTTCTCCTTTTGGGACCCCTATAATTTGAATGTTAGTATGCTTGATGTTGTCCCAGAGGTCTCAAACTACCCTCTTTTTTTTTTCTTTTTTCTGTTTATCTTGGATGATTTCCACCGCTCTGCCTTCCAGTTCACTGATCCATTCCCCATTCCTCTGTATCCAGTCTACTGTTGATTCCTTCTAGTGTATTTTTTCAGTTATTGTATTCTTCAGCTCTGTTGGGTGCTTCTTTGTATTTTCTAACTCTTTGTTAAACTCTCACTGTGTTCACCCATTCTTCTCGCAAGTTTGTTGACCGTCTTTATGATCATTACCTTGCACTCTTTCTTCGGTAGATTGCATATCTCCACTTTGCTTAGTTCTTCTTCTGGGGTTTTGTCTTATTCTTTTATTTGGAATTCCTCTGTCTCCTCATTTTGCCTAATTGTCTGTGTTTATCTCTGTGTATTAGGAAGGGTCAGTTACATTTTTTCAATCTTGGAGAAGTGGCCTTATGTAAGACACATCCTGTGGAACGCAGCAGCACCCTCCCCTTTGGTCACCAGAGCTGTATGCTTTTGTCCCATGTGTGGGTTGTGTGGGTCCTTCTGCTGTGGCTGGGCCAGCTACCGTGGGCAGCTGGTAGGTGAGGCTGGCCCAGCCCTGTTGGCTGCCTGGCCCTGCCTTGTCCAATGGCTGCCAGCCTGCTGATAAGAGGGGCTGGGTACTGGGGCAGCTGGTTGTGGGCCCCAGAGGGCTAGAGATCTAGAATATTCTGTAAGGGGAAAACAGGAGAATTTAGCTTCACCCAGTAGCAGAAACAATAATAGAATCTCTTCTTTTTGACAGGCTGTCTTTGGCTAGATCGCTCTTTAGTTCCCAGCATGACACTTTTATGCAGACAGGCTCTGTCGACTATATGAGGAAAACGCTTAAATATTTCTATTCATGGAACACAAGTGGACTTTACATAGATAGGCCTCCTTTAAGATAGAAACGCTGGGGCTTCCCTGGTGGCGCCGTGGTTGAGAGGCCGCCTGCTGATGCAGGGGACACGGGTTCGTGCCCCGGTCCGGGAAGATCCCACATGCCGCAGAGCGGCTGGGCCCGTGAGCCATGGCCGCTGAGCCTGCGCGTCCGGAGCCTGTGCTCCGCAACGGGGGAGGCCACAACAGTGAGAGGCCCGTGTACCACAAAAAAAAAAAAAAAAAAAAAAAAGATTGAAACTCTGTCTTTGGAAAAGTATATCATTGGGGAGTTGTTGTGCATAAAGAAAAATAAGCCATTTCATGTATTTTATATGAAAGTAAAAATAGATAATTCATGTAAATACATGAAACCCAGCACCTTACTCTATAAGCAAACAATATATGAACAGCTTTTGTTTAAGTAAAAACGTAAATAAAATATTTTCCGCACATAGAAGATACTAAATATTTGTTGCCTGATTGAATCCAGCTCGTGTCGCCTGTAGCAGCCGGTTCTGCCTGGCTAAGCTTCACGCTCCTCCTCTGTAAAGTCTTTTCTCCTTTGCACCTTTATTAACGCATTCCTTCAGCACGTATTTACTAACCATCTCATATGTGCACATTTCTGTGCCAAGCACTGACTTAATCCTTATAATAACTGTGTGGGTGAGGAAATGGGTTCGGAGAGGTGAACCTTGTCCAAGGCAGCTTAGCATCTGTGAGACGAAACAGAGACGTTCTACTACTTAAGGAAGGGGGAGGGGCATTTTGTTTATTGATTGACTGCAAGTTCTAAGTGAAGTCCAGCAGCGCTGGGGCAAGTCCATCGCGGACCAAGGCAGGACCAGCGTGGCGGCTGATACGCTCAATTTCTCAGATGTTTAAACCCTGTGACTCAGTAATTCAGTTCTTAGAAATCTGTCCCCAGGAACTAATCAGGAATTTAGTCAAAGATTTGTGTACAAAGATGTTTACCCACAGCCTACTTATACAGTTGAAATTTTGAAAATGGCCCAAATGTTCAACAAACAGCAGGATAACTGTTTATTCTACTTGACACGTACATGGC
Organism: Globicephala melas; assembly: GCF_963455315.2. Classification (NCBI taxonomy): domain Eukaryota; kingdom Metazoa; phylum Chordata; class Mammalia; order Artiodactyla; family Delphinidae; genus Globicephala; species Globicephala melas. The sequence continues at coordinate 77,089,364 of NC_083330.1, read as the reverse complement.
AGTGACTCAGTACTTTGCCAATATTAACTCGTTTAATCCTGACAAGGATTGGGGTAGTGCATGGCAGGTGCTGTTATTGCCCCATCTTAGAGATGAAGAAGTTGAGGCCTGGGTCACACAGCTGGCAAGGGCGGAGGCTGACCTGAACCCCGATGGCTACTGCCAGAGCCCAGGCTGTTTCCACCTTTCTCTGTGTGTGACAACATTCATGCTCTGGAATATTATACAGTATTCTAACGTTTTTACCAATTTCCACTGTATACTATTATATGAAGGTTATGGAATTATATGACATGGTTTCACTTTTGAAAACACACATTTAAAAGAAAGAGACGAAGCTCGTTTCTCCATCAACACCCCCGACAGGTGCTTGCGGTTGGTGTCCTCAGCATTGGGCCCTCCTCAGGTGTAGAAAGTACGACGAATCAGATGTCAAGACGTTCTTTGCCTAACAAGGAAGTTGTGACTGCCTGATCTCTGCCAAATAGAGGGTCTGTAAGATACAGCAGACTGGCAGAGTCTAAGAGATGAGCGGTCAGCCAGCGTGCCTGGCGGGGGCAGGGGGCAGGAATCGGTGTGGCTTCCTGGGGACTCCGTGAAATCCATGCCATCGTGGGGCAGGCTGGGGCCGCCTCACAGCATTGCTTTCACGAGGAGAAAACCTACCAAGCTCCACACCTTGACAGCATGTGGCCTACTTTGTTAATCTTGTGTTAGTGAAATTCATTTACTCTTACTTATATGAAGTCAAGATTTCTGTTTGGTTTCTGTATTCTGGATGCAGTGCCGGGGGAAAACTTGTCACTGGACCATTTGCTGCTTTGGCAAGACAGCCAAGTACATATAAGCCTTAACGTGCCAGGAAGCGGGCATTGGTGCCTCCTCCTGGGGTGGGGATTTTCTAGGTGAAGAAAACTCGCTTTGCTGCTAGGAGGAGAGGTGGAGTGCACACCTTCATGTGTCATATGGGGTCAGGGCACAGGTGCCAGTCCTGTTAGCTATACACATGTGCGGAGAAAGGGGCTTTGCTGGGGCAGCTGACCTGGGCTTGTCACCACTGGGCTTTGAGAATTTTGTGAAACTGGGGAACTTTTAACTCTTCTTGTTCAGAGGACAATTGTGTTACAAAAGGAAGAAACTTAGTACAGAAATATGTCAGTGATTTTCAAACCAAGAATGAAACTGTTCGGTTTGCTTTCGTTTCTCTAGAAACCTGACGTGCGGCTCTCTCGAGGCAGCATCGACAGGGAGGATGGAGGTCCTCAGGGCCCGGTAAGCAGCTGCCCACGTTCTCATCAGGATCTGGACCACTTTGTGTCCTGGGATATCCAAGCTTGCTAGCATTTGTCATATGGAACACAATAATTCATTCTATAACTAAAATCAACGTTTTAGCCAAGATTATTAAAACTTACAGTACGCAGCCCAACATGCGTGTTTAGGTAGAAAAATTTCTACCCCATTACTAATACACTCTTTTCAATAGTAAGCTGAACTCTCTGTGTCCTAAAGAAATACGTACACAAATTGTTGCTACAGCAAGTTGTCATCTGCTAAATTTTTATACTCTTGTTTCGTGTTTTATGAAAGTTTCCACAGTCAGTCACAGAAAACTTGTTCAAGCAAGATTTTTTTCTGCTGAGTGTTGTAGGGGGAAATGACTGAAATTCTCTTTAAAGACCTAGCTTATTATCATTATTCCAAATATATTTAAAGCCCACTAGAAATATTCCCTGGTCTTCAGGGGAGAGTATTTTAAATTGTTATGATTTCCATTAGCAGATATCTGGTTAAAATAAATGCAGAGTTCTTTAAAACTTAAAGAAATCCCCAGTAAAAAGGGGAAACGTGCACTTGCTGGGTAACGGACTTAGGGAGATAACTCTCCATCCACCCTAATAAGGTTTATGAGTAGAAATAAACCATTTCATTTCTAGACACACGTGGATACACATACATACACACATTAGACTGTGTCGTCATCCAGCTCCGAGATGCATAGTTTTCCCTAGTCTGTGCTCTAAAATCCAGCTCCCCCTAATATCTGGCCCCTAGAAGACGTGTTCAGTTGCCAGCATGTGAAGGTTTGGCATTTCCCATAAGATATGCTGGCACAATGGGCTCTACAGACAGAATATTAGGCATTCCTTAGTCCACAAGTGCAAAATCACACTGTTCCCCGGTTAACATCTCCACATGCAGTGCTCACTCTTTATATTGGAAAGATGACATGTAGCTGAAAGCATTCCCTCTAAGATCAGGAACAAGACAAGGATGCTGACTCCCATCACTTTTATTCAACATAGTATTGGAAGTCCTAGCCACAGCAGTCAGACAAGAAAAAGAAAGAAAAGGAATCCAAATTGGAAAGGAAGAAGTAAAACTGTCACCGTTTGCAGATGACATGATACTTACATAGAAAATTCTAAAAATGCCACCAGAAAACTACTAGAGCTCATCAGTGAATTCAGTAAAGTTACAAGATACAAAATTAATATACAGAAATCTGTTACATATCTGTAGATTAAGAATGAACTATTGTTCATTGTTTCCTGTTAAGGAAACAATCCCATTTACCATCACATCAAAAAGAATAAAATACCTAGGATTAAACCTACCTAAAGAAGTAGAAGCCCTGTTCTTGGAAAAGTAGAAGACACTGATGAAAGAAATTGAAGAGGACACAAATGGATGGAAAGATATACTGTGTTCTTGGATCGGAAGCAGTAACGTTGTTAAAATGACCATACTACCCAAGGCAATCTACAGATTCAGTGCGCTCCCTATCAAAATACTAATACCGTGTTTTATAAAACTAGAACAAATAATTTTAAAATATGTATGAAAACACAAAAGAACCCAAATAGCCACAACAATCTTGAGAAAGAAGAACAGAGCTGAAAGAATCACTCTCCCTGACCTCAGACTATACTACAAAGCTATAGTAATCAAAACAGTAAGGTACTGGCACAAAAACAGACATATAGATCAATGGAACAGAATAGAGAGCCTGGAAATAAACCCACGCACTTATGATCAATTAAGGTATGACAGAGGAGGCAAGAATATACAATGGAGAAAAGACAGTCTCTTCAGTAAGTGGTGCTGGGACAACTGGATAGCTACACGTAAAGAATGAAATTAGAACATTCTCCAACACCATATGCAAAAATAAACTGAAAATGGATTAAAGACTTTAAGATCGGAAACAAAAGGAAACAAAAAAATTTCTAAAGTTTTTAAAGATTTTTAAGAGACCTAAATATAACACCAGAAACCATAAAACTCTTAGAGGAAAACATAGGCAGAACACTCTTTGACATAAATCATAGCAATATTTTTTTGATCTGTCTCCTAAAGCAAAGGAAATAAAAGCAAATATAAAGAAATGGGACCAAATTAAACTTAAAAGCTTTTGCACAGCAAAGGAAACCATTGACAAAATGAAAGACAACCTACTGAATGGGAGAAAATATTTGCAGGTGATATGACCGATATGGGGTTAATATACAAAATATATAAACAGCTCATACAACTCAATGTCAGAAAAAAACAAAGCAACCCAATTAAGAAATGGGCAGAAGACCTGAATAGACATTTTTCCAAAGAGGAAATACAGATGGCCAACAGACACATGAAAAGATGCTCAACATGGCTAATCATCAGAGAAATGCAAATCAAAAGCCCAGTAAGATATCACCTCAGACTGGTCAGAATGGCCATTATCGAAAAGAACACAAATAACAAATGTTGGTGAGGATGTGGAGAAAGGGGAACCCTTGTACACTGATGGGAATGTAAATTGGTGAAGCCACTGTGGAAAACAGTATGGAGGTCTCAAAAAACTAAAAATAGAACTACCATATGATTTAGCAATCCCACTCCTGGGCATATATCCGAAAAAAACCAGAAACATTAATTTGAAAAGATACATGCACTCCAGTGTTCATAGCAGCATTATTTATAATTGCCAAGATATGGAAGCAACCCAAGTTCATCAACAGATGAATGGATAAAGAAGCTGTGGTGTATATATACAATGGAATACTACTTAGCCATAAAAAATGTTTTGTCATTTGCAGCAACATGGATGGACTTGGAGGGTATTATGCTAAGTGAATAAGTCAGAAAACAACTATTGTATAGTATCACTTACAAACTACTGCATGTAACGAAAAGACTCAGATATAGAGGACAAACTAGTGGTTAACAGTGGAGAGGGGCAATACAAGGGTGGGAGAGTAAGAGGTATAAACTATTTTGTATAAAATCAGCTACAGTGGGAATTCCCTGGCAATGCAGTGGTTAGAACTTGGCGCTTTCACTGCTAGGGCCCGGGTTCAATCCCTCATCAGGAAACTAAGATCCCGCAAGTCGCACGGTGCAGCCAAAAAAAATCAGCCGCAAGGACGTATTGTAGAACACAGTGAATATAGCCAATATTTTATAATAACTACAAATGGAGCATAACCTTTAAAAATTGTGAATCGCTGTACTGTACACCTGTAACTTACAGTGTGCATCAAGACTTCTTTTTTTTGTTTTTTTTTTGCGGTACGCGGGCCTCTCACTGTTGTGGCCTCCCCCGTTGCGGAGCACAGGCTCCGGACGCGCAGGCTCAGCTGCCATGGCTCACGGGCCCAGCCACTCCGCGGCATGTGGGATCTTCCCAGACCGGGGCGCGAACCAGTGTGCCCTGCATCGGCTGGCGGACTCTCAACCACTGCGCCACCAGGGAAGCCCAAGACTTCTTCAGTTAATAAAATGATAACGTATTGAGCAGTTGGTCCCAAATTGTTAAGAGGAAAGAGTGAGAATAAGCATGAAAGTAAACCCTATGCAAGGAGCCAGCCATTTATAGCATCACTAATAGGAGCATTTCTTAGAAAAGGAAAATCCTGTTACAAGATGTGGCATGTAGAAGGTACCCAGAACGTATGTGGAGTGAATGAATGAATGAATGAATGATGAGACAGAAGGATTATTGAGAAACACTTTGTGAAACAGACGACGCATGACGGGGCCGCTTGTGATCTCATAGTACTTGCCACACACCAGGCCTGGGTGACAGTAGGAGCGCTTAGTCCTGATGGAGCAGGTGCTGCGCTGGGTGCTTCCCTCCTGTCACCTCATAAGTCCTCAGCACTCCTGTCAGGTCAGGCGCCGTGCCATCCACACGCCACAAATGAGTCAACTGAGGCTCGTAGGAAACTTGCCCAAGGTCACTGGTCCCCATGCCGGACGCCAGACAGGGCACTCAGAGCGTGACCAGGCGCCAGCCTGCTCTGCAGGCCTCTCCCCTCCAGGGTCTGGGTTAAGCTGTGGGGCTCATAACACACACTGACGGTTACTGGCTCTTCTGCTTCTGTGCTTTGCTAAGATAACTGTATGGTTTGGCCCACTTCTCCAAGTGCTCCAACTTAACACTTTTGAAAATGGGCCCCAGTTTCAGGGAGAAGCGTTTGGCTGGAAAGCAGTGTAGACTGTCAGTAGGTCTGGGCTAGTTAATAGACACTAGTCACTGCCTCATGGAAATTGATCCTGTCTGTGTGCATAAAAAGTAAAAATAAAAACTACTTAGATTTTCAAAATAATATTCAAGTTGGCAGCATGTTCATTTTGTGACAACTCCCCCATAGGGGGTAAGTGTCACTAGCCTCCGCGTTCAAATGGGAAAACCAAAGCCTCAAACCGGTGAGTGACTCACTCCTCCAAGGCCAGCACTGCACACGCAGCAGAACCAGAGCCCGGCCCGTCCCACTGCCCAGCCCATCAGCCTCTGCGCACAGGGACATACATAACATCTGTTGAACTGATCCAGAAAGTTCTGAGAATAGGATTTTCTAATTATCGCACTTTCTTGTTCCCTGAGTATCAGGAAATTCTTTAAGTCTTTTTACTGCTGGTCAGTGAGCACAACACAGCACAGCCACAGCCTGTCTCTTTGCAAGGTTTTGGCCCACTTCCCACTGTGTCAGGGAAGCCTGTTCCTCACACCTTCCCGCTCAGAGGGTTTTTCTAGTCTTTAAAATCGGGAGCGTTCAGTGGCCTGGTGGAAGCAGCCGTGATCCTGGGCAAGGAGCAGTTGTGACTGTGTGCCGTCTCATGGTCCTTTATTTTAAAGAAGTGGATGTCTACTCAGTAAAAGTAAAGCACCTTGAAGTATATGTGTTTTAGCCAGTTTATTGTTTTAAAATAAGCAAGGAAAGTCCCTCTTTTCAAAAGTAGGATATAGTTTGAAGATACTTCTTTTCATTCAGTCAGCCTAGGATAAGTGGCTCTAATCATAGCTGCAGGCGTGGCACCCTAGACTAGGGCTGGTCCTATGTGAACCTGCCTTTTTCCCTGTGCCTGGGCTGGTTTGGCTTCCTGGCTTGGCCTGTGGCTCGTCCAGAACGGATGGAGGTGTCACACCAGGTTCTTCAGGTGACAGTGACAACGTAGACATCCCAGTGCTCGGAAGCCTCTTCTCGTTGTCATTGTCCCTGATGGCACTCCTTCTTGTAATCAGAGAAGGAGGGGGTGGGGGAGAGTTTCCGGACACAGGACAGATTTCACACCCATGAAGTTGAACTGGAGACCTCCATGGGCATAATTTCTTTAAAGAAAATTTGAAATTGGTGTGACCACCCCTGACCGTGTTCCAATCGTGATTCCTCCTATGGCAGCCCTTATCCCATACCCCATTGGCATTATTTGCTTATTAGCCTAATCTAATCCCCTGTCCCCACCTGAGGCCTTGAAGGCTGGCCCCTCCCCCGTCTTGTTGGTCTTTGACCCCAGCGTTTAGCCCAGGGGTCAAGGGGGTGGGTGGAGAGGGTGGGAAGGGGAGGCCGTTATCCTGTTGTGCGCCCTGCTGCATTGACCTGGCTTTTTCTTTTCCCACAGACTGGAAACCAGCACATATATCAGCCTGTGGGCAAACCAGGTAAATGAAGAAATGAATCGAGTGTCACAAAATTTGTATAATTTGGAGGGAGGGGGTTTTGATGTATAGTTTCTTAGTTTTGAAAAACTTCATGTTGTGTTAACACACTTCCCCCTACAGACCGTAGCAAGTATGATGTTTACCAAATTCAGCCCACGACTAGAATGTTGGAAAACAGACTTTACTGCTCTAATGCAGCAGAAACACCTCTGTAGGGAGCCCTCTCTGAGATTAGCTTCTGTTGTAATAACATGAATCCGTGTTGGTTTGTTTGGGGGTTGTCTCCATTCTCTTCATTAATGTACGTTAAGTAATGGGACTCACTCCTTTACCAGATCCTGCAGCTCCACCAAAGAAACCACCGCGTCCCGGAGCCCCTGGGCACCTGAGCAGCCTCGCCAGCCTCGGCAGCCCCGGGGACAATTACAACGAGGGTGTCAAGGTGAGCGCCCAGGCCTGTGCGCAGCCCAGGACCCCACGAAGCCTTTCACTCTGGGCGATGACCCTGCGATGTGCAGTGGGGTTGGGGCTCGGTGGGATTGGGGGGCTCCTTGGTCGGCTCAAGACTCCTCTGAGTCAGGACAGACTTTACTGGAAAATTCTCTTTTCTGTTTTTCTCTCATGTGATAGATTCTAGGGCCTCAGTCAGATCTTAACTTTCTGAAGACATTTTCCTCTTATCAGACAGAATGTTTCTTTGAGATAAAAGTGCTGGGGTGGCTTCTGGTTTTACAAATGAATCAAACCAGGACGCCTGGGGAAAGCAAGGCCTTCTGTAGGCTCACTGTCTCTGAGTGTGTCAGTGTGGCCTAGTGGGCGACTTCCATCCTTTGCCATCTGGGGCCAGCGTGTGTAAAGCAGCATGTGCTGGGGACCACAGCCTCCTCTTCTGTGTGCCCTTTTAAGGAGAGGGATACCCTCTACTTTCCATTAGGTCAGTTATCTCTCAAAATATGTCCTACTTCTCAATTCTGATACACTTTGTCTTCACATTTTATTTTATTTATTTATTTATTTATTTATCTTTGGCTGCATTGGGTCTTCGATGCTGCGCGCGGGCTTTCTCTAGTTTCGGCGAGCAGGGGCTACTCTTCATTGCTGTGTGCAGGCTTCTCATTGCGGTGGCTTCTCTTGTTGCGGAGCATGGGCTCTAGGCGCGTGGGCTTCAGTAATTGTGGCACGCAGGCTCAGTAGTTGCGGCTCACGGGCTCTAGAGTGCAGGCTTAGTAGTTGTGGCTCACAGGCTTAGTTGCTCCGTGGCATGTGGGATCTTCCCAGACCAGGGATGGAACCCGTGTCCCCTGCATTGGCAGGCAGATTCTTAACCACTGCGCGACCAGGGAAGTCCCTGTCTTCACATTTTAATATCTCTAAAATCAAGAGGGTGTGTTGATTTAACTGGCATTTTTTTCCCTTCTTCGTGGTGCATAGAAAAAGGTACATCTTAGAATTCAATAGCTATGGGATCAGTTAAGATAAACTTTGCTTCACTAATAACCACCATTCATTGAGTGCCACCTGCTGTGGCAGAACCTGCCCCATGTCTTTCAAATCCTCACATCAGCCTCGCGGAATTGGTGGGCTTATTATTGTTCCCACCTGTCACATGAGGCCGCTACAGTTCCCAGAGGTTAAAGGGCGTGTTTGAGGTTACGGCCTCCCCATAGCTGAACCAGCATTTAGTGGCAGACTTGGCTTTCCGCACACACATATGTGCTGCTGCTCCAGGTTTACCCCCAAAGCCAAGCGGCTGATTCCTGGATAGAAGCAGATGTATTGCCACCTTAGCGAATCAGAGAGGTTGTCCCCAGGCAGAGAAAATGTCATCTCCAGTTGCGAGCCAGCCTACAGCTGGAGGGCGGTGACCAGTAGTGAAGCAGCTGGCACCGTCTGGGTCCAGCCTGCTCCCTGCGGAGCCTAACACAGGAACCACGGTGCCAGAGGCGCCCCTGCACCAAGGGTCAGGCAGTCAGCTCCTGGAAACCAGGGTGCTGGTCCTGGGGGCTGCCTGGGGCTTGGCTCCCCCAGCTTCTGGGCCTCCAGGCCCAAGAAGCCTCCTTGCAGCTCCACTAGCACCACAGAGGCGCAACGGAGGACACACCCTTTCCCAGTGTTGTTTCTTGACATAAATTTTAAAAGGAAAGAGAAATTGGGTTAATGAACTTTTTTTCATTTTTCATAAGCAAAAGAAGAACCTTTGAAAAGGGCTTGTATTGCAGTGAAAAGCCAACTTTAAAAGCGGATCAGATACCGGCTTAGAATTCTGACCTATATTCATTTTTTACATTTGAATAAATATAATTGGGAAATACCCTTATTGTAGGGTATTGAGCAAGTAGAAATCTTTATGGAAAGGAATCTTTTAAGTGTGCTTACTTAAAGTACACTCAGGAGGGGACTTCCCTGGCAGTCCAGTGGTTAAGAATCTGCCTTCCAATGCAGGGACGCGGGTTCGATCCCTGGTAGGGGAACTAAGATCCCACATGCTGCAGGGCAACTAAGCCCATGCTCTAGAGCCCGCGCACCGCAACTGGTGAGCCTGTGCACCACAACTAGAGAGAAGCCCGTGCGCTGCAACAAAGAGCCTGTGCACCGCAATTAAGACCCCACGCAGCCAAATAAATAAATAAATATTTTTTAAAAATACACTCAGGGGACTTCCCAGGTGGCACAGTGGTTAAGAATCCACCTGCCAATGCAGGGGACACGGGTTCGATCCCTGGTCCGGGAAGATCCCACATGCCGCAGAGCAGCTAAGCCCGTGCGCTACAACTACTGAGCTGCACTCTAGAGCCCGTGAGCCACAACTGCTGAGCCTGCATGCTGCAACTACTGAAGCCCGTATGCCTAGAGCCTGTGCTCCACAACAAGAGAAGCCACCACAGTGAGAACCCGCGCACTGCAACGAAAAGTAGCCCCCACTCGCTGCAACTAGAGAAAAGCCTGCGCACAGCAATGAAGACCCAACACGGCCAAAAAAAAAAAAAAAAAAAAAATACAATCAGTAAACATTTTTGAATAATTAGTAAGTGTGAAGTATATGTCTCTGCTTCTTCGTGACATGTCTGTTTGGTAGAGGTTATCAAATCCAGCCTGAAAGAACAGTACTCTTTTAATACAGAAATGCTTACCTTTACCTGGGTGTAACTGAAGTAATTCGTCCAGCTCATAGCCAGAGATCAGTCTCAGTTTCTCTGGTGGCTTTATGTTTCGGCTCTGAATTATCGGAGTTTTTGAGGAACCCCCCCACCCCAAGTGGTTGGGATTGGCTGTATCTCTGCGGGCAGTGGTGTGTCTAACTGCCTGCCAAGGGGCCTCCAAGTGGTCAAGCTCCAGAAAGTAGGAAACCAGTGACAGCTGTCTCTGCACACCAGGCTGGTGCTTTGGGAGGGTCCCTGTGAATGGCCCCTGGAAGCTTTGTGCCAGCGTTTCTGTGACAGTTGGGTGAAGGGTGAACACAAAAGAGCAGAAGCTTTGAACAGGTTAGAACAAACACCCTCACCTCCTGGAGTCAAGAACTGTAGTTCTTCCTGATGGAGCCCCAGCTGGCACGCCTCCTGAGGAAATGCGGCCTTTTACGTTGATCCCCTTTGAACTGGCCCTCCTGCCCCATTCAGCATCTCAGTGCAGAAGATAAAATGCTGACACGGCTTCTCTTGGAAGTGATGCTGCTATGAATAACCTCCCTTTTTCTAGTGCACAGAAAATACACAGTGTGGAGGGTTGGACCTCAGAACTTAGGGCTCTGCTAAACTTCTATACCAAAGGGTATACTTTTTTCAGACAATTCTAAGGAAAGGTCAAGAAATCCATATTTCTCTCAGTTAACTTTGCCTGTTATGTTACAGTAGAATAGGCTTGGTTTAAACTGTAGAGAAAAAAAAAACATTAAAGTTTCTAAGTTTAAAGTAAGGGAACCCAACCGTAAGAACTGGTTCAAGTGAAGGGTTTTATGTTTTCATTTTGTTTTTGTTTTTAGAATAAGCTCCTGATATCTTTAAACACAGCCTCAAGCCAGGCATCTGCATTACAGCAGGCTGGCTAGGTTGAAGGCCATTTCCAGGGATGCTGGATGTTGGGGCCAGGCCCAGGGAGTGAGGGTGTGCAGTTTCTCCAGAATCACTCAGATGTCCAGTGGGCAGCTTTCTGTGAATACAAGCATAGATACGCTTTCTTTCTTTTTAAAGACCCTTAATTCTTTGGATTCTTGCACGGCTGCCAGATTGTCATTCTCGGGCTTTGCATGTTGTTTTCCTCATTTATTTGTGAAAACGAGCATGGTGCATGGCAGACCCCTACTGAGTATGCGGGTGCCCTGAACAGACGGCCCAGCGGCTGCACTTTGATGGCCGCTGACGGAGCCGACAGGCGGAAGCTCACTCCTCTTGTTCTGCTCGTGTGTTTTTACGGGGGTTTTGTCTGCTGCCTTTATTAATATTGTTTTTCTTTTTTCCCTTTCTCTGATAAATTCCTTTAACTTGTCCTCACCTTCCGTTCGACAATAGCCGTGGAGGGTAAGCACATGGTATCTGTGTGTCTGTCCAGCTCTCTATCACACCCCGCTCCGCGTGCGACTCTGGACCAGGAATCGGGAAGCCTGGGGAGGGCGCTTTTGCTTGGTTTGTCACCAAAAGCAGCATTTATATTTGCCCAAGAGTGAGACGTGAGCATCTGTGCAGTGATGGGACGTTCTCGTCCCTTGTGTCTCATGGCTTAGGGATGGGCACCCAGAGTTAGAGACTGAGCACTGGCAGTCTCAGTGGGTGCCGGCATTCAGTCTTCTCAGAGTGGCCATACGCAGTCCTTTTTGTGCCTGGGGTGGCCAGTTCGACTTTTTAAATACGCTGAAGGTTCCCTAGAGGCCCTTGTGCAGCCTTCAGGGCTCACATGTTGTCTTGGATAACATCTGTTGAAGTCTCTCTGTGCCCAGGCCCTGAGACGGGCCGTTTTACATATGTTCCTTCATTTCACCCCCATCACAGCTGCAGGTGAGGGGGCAGTGCCCGCCCCCCACCAACAGAGCTGCACCCGCACAGCTCCCACCTCAGCAGCATTCTGGAAGCAGGTGGTGTCCATGTAAAGAAGACTTGCATTTGCCCACTTTTTATAACCATAAAAGGAACACACGTTTCCATTAGGTGGTTTGAAGGCAACTAAGCCGAGCCATACAGGTTTTACTGCAAAATTCAAACTAAGTGGCAATTCTTATAGTCTCAATGTAGAACACTTGACCCCTTAGCCAGCTGTCTCTAAATCCTCAGAGAGGTGTAAAGTATCTGGATTCTTCTCTTTTGGTGAATGATTCTGGGGGGACGATGAATCACTTCTCTGAATGAATCCGGGGCTTTTAGTATAATATGTGTGATTCCATCTCATTTCCTTTAACTGAGCTCAAAGTTAGAAAAAAAGGTGCCTTATTTATTTGTCACTTGGATGAATTGCTTTGCGGTCATCCTCAAGCTGAACTATGTCCCCTGAGACAAGATCAGTTATGTGATCTGCTTTGATCTCTTTTAAAGACCCTTTCTAACCTAGTTGCAGTGATATGACGCCATCTGCTGGAGGATAGAAAGATAACCGGCTTCTGTGTTGGCAGCTTCAGCCCCAGGAAATCAGCCCCCCTCCCACTGCCAACCTGGACCGGTCCAATGACAGGGTGTACGAGAACGTGACGGGCCTGGTGAGAGCGGTCATCGAGATGTCCAGCAAGATCCAGCCAGCCCCGCCAGAGGAGTATGTCCCCATGGTGAAGGTGAGCTCAGCCCCCTCACGTGAAGCAGGAGACATTCCCTGTGCCCTTCGGGTCCAGCCTGACTCTTCAGAAGGTCTGCATCGCATGGGGATCACTGCCATTCCCGACCTTGACCCTGGAATGTCCTGAGCAACAGAGTCTGTCAATAACTACTGCTCATACATATGATCTTGAGTGAGAAAAGGTGCGGAAGAGCACTTACAGTCTGATGCCGTTGTGACTTAGGGGAGGCAATTACAGTGTGAAAGTGCCAAGACAGATGATACTTGGAGACCCTGCTTTCAGTCTTTTGGGCATTAACTCAGAAGTGGAATTGCTGGATCGTATGCTAGTTCTAGTCCTAATTTTTTGAGGACACACCATGCCGTTTCCCACAATGGCTGCAGCAATTTACATTCCCACCAGCAGTGCACAAGGGTTCTGTCTAGTTTTTCTCCATCCTCACTAACACTTTTTATTTTCGGTTTTGTTTTTTCTCGATAGTAACCATCCTTATATGTGTGAAGTGGTATCTCACTGGGCTTTTGATTTGCATTTCCCTGATGAGTAGTGAGGTTGAACATCTCTTCGTGTGCTTTTTTGTGTCGGCCATTTGTGTGTCGTCTTTGGAGAAATGTCTGTTCAAGTCGCTTGCCCACTTTTTAATAGGGTTGTTTGGCTTTTTGTCGTTGGGTTGCAGCATTGAGCCCCATTTTTAGTACCAATGAGCAGTCTCTGGGACAGCTTCTTTCAAACCATCAGTGTGGGGCAGCTGCTTGGAAGCTGTGATGTTTTATGGGCAGCACAGTTAATCCATTCTGGTTCCGTCTTTAGGCTATACTCCCATAACACTTATAACCAAAGCTCTTAAGGGTGAACTTGCATGAACCACAGACGGGTTTTTAAAAAATACTAATAAACTCAACAATATACAAAAGCAACCAGAATTTTGTACATGATAAGACTTTTTATGGTGGTTTTCTAGAAGCTGCTTTTTTAACCGTATTACTTTGGCAAAACGACACTCTTTTTGTTGATCCAGTGTCAATAACTAGCATGTCCTTACTGGTCTTATACCTACTGCATGTATAACTTAGCATCTGAGTCATTACGTAGTTGAGCCTCATAAGAATGACAGCGACAGACATTTTAACTCTAACGTCATATCGTTTTTAACCACAGCTGGTCCCTTTAAGCTCCGAGTGGCAGGGGGAGGGCTGTTGTGCTCCGTGTACGTAGTGGACGAACCCCGGGGTCAGAATGGCCTCCGTAGCAGACTGCCACCTGTCGTTCCCACACGTGGTAGCAGTAACATCCTTTTTGGTGGCCCACGAGGCTTTGGAAAGCACTGGGGAGGGAAGAGAGTCACGGAGCACACGCAGCCCCAGCGCCGCCTTCCCTGGGCGTCCGGGCGGCTTTTCATACATGAGCCTCCATTCCCCTGTTCCCCAGACAGTAGAGCATGAGTAGATCAGAGAGATCTGAATCTGGGGGAAATTGCCTCATAACTTAATGAGATCAGGCTCAGCACTGTGGAAAAGAAATACAGAAATTTTCCTAAAAAAAAAAAAAAAAAAGAAAGAAACAGAAATTTTCCCGAAAGTGGTGAAAAGGAAATGAAAAACCATGTAACTGGAAGGAAACACTGTCATTGCTGGCATGAAACTCCTTGACGTGCGTCCTAACACTGGGTGTGTTCCTGTCTGTTAGGAAGTCGGCTTGGCCCTGAGGACGCTGTTGGCCACCGTGGATGAGACCATTCCCGTCCTGCCCGCCAGCACCCACCGAGAGGTAGGGCCTCATCCAGAGGGCAGCGTGGCGGGGGGAGCACAGCGCGCGCTCTGCAGGCGTGACCTCCTGGCCGGGCCCCAGGTCGGGACGCCGGCGACTGGCCGTCCATCTTCAGAGCTGTGTGGAGCCACCGCACTGCGTGTGGGGTCCCGACCTGAAGGACGGGGCGTCCGTGAGGACAGGTGGGGAGCGCAGGATTGGGGCTGCTGCTGCCTGGAACCCTCCAGAGCGAGGACGGAGGCTGTGGCATCCTGCCCTCCTTCCTCGAATGCCTCTGGAAAATTTCGAGTTTGCAAGTGACCTTGGTTTTCCACTTAAAGCAGCGATATAAACATTCCTTGTAGCCAGTAAATAGGCTTAGCGTTGGGGTCTGCACCCAGCCCAGCTCACTTCCCACGCCTCGCCCTTCCAGCTCCAGCGTCCACTTTCCTGCTTTCTCTCACAGGGTGCGTGATCTGTCCTTCCCCCAGCAGGCAATCTGTTTGTTTTCGTTTTCTTAGTTTTTACTGTGAAATGATTTCAAACTTGAGGAAAAGCTCTGAGAACAGCACCAAGAACTTGCAAGCACCCTCGCCCTGATTGCGCCGCCTTCCCCGTCTGAGCCCTTTGCGTCCTCTCTCTGCACGCGCAGGCTTTACTTCTCCAGAGCCACCTGGGGGCTGGTTGTGCGCATCTCGCCCTCTTACCTTTAGCATTTGCGTTTGTGTTTTCGAATAACGGGCCATACTCTTACCCTGCACGGTCACCGCATCCTGGAATTTAACACTGGCCAGTGTGCTCATCTCTCAGCAGGTGGTGGTCTGGGTTCACCAGTCACCCCAGTAATGCTTCTCCCTCTGGCTGGAGACAGCCTGGGGCTCACGCGGCCCCTGACACCGCTCAGCGTGTCTGTGTGCCTCTCTCCTGGGACAGCTCCTCAGCCCCGCGCTGTCTTCTGCGACAGAGTATAGGCCCCTGTGTTCCAGAGCCTCCCTGATGTGGAGCTGAGGGGTGTTCTCTAAAGGCTGATGTTTCCTCCTGGTCAGGCTGAGGTTTCACGTCTGCGGTGAGGCTGCGTCCTCCTCGGAGGCCGAGTCCGAGGGCGGCACGTCCAGCAGGGCGTCTGGACACGCGGGGCGGTCGGGCTCAGCTCCTGCGGCTGGTCCTGTGAGTGGCACCACTTAAATCCTTCTGGAAAATGCCTCTGACTGGTGTCACCGTGTAACTGAATATTTCCCTCCAGTTCAGACGTTAGCTAGTTTATCTGCTTTATTAGAAATTTAATTGGTTTTCCACAGTGAGCAAGGATTTTGCCCCAAATGGAGACGCTCCAGGCGCCAGAGGCAAAGCAAGTGGCACCCTAACGGCTGGATATTTTGGCGGGACCGTTTCTAACTTCCTGCTTTAGCTGGTAACGGCTGAGACGATCTCTCCGTGTACCTGGCTCTTCTGCACACCGTGTGCGCCTTCCTGTGCCCCTGCTCCCCTCCCGCGCTCTGGACCCAGCTGTCCCTGACCCCGCCCAGCGGTCACCGGGGGCCATGCCCCCACTGCCCTGACCCCTTGGCGAGACCCCTGGAGTTACAGAGCCTTGCCGGCCCCACCCGCAGCCTTTCTTTGCCGTCCCGATGGTGGCCGCCCCCAAGGTGCTCCCCGGACTTGCGTTTTACAGATGCCTTTTCTCCTTGGCAGGACTCCCTACGCCCACAGATCCAGATGTTTGAGGCCCTCACCCTCTGTGCTATGAGCGAGCCCACTCCGTGTGCCCCAGGCACTAGCTGTCTGCGGGACGTCTGCCCCTGTAGCACATTCTGCTTGCAGGGTCAGTGGGACCAGCATGCACTCACCACCGTGCCCAGCACGAACCACACGCGCGTGCACGCACACGTACACACGTGCAGACAGCCTGTGTCACTCACAAGTCTCAGGTCGGGCCTTGCTTCGCCATCCTCACGGCCACATCCCCTCTTCCCTGAGGTATCACAGCAGCCTCTCAGCTGCTTACTCCACCTCTGGGCTCTCCCTGCCCTTCCGTTTACGTTGCACACTGCCACCAGAGCCCTCTCTAGATTATGTTATTCCCCTTCCTAAAGTTCCTTAGGCCTCCCCGTTGCTAGGTTGAGCAGGACCAAGGTGAACGTGGGTGGCTGACGAGGCCCTTCACGGTGGAGGCCGGCCAGCTTGTGCAGTCTTGGCTGGATGCAGGCGAGTTCTCCTCTGTGGAGTCTCTCCACCCCTCTCAGAAGGAGTGAACTGCTCCTCTCCGGGTCCATTTCTGTGGCGTGATTTTCCCGTGTGTGATGGGCAGCTCTGTGCGTGCTTCTCCCACACTGGGCTGTAAACACAGACACATTGGGTCACTCTTGCGTCCACAACTCCAAGGGCCTTGTGTACAGTAAGTGCTCGCTGATTGTAGAAAGAGCACGTGGCTAGATCACCGCTGGTTAAGTACACAGGTTGGAGGGATCGCGAGACACCCCAAGCAAAGCTCTCCAGCTCTATGGCTCCTTCCACCAGCCCTGACCCCACTTCCCACCTCTGATCCGTTGGGAAGGGTCTAGAGTATACGTCAGAGTGGAGCAAGTGTCCGGTGACACCCTTGAACCATCTCCTGCATAGCAGAGGAAGGTCTTGAAGCAGGTGCAGTAGAAAGCGTGTGGGCCTGGAGGTGGAGACCAGGGTCTGCCTTGTTTAAGGGGAAGGAAGAAAGTTTCTTCTCCTGGAGGCACCTAAGAAAAGCGCCTAAGAATGCCCTGAGTGTTGGCTGCAGGAGGCGCTCCTGACCCTCTTGTCCTTGCAGATTGAGATGGCCCAGAAGCTGCTGAACTCCGACTTGGGGGAGCTCATCAACAAGATGAAGCTGGCCCAGCAGTATGTCATGACCAGCCTGCAGCAGGAGTACAAGAAGCAGATGCTGACGGCCGCACACGCCCTGGCCGTGGACGCCAAGAACCTGCTCGATGTCATCGACCAGGCCAGACTGAAGGCCCTGGGGCAGACGAGGCCACACTGAGCGCCGGGGCCTGCTCCCCCCTCCGCCGCCACCAGCAGCGAGGCTCTGGCCGGCCGTGGGCGCCAGCACTCACAGCGCCAACACTCTGGCCGAGGCTGGTTGAAAATCTCATATAAGTTTAACCGCATTTTGATGTGGGTTGTTTTGGTTTTGGTTCTTTAATCATGGTGTTCAGAAAAGTCCGGGATCCAAAATGTGGCATTTTTCTGAGAATAAAAATTGTACATGAGAAGCTTTTAAAGAATCGTGAAGAACAGATTTTGTTCACAACAGGATATGCTTTCGTGGAAGCGGCCAGGGCAGTGATGCACTGGTTCCTGAACTGGCCGGACTGGTCCTTGGAAGAAGACAGGAGGAAGTGGAGGATTCCAGGAAACCCAAGGGGCTGAGAATCCCTTTGCCAACCGCAGACTTACTACCCAGGCTGGAATTTTTGTCGTTAGAACACTGTTCAGTTGCAATATGCTAATACCACTTTACAAAGAAAGAATATAAAAGCTATATTTTGAAGACTTGAGTAATTTCAGAAAAAAACTACAACCCTCTTGTCTTTCCTGCCTTTTACTTTCATGTGAGTATGTGAAGCATTTGGTTGGAAACTAGCTGTAGAACACACTAAAAACTTTTGTCTTTTTCCACCAGAATAATGTGCCGGTTTTTTGTAGCGCTGTTATTTCTCTTGGAAGCAGAAATGCTTTGTACCGGAGCACCTCCGAACCGCATTGAGAAGAAGTTCTGGAACCATCCCTGTTTTCCATTTTTATATAATTTATAAAGAAAGATTAAAGCCATGTTGACTATTTCACAGCCACTGGAGTTAACTAACCCTTCATTGCGTCTGTCTTCCCAGGAAGGAATTGGGCGAAACAGAGATTTGGTTTCCTTTTGGTGTCCAGTTTTACCATCCATTCTGTTAAATAATTTTGAAAAATATGCCCTCTCTTTAGTTTGTTGGGGGAAATAAATTATTCTCAGGAAGAATATAATGAACTGTACAGTTACTTTGACCTATTAAAAAGGTGTTACCAGTAAAGTGCTTGGTGTAATATCCTTTCTGTTGGTTCTGTTCCTTCAGATCAATTGAAATTTCTCAGGTGACTTGTCAGATAAAGTAACATACAGGAAAGCTCTCGATAATGATTAGTTTCTTTTATTCTTTGTCTTGTCGACAAGTCGAGAACACTCCTCATAAGTTAACCTTTTTGTTGCATCTTCACGGTTAAATGCAGAAACCGAGCTAGGGTGATGTTGTCCCTGAAGGACTTCCCTCCACAGGCTTGGTGTCACCGCCACCTGTCCAGCCTCGGGGAACCTGTTCTCTTAAGGGAACTGTCAGCAGGACAGACCCCAGACCCCCCCTCATCTCGCTAAGCCTCTGGTGTGCAGGATGGGGGTCTGCAGCACTGGGAACCTGGAGGGAGAAGAGCCGGGGCGCAGCCCCCAGTGGAGGGACTCGAGCATGTCCTGCAGGAAGACGCACGTCCCCGGGTGCAGCAGAGTCACTCCCCTCTGGGCTGCCTGGCGTCCTCTTTGTCTGAAGAGAAGCTCGGGGACGTCGCCCTTCTGGGTTTCTCTCGGGCTCTCCAGTCTCCGCTTCGTCGTCCTTAGGATGGTGATCGTGAGGTTAAATAAAGCGAGCGGTGTGAATGATGAAGCGCTTCACACGCTCCCAGGGGCTCGACCGCGGGGCTGTGGGCCACGGCCGCAGCGCATGTCCTCTGCCTCCTGCTCTGACTTTCCCTCCAGTACCAAGAACTGCAGGTAAGTCTGGAAACGTCCTGTAAGTCAGAGGGAAGGGCATTTTGGTTGTGAGAACGGGTGGAGACAGATAGCAGATGGTGTTGGCTGGCCGGCTTGGTGGCCCCGGGGCCGTCAGAAGGGCCATCCGTGGCTCTGCCACATCGTTCTGCAGACGACAGCTACCCACTGAGGCGTTCGACCCTGTCCACGTTGGCCAGGAGAAGCAGTAAAGAAGGTGAATACGAGCCTGCTCACAACCTCACCCTCTGTCTTTCTCCAGCTCCATATATTTTAACAGTATTTTAATTAAAGAGTAATTTAAATAGAGAAAAGGGCACATGAACATTGAGCTTTCTGAATTTTTCACGAAGGAGCACACTCATGTCACAGGCACCCAGCCTCAGGGACAGGACAGCACCAGCACCCCAAAAGTCTGCCTGGGGCCCCTCCTAGCCACTGCTTCCCCAGAAGGGTTACAGCCACCCTGCTTGCCTTTTATCAACTTCACTGAGATGTAATTCACACAGAGTAAGAACCTGCTGAGTGAACAGCTGGATGACTTTCTTCAGACGTGTGCGTCCAGTTCCCCATCAGCCCCCACACCCGCCGAGGCAGCCGCTGGCCTGGTCTCCTGCGCCGTGGATCTGGTCTCACACGCCAGGTTGCTTCTGGAACTGCTGCATGCACTCTTCTGTTTCTGGCTTCTTTGACTCGGTGATGTTTTGGGATATCCGTGTTGTTGCGTCATCAGGATTTGTTCTTCTTTATTTCTGATGATGCTCCGTGGTCTCACAGCCAGGTCACCTGTCACCTGTTGGTGGATGGCACATTTGAGCTGTTCTCAATCTGGTTATTATGAATGAAGCCGCCGTGGACATTTGTGTACAGGTACACGTGTTTCCGTTTCTCGTGGGCGAACAACTATGAGCACGCTTTCTGGAACTTATGGTAAGTGTTCAACTTTATTAAGAACTGCCCAGCCGTTTTCCGATGTAGTTGTACCATTTTACCCTCCAGCCAACAGCACATAAGCCTTCCTGCTGCTCCACATTCTCACCAGTATTCGGCACTGTCAGTCTTTTATAATTTTAGACTTTCTAGTGAATATGTGTTCCGTCTCATTTTGTGTTTCTTAATGTACAGTGATATTGAGTGTCTTTTCCTATACTTACTGGCCATTTATATATCTTTCCTGGGAAATCTCTGCTCACATGTTTTGCCCTGTTTAAAATTGGGCTGTTTGGGAATTCCCTGGCGGTCCAGTGGTTAAGGCTCGGCGCTTCCATTGCCGAGGGCACAGGTTCGATCCCTGGTCAGGGAACTAAGATCCCTCAAGCCATGTGGCATGGCCAAAATAAATTAATTGGTTAATTAATTAAATAAAATAAAATTGGGCTGTTTATCCCTGTGTTGGGTAGATAGGAATTCCCTCTGTGTCCCAGATACTAGTCTTTGTCAGATACTTGTTTCCCACACATTTTCCCCCAGTCTGGGGCATGGCTGTTCATTTTCTTAACTGCACCTCAGTGTAATTTTATCTGAAAAATTGGTGGAGAGATTGTTGTGATTGGAACTTCATTGGCTTTATAGGTCAGTTTGGGGAGAACAAATATCTTCAGAATGTTGAGTCTTAAAAACATGAACTTAATATATCTCTGTTTCTTTATATCTTTAATTTTAGTAATGCCATGCTGTTTTCAGTGTAAATAAGGATCTTAAACATCTTTTGTTAGCTGTATTCCTGTTCTGTGTTTTTGATGCTATTATGTTTTAAATTTTTCTTTTTTAATTTTATTTATTTATCTTTTGCTTAACCTAGGTGTGACATATACTATTTTCTATTCTATTTTTTTAATTGAATTATAGTTGATTTACACTGTTTCAGGGGTACAGCAAAGTGATTCAGTTATATATATGTAAATATATATATTCTTTTTTTACATTCTCTTCCATTATAGGTTATTACAAGATAACGAGTACAGTTCTGTGTGCTCTACAGTAGGTCCTTGTTGTTTATCTATTTTATATATAGCAGTGTGTGTATCTGTTCATCCCAATCTCCTGATTTATCCCCACACACACACACTTTCCCCTTTGGTAACCGTAAATTTGTTTTCTAAGTCTTCATTTTTTTGGATTCCACATGTAGGTGATATCATGTGATACTTTTCTTTATCTGACTTAACTTCACTTAGTACTATAACCTCTAGGTCCATTCATTGCTGCAGATGAAATTGTTCAATTGTTGGTGGCTCAGTACATAGAAATGCAGTCATTTACACTGTGTCCTTGGTGGGTCCAGCCCTTTTCTGTCTCTGTTCACCTGCCCCATCCTGGAGTGATGCACTCCAAACTCCGGCCCCAGCCAGCCCCTCGTGCTGTCCGTTCATGCAGCAGAGGGCAGGACACAGCAGCCGAAACCGAGTGCAGGTGCCGGACACTGTCTGCCACCCTCAGGGCAGTCGGGCTCAGTCTCTCTATTTGGGGCTCCCCTTGCTGGGTGGGGCTGACGGCCATCCTCTCAGCCCAGGTCTGACCAGGTCTGTGTACCAGCAATGAGGGCTGCACATCTTTTAAAACTTTTAAATCATACTTGACTTTAGTTTGTTATCTTGATGAATTTGACAACAAAAACAGTCTTTCCAGTTATTTTCCCCTCTGGGGGAAGAATGTGCTTTAAATTTACCCAGACATTTTTAGGCATTGACTTCTTTTTAAAAATTCGTCTTTTTTTATGGCACAAGTGTGCAAGTGGTGCACATACACTGAAGAACATTAGAAAATACAGCCAAGTCAAAAAAATTTAATTGCCCCAATATTAGGAACAAGACAAAGATGCCAGATTCACCACTTAACATTCAACGTAGGACTGGAAGTTCCTGCCAGAGCAGTTAGGCAAGAAAGTAAATTAAGGGCCTCCACGTTGGAAAGAGAGAAGTAAAGCTACTTCTATTCACAGGTGATGTGATCTTATACATGGAAAATCCTGAAAACTCCAGAAAAACTGTTAAAGATAATTAGGAAATTCAGCAAGTGAATAAACAGAATGTGGTGTGTCCACACCGTGGAATATTATTCAGCCATTAAAAGAAATGAAGTACCGACGCATGCTACAACACGGATGGCCCTTGAAAACATTAGGTTGTGAAACCAGCCAGACACAAAAGGCCACAGATTGTGTGATTCCACGTGGTTTTGTGATTTATAATAAGAAACAGAAATTTGGTGTCCTCCCATTCCTGGTACAGAGCTCTCAGAAACCTTGGGATTTCCTGGGAGACGAGAGAGACACCGGTGTCCTTCGGAATTAGTTCTTAACAAGCTCCTTTCAATGGCACCTGATTTTATGTTAATGAGGAGAGTTTGGGGACTGGGGCTGGTCGCTAGAGGAACTGCCCGTGACTACAGGGTTGGGACTTTGATCAGTCGTGCCTACGCAGTGGTACCTCCATAAAAACCCACACAGACAGGGTCCGAGCTTCCGGGTTGGTGGGCGCGCGTAGGTGCTGGGGCACGCCCGGGGCATGGCCGCTCCACACCCCTTCCCACACGCCTTGCCCTGCACATCTCTTCCTTCTGGATGTCCCTGAGTTCTGTTCTTGTAATAAACTGTTCTTTTAATAATAATGAAATCTAATAAGTTAAATGTTTTCCTGAGTTCTGTGAGCTGCGCTAGCAAATTCATGGGACCTGAGGGGAGGGTCAGTCTATGGCAGCGGTAGCACAGGTGATGGTGCCATTGGCACTGGAGAACAGGACAGCCTGTGGCTGAGCCCTTCGCCTGGGGGGTCTGATGCTGTCTCCTGGTAGATGGGGTCAGGACGGCGTTAAATTGCAGGGTACCAGCTGGTGTTGCAGAATTGCTTGGTGTGGGGAAAACACCCACATGTTGAGAGACCAGAAGTGTCAGAAGGGAAATATTGTGAGTAAAGTGTTGTAAGCAATGTAAAGTAAAACCAAAGTTTTTTCCTTTACATTCTATTTATAGGAAGTGTCCAGAATAGGCACATCCCTAAAGACAGAAAGCAGGTCAGTGGTTGCCAGGGGCTGAGGAGGAAGAGGGAGCGACTGCTTAATGGATGCAGCGTTGCCATCTGGGGTGACGGAAGATTCTGGAACTAGGTAATGATGATGGCTGTACAACATGGTGAATGTACTTAATGCCACTGAACTGTACACTTCAAAAATGGTTGATTTTGTGTTGTGTGTATTTTACCACGATAATAAAAAGTATCAAATGTCTTATTAAAAAACATTAGGTACCTACTTATGTAGGGGGATGAATGGTCACCCACGGTGTCTGCAGGAGTCCAGGGGACATGTAAGTGGGGACAGGTGACAGCAGGTCCTGGGTGGTCTGCACCGCGCAGCTTCATTCCGGCTCTCGGTACCCCTCCTTCTAGGCCCAATCACAAAACTAGCCCCTCCCAACAGCATCTCATCCAGGGCAAAGCCTCACTCTCAGTCCCTCCCCCAGATCCTTCTTTCACCCAAGAAAGAACTGGCGGCTCCGCCCTTGGTTTTCTCTGAAGACATGCGAAGGTCAGCAAACTTTTTCGATAAAAAGCCAGACAGTATTTCAGGCTTTGCAGGTTGGATATGATCCCCGTCGCATTATCTTTTTTTTTCTGTTTTGACAACCCTTTAAAAATGTAAAAACATTCTTAGCTCACTGGCCAGTAGAGTGTGTTTATCTTTTTAAATTATAATCAGACTGTGTCTCTCTCACACACACACACACCACCCCTACCCCGCTCATAACCTCCAAAGGCTTCCTGGCACTTAAAATAAAATATTAGAATTCAGACTCCTCCAGGGCCTGGCATGGCCAGACCTGCCAGCTCCCTACCATGGCTCTCTGTCCCCCTCCACCTCAGCCACACGGGCCTAGAACATTCCGGGTCATCTGAACCTGCCAGCCTTTGCCTTGTGGCCAGCCATCACCACAGCCAACTTCAGAACACTTCATTGCTTCCGAAAGAAACCCTGCACCCCTTACCCATCCCCCTCCACCCCCAGCCCCTGGCAATCACGACTCCACTTTCTGGCTCCAGGGATTTGCCTCTTCTGGATCTTTCCATACAAACGGAATCACACAATGTGTGGTCCTCAGTGTCATAATGTTGTCAGGGGTCGTCCGTGTTGTAGTATGTTTCAGTACTTCTTTCCTTTTTAATTTTTTTTTTTTTAAATTTATGGCTGTGTTGGGTCTTCGTTTCTGTGCGAGGGCTTTCTCTAGTTGCGGCGAGCGGGGGCCACTCTTCATCGCGGTACGCGGGCCTCTCACTATCGCAGCCTCTCTTGTTGCGGAGCACAGGCTCCAGATGGGCAGGCTCAGCGGCCATGGCTCACGGGCCTAGTTGCTCCACAGCATGTGGGATCCTCCCAAACCAGGGCTCGAACCCGTGTCGCCTGCATTAGCAGGCAGACTCTCAACCACTGCGCCACCAGGGAAGCCCCCTACTTCTTTCCTTTTTAAATCACTAAGTAATATTCCATCGTAGAGATAGACCACAAAGTCTCATCAGTTGATGGACATTTGGGTTGTTGCTGCTGTTTGGTTCTATGTATGAATAACGCTCCTATGGAAGTTTGTGTATGAGTTTTTGTGCAGACTTATATTTTTATTTATCTTGGGTATATACCTAGGAATGGAGTTTCTGGGTCATATGCTAATTCCATGTTTAACCATTTGAGAAACTGCCAGAGTACTTTCTGAAGTGGCTGCACTATTTTACATTTTCATTAGCAACGTATAAGCATTCCAGTTTCTCCACAGCCTTGCCAACACTTGCCGTCTTCCCTTTTCCTAGCCCTGTCCTAAGCCCTGGGGGCCCAGGAGTGAGCAAAGCAGGTAAGAAAATAGTACATCTGTGGCCCCTCTGGTCTGCTGTTGGAAAGTCCAGCCAGACCAGAATGTCATAAGCCCAGTTCATTCCAGTTGATAATCAAAATCCAAACTCTTATCCGGTTTGAAATGTTTCTCCTCCCCCAGCTTAGACTGGATGTGGAAGCCTGGAGCAGGGCAGCCCCTGACATCTGGGAGCTGGCGTGGCCCTCACAGCACGGCCTGTGTTCTGCTGAACCCCAGCAATTTCACAGGATGTGGACATCACACAGGTCAGTCTGTGACTGTGATGGACCAAGACAAAAACCATGAGTTGTCCAAACAGCAAAAGTGGCCGACCATTCCCCCCACCTGCCCCCTGCTGACCTGAGCGATTCCTACTGCTTTACCACCCACGGCTGCCCTTCCCTCCCGACAAGACCGATAAGATGCCCAGTCACAAAGCTACCCCCGCTTCCCAAGAGCGTCTAATGCGGAGCAGACCCCACTTGCTCAGCCCTCCCCCAAATGACCTCAGCCCATCCCAGGTTCTCTTGTGCTGGGCTGAGTGACGGCCCCAAAGATGTTCACGTCCTGATCCCTAGAACCTGTGAGTGCTCCCTTTTATGGCAAATGGGACTTTTCGTGCGATCAAGTTAAGGATATTGAGTTGGGGCTATTACCCTGGACTGTCGGGATGGGCCTGGTGTAACTCAGGGGGGCCCTTACAAGAGGGAATGTTTGTCTGCAGAAGGGGAGAAGGCAGTGTGACAATGAAGGCAGACATTGGAGTGATGCACCCACAAGCCAAGGAATGTGGGCCAACTCCAAAAGCTGAAAGAGTCGAGGAGTGAATTCTCTCCTAGAGCCTCCAGAAGGGGCCGGCCCTGCCAGCCTCACCTTTAGTCCAGCAAGACTAAGTTCAGACTTCCGGCTTCAGCTGTAGGAGGAAGCATGTGTGTTGTTCTCAGCCAATGGGGCCAGGACTCTAATGCACACATGTTAAGTCTTTTCTAAAGACGCCCCCTTGGTTCCTCAGGATGTGTGTTCTCCCTCGTTGCAGCGAGCAACAGCCCGACGCGTTCAGCTGCTGCTGTGTTCTTGGTCGTGGGCTGGAGGGCGGCGTCGTGGGCGTGCCCAAGCGGCGTGGGGGGTGGGGCAAGGTGTACTGGTGTCACAGTGTGACCGGGCATTAGTTCTCCCGCACCCGCAGCCCGGCTCCCAGGTGCAGCACAGGTCCAAAGCTAACTCTACTTGGGGGTTACTTTGCAAATTCCAAAGAGCCCCACCTAGCAGGGTCTGGGAGTCCAACTCCCCCGACACAGACCCCTCTCCTCTTCCTCCTCCAGCCGCCTTGTCCCACCTGTGCCATGAGCCCCTCCCCTGGGCTCCTCTGCCCCTCGAGTTGCCCTTGGACCAGCCCTCGCCCTTGGTGAGGGAGAGCGCGGCCCAGCCCTTCCCTCTGTCCCGCCTCCTCCAGGCCCTGCCCCAGAGGGACCAAACCTCTCCTCCCCCAAACCCTCAAGGTCCCCAGTGCTCCTGGGACACTGTATCTGGGACACTCTCAGATACTCTCAAAAGGGACCCCATCTCTGTCCTTCATCTTCCCGTCTCGCCCTCATCTGGCCTCACAGCCCTCCGACAACGTGCCCCGATCCATCAGGGAGGGGCACTGGGCAAGCGGGCCCTCCCTCGGGGGCCTCTGCAGACCCCAGCCTCCCTGGGTCTCTCAGCCGGAGCACCTCTAACTCCCGGTTTCTCTCTTGGACACTGGCTAGTTGGTTGCCCGACCGTGGAAAGTAATCTGGAGAAATCAGCTAATGAGTAACTTCCCAGGAAATTATTACAAATCTGCTGCCACTGAGTGAGTCACAGGAAACAGGGTGGGGGGGATCACCCCCAAACACACACGTGCTTAGTTACTGCAAACCCAGTGCCAGTGGTAAGGCACCAGCAGCTCACCGTCTGTATCTAAGCGGTGCTGTGTTGTACTTGTTGTGTTTTGTTTCTTTTGCACCTTCTCTGCTCCTGATGGAACATTTTATTGGAATTCAAAGTCCCACACGTTTTCTTTTAAGTTCTTTAAGGTCAAAAACAGCATTGATTTTTCTGTTTCCTTATTCTTCCATTACTTTTAGGATATTCCTCAGCTTCAGAACTCCTGCTTGGGATCTTAATTTTTTAAACTCAGTGTGTCAGGTCTTTCCTGGTCTCACTGTGAACATCTTCCCAGAACCCTTCCCTTCCAGTGGTCCTGAGATGCCGTCTCCTGGAGGCTGTGGAGGCTGCTGCCGTGCCTCTCCCCACGCTGGCCCTGCTCCCAGAGGTCTTTCTCTAGGACCCCCCTAAGTGGCGGGCATCTCGGGGCAGGGGAAGGGGCCCTCCTGGGGCCTGTGGGGCACACATTCCCCCCCTCCCCTTCCTCTACTGCTTACAGCTCGTCGTTTCATGTGTGGGGCTCCATCCCTGCCTGGCTTCTGGGGTCCCGCGGGGTCAGGGTCGCGTCTGGAGAGGTGAGTGTCATATGCAGCACACACTGCTCGAAGATGGGGGGCTTAGCCACCTGGAGACTCCAGTGCACTGGGCAGACAGGACCAGACTTGGGTCCCGGCTCCTCCGGGCGAGACCAGGCCAGGCCTAGCCTAACCATGACTGTGGACACAGAGCAGGCCACCCCGCTCTCACTGGGCCTGGGTTCCACTCTCAGAGACGGAAACCTTGCTTTGTAACTTTTTGAGCCACGTCACAGCAGGAACGTCCCTGACGCCTAGCACACCAGGTCTTATTAGTAACCGACACCTTAATAAGAAATGATGGGAATCCCGGCTCCTTGGGCTGAAAGAGACCCAAGCACTCAGCCTGGATTGTTCGCCAATGTTTACCCTCAAGGAGGCCAGAGAGAGAGACCGCAGAGCTGGGGCCCAGCTGGTCCCAGCCCCAGGATGGTGCCCTCGGCCTTGCTGGAGGGGAGAGCCGGAGAGCTGGGTTCCTGGGCTTGTGACAGGGTGATGGGCTTTGGGTGCTGGGACCCACCTTCACTTCTGCCACAGTTGCACCTGGAAGCCAGCAATGGGCATGTTACCCTAGATAAAGGGAACCTCAAAATGCAGGGGATCAAAATTATGCTCAGTGCAAGGAGCCAGACACACAAGGCCACACACTGCATGACTCCATGTGCACGAGCTGTGCCGAGTAGCAAAGCCACAGGCACAGAGCGCAGAGTGGGGGTTGCCGGGGCTGGTGCGGGGAGCTGCCGAGTACAGGCTTTCTGTCTGGGGTGATGACACGTCAAGTCTGGGACTAGAGCAGACGTGATGATAGCGCAACTTTATGAATGTACTGGGATGGCCAAAAAGTTCCTTCGGTTTTAAAGTAAAAGTGAAAGGCACATTTTTCATTTTCACCAAGAACTTTATTGAACAACGTATTCACCATTTTGTTCCACTACCTTCTGCCATTTTCCAGGCAACTTCATAATTCCATCTTCCCCAAACTTTATCTTTTTCAGCAAAGAACTGTTCCAGGTGCCTTTTACAGTCTCCCAGGGAACTGAAATTTTTTCCATTAAGAGAATTTTGTAAAGACGTAAATAAATGGAAATCCGAAGATGCAGTGTCTGGTGAATACGGCAGATGAATCAGAGCTTCCCAGCCAATCTAGCAGTTTTTGCCTGGTCATCAAAGAAACAAGCGATCTTGTGTTATCCTGATGGAAGATTATCGTTTTCTGCTGACTAATTCTGGATGCTTTTTGTCAAGTGCTGCTTTCAGTTGGTCTAATTGGGAGCAGTACTTGTTGGAATTAATTGTTTGGTTTTCCAGAAGGAGCTCATAGTAGAGGACTCCATTCCCACCGTATACACAACATCACCTTCTCTGGATGAAGACGAGCCTTTGATGTGGGTGGTGGTGGTTCATTTTGCTTGCCCCACAAGCTCTTCCGTTCCACATTATTGTACAGTATCCACTTTTCATCGCCCGTCACAATTTGTTTTATTTTATTTTGTATTTATTTATGGCGGCGTTCGGTCTTCGTTGCTGCTCGTGGGCTTTCTCTAGTTTCGACGAGCTGGGGCTACTCTTCATTTCGGTGCGTGGGCTTCTCATTGTGGTGGCTTCTCTTGTTGCGGAGCACGGGCTCTAGGCACACGGGCTTCAGTAGCTGTGGCACGTGGGCTCAGTAGTTGTGGCTCACGGGCTCTAGAGCGCAGGTTCAGTAGTTGTGGCTCATGGGCTCTAGAGTGCAGGCTCAGTAGTTGTGGCACATGGGCTTCGTTGCTCCGCGGCATGTGGGATCTTCCCGGATCAGGGCTCGAACCCGTGTCCCCTGCATCGGCAGGCAGAGTCTTAACCACTGTGCCACCAGGGAAATCCCCACAATTTGTTTTAAAAAAACAAATGTTTCGTTACATTTAAGTAGAGAATCGCATGGGGAAATACAGTCAAGGAGTTTTTTTTGCCACTTATGTGGAACCCAAACATCAAAACGATTAACATAACCAAGCTGGTACAAATGATTTTCAACACTTGATTTGCATATTTTGAGTATGTCGGCTATCTCCCTCGTGGTATAATGTTGACTGTTCTCAATTAATGTCTCTATTTGATGGCTATCAAGTTCAACTGGTCTACCCGACCGTGGAACATCGTCCAGTGAGAAGTCTCCAGCACGAAACTTCACTTTTGACACATTCGATCCGTTACAGCACCTCCTCTATTCACTGCACAAATCTTCTTTTGCGTTTCTGTTGCATTTTTACCTTTCTTGAAATAATAAAGCATAATATGCCAAAAATGTTGCTTTTTTCTTCCACGTTCAATTACACAAAAATTCATCAATTTTGATAAGGTTTTTTAAAATGCATGCTGGTATGACAGCTGTCACATACAATCTAACAAAATTGTTTCGAATAAAGTTAAAGACAACTAAGTGCTGGTAGAGCCATCTTTCAGGAAAAAAACGAACAAACGTTTTGGCCAACCAAATACTTAATGCCACTGAACCACATACTTTAAAGTGGTAGCTTTTATGTTATGTGCGTTGTGTGTTATGTGCATTTTACCACAATGAAAAAGGAAAACAAATGTAGGGGACTGCTGCTAACAATCCTTAGTGTCCCATAGGAACTCATTAGGGAACTGACCCATCTAAGCGGCCCTGACCAGGCCCCTCATCTGTCCTGTACCATCTTGGAACCACTCGGCGTAGCTGTCCCAGCCCTTTCCTATCCTGTGCATAAAGTTATAGGCCGAAACTTACCGTTTACATTTCCCGAGGTGCCAGTCGTTGTAACACACAAGTGCCCTTTCTACGTCTATGTGGAGGACACGGACCACGTTCCCTTCCAGCAGCGATGCAGGAATGGATCAGAAGCCTGCATCTCGCATGCGTGGCTCCGGCGTTTCCTGACTCGGAGCCCCGTCCAGCGTCTCCAGGTCAGTCGGTCTGAGTCCCAGAGCGCGGATGAACCTTGGTCTCCAAGCTGGGGAGGAGCCCCTGGGTCCCCAAATCACCAGGGAGCATGAAGAGCCCCGAGGGTCCCTTTCCAGAGGCCCCACTTCTCCAGATGTTTCTCCCTGTGAGGAAGGAAGGCCCCTCACCTGTCCGAAGTCCACCTCAGTCCTGGACCTGAGCTTGGGAGCTCCATGGCCAGGCCAGGACCGTGTGCCCTGGGGCCCAGGCTCTGGGCGTGTTGGCTGTTGGGATGTTCTGAATTCGGGGAGTGGGGCTGGGGGCGGGGTGACCTAGACTGTTCCCCTTGTGTCCCCAATATGCATCAAAGACAAGAGCGGCCATGGAGTCTCATGAGAGCAAAGCAAAGACGTTGATAAGAAATAGTAAATGCCAAAAATACATTTTTAGATATATGCAGCAATTCTCTTTTTTTGCTAACCTCAGGACTCATCCTGGATGGCCTGTCATTAGGTGGAGAGAGAAAGACCCTTCACAGAGCTGAAACAGTGACGGTGACCATGACAGTTCTGTGAAATCGAACTGGAGTGTTTTCTGGAACTATCCCAGTTTCCAAGCTACATTGGGTAAAACCCAGATGAAACTTCCGCACAGTCTCTTTCACCATGGATGAGCATTAATCAGTGAGGTAGTTAAAACCCATTTTATTAAATCATTTCAAGCACTCTAATTTTGATCAATCCTCATCTTACTTCATCTTCTCAAATGCTTAGTATTTCCCACTCCCAACAACAGAAAGTAAATATGACATGTGAGCTGTCAGAGTGATTGTTTTTAAGCAGTATATGCCTTTCTCTTTAAATTCATTAAGAAAATCCAATTGTGATGTTTAACAAAAATGAGTGGAATTATTTCTGATTTTTATACTTGATTCTCATTTAATTAATCTCAAAAGCCAAAAAACACACATCAGTGCACACATTCACACATATTTACCAAAGGAATACCGTGCTTCCCATCAAGCCCCTTGCTCCATAAGTGCCTTATCATGCTGGGTACATGCTAAACTGTATTATTATAAATTAAGTAATGTTAAAGAGCGTATCTATTTATTTTCTTGCTCTTGAAACACATTGTAATATAGATGCATTAATTACTTTAGACCTTTAGTTTAATTTTGACTGCTTTTAATAATCTGTCTTACAAAATGCATTCCTTGATTTAGTTCTAAGTGGATTCTATAAAATTCCTGGAAACACGTATTCACATTTGAATTGTAAAACGAAGTCACCTTCTGACAGGAGCGTCTCTGGCTGAGAGGTTTGACAAGGAAGAGAGGCTCTACAAATCAGATTCTATGCCATATTTTTGCATAAATTGAATAAACTAAGTCTGTGGCTCTAAGAGTTTGACAAAAAAAATTTATTTAAAGAAGTGATAAAAACTTTCATTTTAAAAACATTTTATTGGCAGAGGTATAAATGAATGAACAATATTTTATACCCCTTAAACCTTGAGTTAAACTTGGTGCCTCTAAGTGAAAGAATATTAGACATCAATCTCAGGGAAGTACTTTTCTGCCCAGACCACACCACCTTGATGACTGTCACTTTATAATCAGTCTTGAAGTTGCCGGTGTGAGTCATCTAACTTTGTTCTTTTTTCAAGATATTTTCTTTTTGGCTCTTCTAACTCATTTGCAGTTATACATAAATTTTGAGGGAATTCCAGTGGTTAGGACTCTGCGCTTTCACTGCTGAGGGTGCCAGTTCAGTTCCTGGTTGGGGAACTAAGATCCCACAAGCCACACGGCCAAGAAAAAGCATAAGTGAAATCAGTTTGTCAATTTCCCTTTTTAAAAAAAGCCCCTTGGGGTTTTGAATCAGCTTTCGCGGTGTAACGTCGCTTACTCATTTCACTGTGCTTCTGTGCACCAGCTGGCAGCCGGCTGACCCAGCTACGCTTGGACTGGAGGCTCCCCGGTCACCCAGGGTCCAGGACGAGGAAGGTTCCTCTCGGTGACATGTGTGGGCCTTGGGGAGGGGGCCAGGTCCCGGGCCCAGCCCCACAACGGCACCTAAGGCCTCTTGGGGCAGCTCTGCTGACATCCTAGTGGCCTACACAAGTCACATGGTTGAGCCCAGCGGGCTTCTTCCAGTGGGAGAAGAGGCAGGAGCCATGACTTTTGGGTAGCGATCGGATCCACCACGCCTTTCTTGCAGACTCTATTGGGGTCATAAAAGATCCTTGTGAAAGCCAGGTGATTTCCAGCATGGGACTTTCCTCACCCTGAAGGCAGAGCTCGTTGAAGGGTCAGCCTTCAGCCTTCAGCCTTCGGTCGTCACACGTAATTGTCAGGGGAGGTCACTATGCGACTTCGGCACGTCACTAGGAAGGGTCAGAGCTGCCGTGCTGCAGTGACACAGCCCCTTCCATTCCCACCACCACTGATGTGAACACGGCCCTCGGCACTGACATCTCCAGAAACCAGCCTTGTCTCAATCCGGCCAGCAGTCCTTCCCGGGCCCCCATTCCTTATTTTAAAAGACGCATTTCTGGGCTTTCCTGGTGGCGCAGTGGTTAAGAATCCGCCTGCCAATGCAGGGGACACGGGTTCGAGCCCTGGTCCGGGAAGATCCCACATGACGTGGAGCAACTGAGCCCATGCTCTGCAACTGCTGAGCCTGCGCTCTAGAGCCTGCGAGCCACAACTACTGAAGCCCGCGTGCCACAACTACTGAAGCCCGCGTGCCACAACTACTGAAGCCCGCGCACCTAGAGCCCGTGCTCCGCAAGGAGAAGCCACCGCAATGGGAAGCCCGTGCACCACAACAAAGAGTAGCCCCCTGATCGCCGCAACTAGAGAAAGCCCGCGCGCAGCGAGGAAGCCCCAACGCAGCCAAAACTAAATAAATAAATTTATTTAAAAAAAGAATGAATATTAAAAGATGCATTTCCAACAGAAGTGTACTTTTCATGGCTGAGAATTATTCCTCCAAATGTGTCATATATTTGTGTTTTGCTCAATTGTGAACTGATAATCATAGTGATAAGTAAATCCAGAAGAATTATTTTTAACACTTAGAGCATTGCAGGAAATAAAACAAATTTTCAAAATTTCAATTTATTTACACATTTTTGTTGTAGGGAAGTATGTTGTAGAGTGATCCATAAAACTTTCAAATGTAAAAATACTATTTTAGGATAAGTACCTGGCAGCAGTCAAAGGAAAAGATGATTTCTGTGGGTAACAGAAAGATGTGTCTAAGCATTAGAGGTTCATCCTGTACTGCTTGTCACGGATCGTGTTGGATATCAAATCGATATGGTATTTATACTCCATCTGGTTACATTTTAAAGTGATATGACAGTTTTATCTTTAAGTGTCAATATTTACAGTATGCCAGAAATTGTATTCTTTGTAGCTATTTAAACTTATGAAATATTTTAGGTGTCAACTTAATGTGTGAGGGAGATAAAACATATTTTAAATTACTTTAGGGAGTATGTGAACAAAACTGGGGACCAGCAATGCCAAGTGCATCAGTGAACTTCACAGAAGAAACCAAGAGATCAGCTGTGGAACCCTTGGTGTGACAGCCCCCCTGCGCCTGTTGGGAGGTGGCTGGTGTCGAGGTTGGGACCAAGCTGCGCGGGTTCAAAGCCGGGCTCTGTGCTCACGGGCTGTGTGGTCCCCTGCCTGTTTCCCATCTGTAGCCTGAGGAATGAATGAGGAAATACACGTGCAGTGCTGAGAACAGGCACTTGGGCCGGAGGAAGCTCACGATGCCAGTGTTCACGGTCCGCACGATCCTGGGGGGGCAGGAGGTTATTCCTCTCCCGGAGCCACTCTCAGCTCTGCCTTTGGAAGAAACATAGCACGAGACTCTTCGCTTCTCAACTTGAGAGCCCAGTAAGAGGATGGAAGCGGCAGCCCCCTCCGCCCCAGATGGATTCACGTCGTTCTCTGCTGTGACTGCACTGGATCCGGATGTGTCCCAGCTCTGATCGCCCTCTGTATGCTCGGCCATGGGGAAAGGACAGGATCTTGAAACAGAGGACCTCGGATGGGTGTTGGGGCACCATTACAGAGCACCCGCTGGAGTACCACACCCCCTAGTAGGAATGAGACGTGTACCCTCACGTCTGACCACACCCAGCCCGGGTTGTCCCAGTGGGGACGGCACGCTAACCCCAGCAGGTGCGGGGGACACAGGACCCATCCCAGAGCAGCGAGGCTCCACCCCCTGCCTCTTCAGAGAAGTGAGGCCATCTAGCTTCACCAGGATGGTGTTTATGGGACAGAAACCCAAGCGCAGCATAAGTGGTAGCTGCCCTTCCTGTCTTCCTCAACGCCCCTCGCGTGATGCCATTCAGAAGGGCAGGTGATGTTCTGGGTGTGGGCAGAAGACAAGCATGTTGGTCTCTGACTCCCTCCAGTGTGGACACCTGGGTTTACCTGTGGGTTTGCTCTCCTAACAGCCCTCAGCCCTAGGCTCAGCAGGGACGGAAGGGCAGGGCTGTTCCCAAGGACGCAGG
The DNA here is from genome assembly GCF_963455315.2 of Globicephala melas. Classification (NCBI taxonomy): domain Eukaryota; kingdom Metazoa; phylum Chordata; class Mammalia; order Artiodactyla; family Delphinidae; genus Globicephala; species Globicephala melas. The sequence continues at coordinate 77,054,404 of NC_083330.1, read as the reverse complement.
CCACACCAGGCTGTGTCTCTACCCCACGAGCAACAGGATGGCGGGGACGTTTTTCAAGAAGTGACAGCACCTAACGTGCTTTGAAAAGAGAGGCGAGTAGACTAGAGTGGGCCAAGGGGAGCCAGCTGCAGCAGGAAGGGCAGGGCCTGGGGGAGCTGGACGCTCCAAGGCGCTGGAGAGGCAGTATCCACGGTCATGGGGAAGGGTTGGTAGGTGACGGAGAGGGACTTACACAAAATATTAGGGGAACTTCCTGGAGGTCTGGTGGTTAGGACTTGGTACTTTCACTGCCGCAGCCCGGGTTCAATCCCCGGTTGGGGAACTAAGATCCCGTGAGCCGTGCCGTGTGGCCAACAAAACAAAAGAAGAAAGAAAAAAGATAAGGCCTCCTTTTTTATTGACATAATCGAAACACGATTATCACAGCTTTAAAATTTTAATAATTATCCCTTAATATCATCAAATATCCAGTCAGAATTCAAATTTTCCTAATAATCTCATGGTTTTTTTTAGTTTTTAAAAAATCAATTCCAAATAAGGGGCACGCTTATGGTGTCTTCTGATGAAAAGAAGTGCTTGATTTAATGAAGTTCAATATTTCATCATTTTTCTTCATGGTAGTGTTCTTTTGCCTTATTTAAGAAATCTTTCCCTACCTCAAGGTCATGAAAACAGTCTCCTATATCGTCTCTTTTGTCTTTTTTTTTTGGCTGCGTTGGGTCTTTGTTGCTGCACGCAGGCTTTCTCTACTTGTGGCGAGCGGGGGTACTCTTCGTTGCGGTGTGCAGGCTTCTCATTGTGGTGGCTTCTCGTTGTGAAGCACAGGCTCTAGGCACACGGGCTCAGTAGTTGTGGCACGTGGGCTCAATAGTTGTGGCTCGCGGCTCTAGAGCCCTAGACTCAGTAGTTGCGGCACAGGGGCTTAGTTGCTCTGCGGCATGTGGGATCTTCCCGGACCAGGGCTCAAACCCGCGTCCCCTGCATTGGCAGGCGGATTCTTAACCACTGCGCCACCAGGGGAGCCCTCCTGTCTGTCTTATAAAGTTGTTATTGTTTGCCCTTCCACGTTTAGTCTAGAGTCCCCCTGGAGTTGAGTTTTGAGGCATTTTTCCCATATGGACACCTAATTGTCCCAGCACTACTTAGGAGGAAGCCCGTCCTTTGCCCACTGCTCTGAGGCCCTTCTTCATAAGTCAAGTGCCTGCGTACGTGGGGTCACGTTCTGGCCTCTCTCTTCTCTTCCATTGGTCTCTGTCTACGGACAGGCAGTGCCATTCTGTCTTAATTACCGTGGCTTCATAGTAAGTCCTGATCCGGCAGAGCAAGCTGTGCCACCTGGTTCTGCTTCTCAAGAGCGTCTCGGCTACTTCTGCCCTTTGCATTTCCATACAGATTGTAAAGGAAGCTTGTCGAATCCCATCCCCTGCAGCCACCCCACAAAAACAAACAAATGTATTGGGATTGCGTTGAATCTATGGATCAGTTTGGGGACAAGTGACATCTTTACACTAGTGAGTCTCTTCCTCCATTTATTTAGGCCTTATTAAATTGCTCGGTAATGCCTTACAGATTTCTGATGTGTTTCGCACATCTTTTATTACATGAATTCTTAGATTTTTGATGTTTTACTCTTTACATTTAACTTTTAATTGTCACTAGTATATAGAATTATGGTTAATTTAAAAATATTGACCTTATAGACAAAAACCTTGCTGAATGATAGTTCATCGGTAAATTATTTCAAAGGAACATCATGCTCGATGATAAAAAGGACAGAAAGGGATCATTGTGGAGAGTTAAAAATGAACACTTGTTTACACTTTATATGCTTTATTCCTTTCATAAATAGTATAATGTTTACTTAATGGTTTCTCCCTCTGTGAAAAGTAGCCTTTATTTCTTTTGACTCCAGGAAATGCTACAGGTTGCATACACCACATCCACATTCACCCCCAAGAACTATGAGGAACATATATTTGGATGAGTTTGTAACTCTTGACCTTACAACATAAACAAGTTCTTTGTGGCGTTGGCACGTGCTTGGTGGGGGCTGGATGGTCCTCACCCTGTGCTCCAGAGACCTGGGCTGTCCCCAGGCTGGGAACAGGGGAGGCAAGGCCACCCACACCTTGCAGGTAGGACCCCAGTTCCTTCAAGGAGGAAACGGACCTTGAGTTAAGTTTAAGGGTCATCAAGTAAGTGTGCCAGCCTGAAAGGTGGAGATCAATGCCTGTGTGGAAAATGCAGCAGTTTGAGGAGAAACAGTTAATAAAACCGAAAAGGACTTATCCTTGTCTGGAAAAGCAGAAGGTGTAGCCAGTATTCAGACGAGCTCACAGAGGACAGAATGTGACGTGCAGGCCCCTCTACCCCATCCCGCTAGGGGCCAGGCCATCAGGCTGGTAGAGGATGGTGGTGGCAGATCTGAAAGACGTGGCTGTCACCATGTCACCACAACACCACGTGGTCACCTCCATGGCCTTTCTGATGGCTCACCTCCAGGCTCTGTGGGGTGGATGGAGCTGGGGGCTGGGGGGTGGACAGGGGTCTGGATGGCTCCCGTCACTGCCAACCTTCTCTCCTCTGGTCGGATGAGGAGGATGTCTTTTGGCTGCTTCTGTGGCCCCCTAATAAAGGCAGCAGTCGTGAGAATACAGCCTGCACAGGATACTAACACCGCGTAACACCTTGGGATGCTATGTGTAAAGGCACGTGCCACATGTCACCTGAGTCACCGAGCAACTCGGCTGCTAACTTAGTTCTTCCAGGAGAACACGGCATCCCGGGGGTGTTTCAGCTCTTCTTTTCAGATTACCAACAGTTCGCTTTTGATGGGTAATCCCATGAGATATCCAAAGTGTACATTTACTATTTCAATGACAGATGAAGGAAACAAACAAACAAACAGGTGGCACGTTCCCAGTGCACATCTGTTCCTAATATTTTTTTCTGACGGTCCCTGATGGTGGCAATGGAACTGTCTACTGGAGCGGTGGACGGGGGTGGGATTCACAGAGAACATGGAAAGTACAGGGGTCGCTGGTTGAGCTACAGCCCTCGTGCATGAACCTGAGGGCGACCACACAGGTGAGTCTCCTCACTTACGTAGCTTCAGAGGTAAGTGACCTGGTTGGGAGGTTGGATTGTGTTGTAACTCCCCGGAAAGCAGTTTTGAATGTCCTAGGAACTGTTTCTTAGAGTTTTAAGCCTGGGACCTGACTTCTCCAGGCAGTAAAGAGACATTTCTTGCAAGGTACATTGGCATTAATCTAATAATTCTGTCCTAGGGTGTGTGTGTCTGTTTGGGGGGTGTGGTTCAAAACACACGAGAGTGTTTTGGTTTTTTTTTTTTTTAGTATTATTAACCTGTTTGTTTTGAGATAATTGTAGATTCACATGCAGTTAAGTAAGAAATAAAATGGAGGGATCCCAGGTACCCTTTATCCAGTCTCCCCAATGGCAATATATTGGAAAACTACCATACAATATCACAACCAGGATATCAACATTGATAAGGTCGGGACTTCCCTGGTGGTGCAGTGGTTAAGAATCCGCCTGCCAATGCAAGGGACACGGGTTCGACCCCTGGTCCGGGAAGATCCCACATGCCGCGGAGCAGCTAAGCCTGTGTGCCACAAATACCGAGCCTGCGCTCTAGAGCCCGTGAGCCACAACTACTGAGCCCACGTGCTGCAACTACTGAAGCCCACGCGCCTAGAGCCCATGCTCTGCAACGAGAAGCCACCGCAATGAGAAGCCCACGCACCGCAACGAAGAGTAGCCCCTGCTTGCCGCAACTAGAGAAAGCCCGCGCACAGCAACGAAGACCCAATGCAGCCCCAAATCAATCAATCAATCAATAAAAATTGAAAAAAAACCCCAACAACATTGATAAGGTCAAGATACAGAACTTTTCTACCACCAGGAGGGCCCTTCGTGGCATCTTTTCATAGCCCACCATCTTCCCTCCCATCCACCCCCTTTCAGCCTCTGGCAACCACTAATCTGTTCTTCACTTCTATTACTTTGTCATTTCAGGGGTGGCATATAAATGCAATCACACAATATGTAACCTTTAGGAATTGGCTGCTTCTCCCTCTGCACAATCCTTGAGATTCATCCAAGTGGTTGCGTATCTCAATAGTTTGCTCCTTTTTACTACTGAGGAGTATTCCACGGTGTGGACCAACCCCCGTTGGTTTAACCATTCACCCACTGAAGGACATTTGGGTTGTTTCCAGTTTGGGGTTATACAAATAAAGCTGCTATAAATATTCATGTACAGATTTATGTGTAAACACGAGTCGTCACTTCTCTGGGAGAGATGCCCAGGAGTACGATTGCTGGGTCATGTGGTAGCTATATGTTTGGTGTTTTGAGAAACTCCCAAACTGTTTTCCCTAAAGGCTGTACCATTGGACGTGCCCACCAGCAAAGCAAGAGTGATCTAGTTCCTCCACATTCTCCTTAGCTTTGTTGCTGTCACTGTTTTTTATTTGAGCCATTCTTATAGGTGTGTGTTGTTATTGTGGTTTGAATTTGCGTTTCTCTAATGATCGGTGATGTTGAACATCTTTTCATGTGCCTGTTTGCCATCGGCCTCTTCTCTATAGTGAAACGTCTCTCCGTGTCTATTGCCCATGTTCTGAACAGATTTTTTGCTCTTTTACAGTTGAATTTTGAGAGTTCTTTTTATATTCTAGATACTAGTCCTTTGTCAGATATGCGGTATGCAAATATTTTCTCCTACTCTATAGCTTATCTTTTTATGCATTTAACGGAGGCTTTCACAGAGCAAAAGCTTTAATTTTGATGATGTCCAGGGTATCCACTTTTTTTTTTCCACTTTTATTTTTATGGATTGTCCCTTAGAACTGTTTGCCTAGTAGCCCTAGAACCCAGAGATTTTCTCCTATTATTATTATTATTATTATTTTGTGTTACGCAGGCCTCTCACTGTTGTGGCCTCTCCCGTTGCGGAGCACAGGCTCCGGACGCGCAGGCTCAGCGGCCATGGCTCACGGGCCCAGCCGCTCCGTGGCATGTGGGATCTTCCCGGACCGGGGCACGAACCCGTGCCCCCTGCATCGGCAGGTGGACTCTCAACAACTGAGCCACCAGGGAAGCCCATCTATTATTTTTAGTTTTATAGCTTTATGTTTACATTTAAATCCTTCATACATTTTGAGTTAATTTTTCAGTGTCAGTGGCATATTGGCTATTCTTTCCTTATTATACGGAGGAAGGAACACACCCTAGAGTAAACTATGTCTCCTGGACATACGTTAGATGCCCCCTCCCCTGCACTTCCCTGTTCCAGTGGATGACAGCCTCTGTGCACAGTGGTGTCAACACCTCCAGGGTGGTGCAAGGAGGTGGCCCTGGTTGCTTGCATCTTCAGGATTCTCCACTTAGCCTCTGTTGGGTGTACAAATGACAAAGTTATTTATGTATTCAAACTAAGTGGTTTGCATTTATGTTGGGTTCAGTGTGAAGAAGTTGCTTAGGAGTGTCGTTTGTTCCTGATATGAGAGAACGTATCAGGAACATATGGGCTTTTGTCAACTCACAACCATGCTCTTGAGTTTTTAATTCAGGAAAACAGCCAATATTTTTATTCAGAGAATCTTAGAGCTGGAAGGCATCATAGAAGAGCTCTACCACAGTGTTTCCCAAAGTGTGCTCCACGGAACCTGGAACCTGGAGATACCCTGTGATAAAAGGGTTCTGTGGTCAAGTGGGCTGGGACACAACCAGTCTGTTTCCCTCCTTCCTCTTTGTAGAATCACAACTCTTTTTTTTTTTTTCTTTTTTAAATTTTTTGGCTGCCCACGCAGGTATGGAACCTGAGCTCCCTGCAGTGGAAGCACAGAGTCCTAACCACGGGACCACCAGGGAAGTCACTAGCATCATAACTGTTAATACTGTGTTAAAGGTTCTGAGAAGGTCTGCAGCCAAAAACTGTTCACTGTCGTTTAACTCAATGCTTCCCAGCTTATTTGACCTCCTAACCCCTCGTTTATCACATGCAGAACATGTTTTTGGAAACTGTTTTATTTCAGTGCCCACATTTTAGTCTTGAAGAGACAAAGGGCCCCCAACATTGAGCGCTTTGTGGGCCCGATGACCACAGCAGCGAGCTGTGTGTTTTCCCGAGTGTCCTTTGCCTTTCCTGCAGGGTTACTGCTCTGGATCCGGTGCGCCCGACATGCAAACCTGTGGGGTCCCTGGCTGTGCTTACAGCCCTGCGGGCTTAGCAGAGCAGAGGGACCTGTCTGGGATCCAAATACAGAGCAATGAATTGTATCCGAGAGAAAGACTGGGCCCCAGAAGACCCAGCAGTCCTCCCCATGTGGTCAACACCCAAGTGTTGGATGAAGGCCTGGAGAAGCAGAGCAGTGAAGGGCTGGAGAAGGTTCTAGAGGCATTTCCCAGAGAACTGAGTGGACTGGATTAAGTGGGTTAAGTGAACTCACTCCTTGGGGAAGAGGCACAGGGCAGAGGGGCCTGGGCTTTTCTTCGGTGGATGGTGAATGTGGGCAGTGCTTGGGACACCGGTGAAAGAGCGGGTTGGGAGGAGGGGAGAGGAGACGTACGTGGCTTGACGTGGAGGGCCTGGAGCTCGTGGGGGACAAGGCGGGGCGCGCAGAAAGGGGGCGGGATTCCTCGACACTAGCGGTGGAGGGTGATGCCTGGGAGACGCGGGCGAAGGAGGATCCCTGGTGAGGGAGGGCGGGGAGGCGGGGCTTAGGCTAGAGCTGTCTCTGCAGAGAAGCAACGCAAGGAAGCGCTGGGTAGACAGTATCTGGCCAGACTTGCAAAGGAGCCCTTGCAACAAAGTTACCCAACGCGAGCATCAAAGAAGCAGAAGGCGATCTGAAGGGAGGCGGCAATTAGAGCGCCTTCAGGGCGCTCTCTGAGGCTCGAGATTACAGGAGCACGCAGCAGAGCCGTGAGGCCTCCGAGTGATTCAGTGATTTGGAGCGGAAAATAGCGCGGTGGCTGTGTGAGGGAGGGGGCCGGGCGGACGCAGAGCAGCCCTCGGGCGTGGAGGGTCCTAAACAGAGGGATACCATTTATGATTATGATTTTAAAATGTCTTTATGGTGAAATGTAGCAAAGGTACAGAAAAGTATATTTTTAAAAAATGTGCAGCTTAAGAGACTTGCAGAGGGAACAGCTCTGTCATGGGAAGGAGGCTCGTGCCCCAAAACCCCAGGCCTCTCCGTGGTCACACAGCACCCCTATACCCAGCAGTGCCCACCCACCATTCTGACTGTTAGGTAGCCACCTTTTTTCCTCTTCAGCTTTTTACTACTAAATGATGTCTCCCTAAAAAATGTAGTTCAGTTTTGCCTGTTTTAGAAATTTTATACATGGACTCATGCAGTATGGCTTCCGGCTTCTTTCACTCAACCTTGTAGAGATTCCACGTTGTTGTACTTTGATGAAGGGTGTTCCTTTTCATCGCTAGATTCCACTTTATGGGTATATGTGGCTCTCACCACCTATTCTAAGACTGATGGACATCTGGGTGGTACCCAGTCCCACCCTGGTGTGCCTTCTTCCCGGACTTCCTGGGTTCCTAAACACACATTACGGCTGAGTAGCAGCCTAGGATCAAGTGCGGATTTGTGTTCCCACAGCATGAGTGTAAGGTGGAGAGGTGGTCCAGCCCCCAGTGAGGGTGGAGGTGGGGGGCAGAGAATTGGAGAGGGATGGATGGGCGTCTCTGAGGCTGATGCCATGAGACCAACTCCTGTTCATATCAGTGACTTGGTGAAGATCGAAGTCTTTTTAAGCTTCTCTCTGGAGGACAGGCTGGTTCTCCTGCATTTATTTAAGAATGTCCTTGAGGACTGCAGAGACTAGAAATAAACCTATTGGATGCTTGCAAGCAAGACTCCCGTTCATCCTCCTACCATCCTAGGCCGGAGGAACACAGAGTTACTCGCACCCAGTGTGCAGATAAATACCTGCTTATAGGATGAAGGAATGAGCAGGCAAATATGTTTAAAAGACAATGAGCAATTTTGGATTGTATTTCACCTTCTGGTTGCTAATCGCCCACCAATTAGGGGAGAAAGGAGTTGGCCTCTGGCTCACCTCCCTGGAAAAGGCTCCAGAAAACAGCTGGATCCCAAGGGACTTGATCCATGGAGGAGGATTTGGGCTGGAGGGGGACGTTTCCGCACAAGTGGGGCAAATACCGAGAGTCACGGAGGAGCATGAGGGGGTTGGATAAGGACCCAACGTCAAGAAACTGGGGAGGCCCCGAGGACTGGAATGGGGCGTGTTATTTTGATCTGATCACTGACAGCAGCTAAAATTGACCAAAAACTAAAGTTCTTTAGGTGGATTATCTGGGTTCTCGGCCGGGAGGTGGCGGTGTGGTAGTGAGCGAGGACCGGGGCGCGTTCAAGTTCAAGCTGGGTCGGGAGGAACCTTCGCGACATTCCTGTTTCGTTAATAACTTAAAAAAGCCTGGCGGAGATGCCGGGGCGCCAGGACGCGACACGACCACGTCAACACGGTGCCCAAGTTCACCCGGTCCGGCGGGGGCTAAGGGTGGGGAAGGGTCCGGCCCTCGAGCAGCCAGAACGGGCTCGGCGGCGGGGAAACAAGGGGTGTGTTTTCTTTTCTTTCTTCCCGGCCTCCGGTGGCAGCGCCGCGCGGCCCGCTCCGCCCAGTCGGAGGAGACGTCGCTCTTCTGAGTGGCTGCGAGGGCCGCCCCCAAGGCCCCCCCAACCCCGCGCCCGCACCCGCGCCCCGATCCCCTGCCCGCCCCCCCCCCCACCCCGCCGCCGCCGCCGCCGCCGCCGCCGCCGCCGCCGCGCGGACCCGCCCCGCCTCCCCTCCCCCGGCCCCTCCCTCCTCCCCCGCCCTCCTCCCGGCCTCCCTCCCCCCTCCCCCGCCCGCTCTCCCTCGCCCCTCCCCCGCCCGCCCGCCCGCCCGCCGCCTCCGCCCGCCGCCCCGGCCGCGTCGGGTAAACCTGTTTGGCGGCCGCGCCGGGGCGGATCGTGCGGCCGGCGGCTCCCTCGCGGCTCGCGGCGTCGGGGCCCGTGGCGCGCGCGCGGCCGCCCCTCGGCCCCGGAGCCCCTCGGCGGCACCACCATGTACTCGGGAGCCGGCCCCGGTGAGTCCTCGCGCTCGGGGCGCCGGCCCGGCCGCTCGCGCGCTCCTCCCCGCGGCGCCGGCGGCGGTTGGCGGGCTGGGCGCGAGCGCGGCGCGGGCAGCGGGCGGGCGCCGGGGGATCGGGGCTGGCGGGCCGGGAGGCCGGGGATCGGGGCCGCCGGCCGTTTCCTCGGCCCCGCGGCGGACACGCAGCCCTGGCCTCCTCGGGCCCGAGTCGTCGGGGCGCCCCGCGCGGCCTGGGCCCTCCCCGCGCTGCGTTCCCGCCGCGGTCCGGTGGGCTGGGACCGGGCCGGAGCGGGAACTGGGCCGGGCGGCCCGCGTGTAGGCCCGAGGCCCGGGCGCCCGCCTGGCCCGGCCTCCTGCGCCAGGCGCCTTGGCCCTTGCGCCGCGCGGGGCTGGCAGGGCCGACGGGGCTGGCGGGGCCGGGGGCCGAGGCCCGGGTCGGGCTCTAAGCGCCAGAGGGCGTTGAGGCCCGGGCCGGGGGCGCCGAGCTCTGGGCGCGGGCGGCACGGGGAGGAGCGCTGCTGCTCGGCGCAGATCGAGCCGCGGCGAGCCTGGAGCGCTCTCAGTTTCGTTTTTCTTTTTGCCAGTACTTCTGCGGCCCCTTCTCTGAAGGAAAGTCTGGAAATGCTGAATTTTGGCCAATTCGTGCTGGTAGTTAGGGCCGTAGACTGAGAGGGATAGGAAGCGGCACCCTAAAACTGCGTGCGTCTCATTTTCATTCCAGACCACCGGCTCCTTATTCAAGTACTAATTTGCCTTTTGCAGTTTACTAGAGGAAGGTAAGGAGATGTGCTGATTTCCTTAGCATCCCTTCTTACTAGTCAGCCTCTCTTTCTTTAGAAAAGTTCTAAAAAACTTAAAGCAGTAACACGTTTTTTTTTTAACTTTTTTTTTTTTTGATGTAGAGTGGAAGGGCGATTAACTTGCTGGGCCAAGAAAATGGTGAAGTGTTGTGAAGCTCTCTCCGTTTCCCGCCAGGCACGTGGCTCCTAAATTTCCCGCTGGCCCTGCCACTTGGACAGGGCATTTCCCGTCCCCTTTGTCCACCAGGTTCCAGCGGGCTGCAGGCCCTGCCGGCTCGGCATACTGTTGCCTTCTCCCAGGGGCCCTAAGCCCTCCCTGGCCTCCTGCTGATGGGGCCCTGGCCCGACCTGTTCCGGGCTCTCCTGATCCATTTGGGTCCCTTGACGTTTTCCCCCACTGCTGTGTCTGTTCACAAACAGCTCTCTGCCTTGTGAATACTTTTTTTTGATGTCACTTAGTTAGAAAGGTTCTCCAAGGCTGAGCCTGACCAACTTTTAAATCCTTACGGGCCCTCAGCAGTTTGATGGAAGAATGGTTTTAGGCGTAATGGTTTTAACCGTAATCTGGAAGGTGACTCAGCCCCGGTGGGGAAGGGCCGGGGGCTCTGTAGTCAGGGTCCTGGGAGCGGACTTGGCTCCGGGAAGCCCCGGATGGGCAGCGCCCACCCGTGACATGGCAGGGTCGGCCCTCACCTCCGTGAGTGAGAATCTCCCCGCTGATTCCTGTAGAGGAGCCCAGCAAGTGTTAGCCACTACACTCTACATTTTTTTCACATTTTCAGTTTAAAAGTTGAAGGCCCAGAAAAAGCGAAGAACCTTGAGGAAGGTCAAACCTTTGTGTTGTGTCTGACGTTAACTAATCCATCGGACAGCTTGCTAAGTTGGTGGTGGTCATTTTGAAGATGGACAACAGAGGCTCAGAGAGGTTAAGAGCCTTGCGAAGGTCATATGGCCAGCGAGCATTAGGACGATCTGTCTGATCTCCGCTGACTCTCCATACATTCTCCTTAAAGAAGTGGCTCTCAGTCCTTTTGACCTTGACCCCCAATAAGAAACACCTGTTACATGTAGACTGGACCCATGTCCTCGCGTGTTCGGGTGTAATTGAAACTCGAGCTCAGGAAGCACAGCTAACCCATGCTGTGTGCTCTGCACTGGGATATTTTCTGGTCTATTTCATTTTCAAGAAAGCTTTAGTTCTCTGGATCTCCAGGCTCATTTCAGGTCCTTAACGGCTCTTGGAAAAATCGTGCTCTGATGTGGGCCTCTGCATTGTGGCCTGGTGGGGAGAGGGCCGCTTGTTCTCGATTCACAGATAAACCTGCCCTGAAATCGGACAGCTTTGGTTGAAAAAATAAATGGGTAGTTCTTAACCAATGGCAGGATGGGAATGAAACCAAATTTCAGGCTGTGCACGCGTGCTGTCATTATAAGGCTGTGGTGCTGTTTAATTTTATTCTACACACTAAGGTTTTTAATTTTTAAGAGGAATTTTTGGAATAGAGTCTCTTCAATGAAACTCTTTTTAATGTATTTCCTAATTTAGAATAATAAAAAGACATTTGATCTGGATTGTAGAAAAAATTACAAATAGTTTTGCTACTTCCATTTTAATACAATTATTAAGTGACTTACTAAGTAAGTTAATATAAAAAATAGAGTCCACAGTAAGCCTGCGTTATGCCCGTTACAAATGCTATTACATATGTGAATTGGTATGTGGACTCTAAAGTTAGGTATGTTACTATTTCTTAGGTTTTTTTTTTTTTAACTATTCCAAAGAGTTAGTGGTTTAGAATGGGTGGACTCCCCAGTGACCCTGAACCTTCACAGATGATCAGTCAATTTCTTTTTGTAACCACTTAAAGACCTTAAATGGAGTCTCAATGTTGCATGCTCCAAGGGGGTTGTTTCTGTCGGTTTCACGTGCTCAGACTCCTGTGGGTTCCATTCCTCACAGCTTTGCTACAAAGTAACTTCAGCGACATCTAAGGATTACAACTCTGAGAATGACCAACTTTCACTGTGGTTTCTAGTGTCAGTTAACTCCTCCTGCACCCCGCTTCTTCTCCCTCAGTTATCTCAGTGAAGATATGACCGCTCTTCCAATAACAGTGCACTGTTGCCAAGCAGCAGCCGGCCCTTTGCCCGGGTGAAGCTGTGTCAGGCCGGAGGGCGTGGCTGGGTAGTCTGCTGCCCTCTTGTTTTGTGAACACTCAGAATGTATCACTTGACTTTTAAAATAGTTTCTATTGTGAATTAATTTAAAGTACACATGAGTAGACTGAGTGGTATAATACGGCTCCCATTTCTCCATCACCAGCTTCAACAACTATCAAGATTTTCCACATTTGCTTCAAATCTGCCCCTTTCTCCTTCTTCGCGGAAATACTCTTGAGTGAGTTCCAGATCTGTCGTTTCACCCTGAATACTTAAGTACCATGTCTGAAGGATGGGGACATTTACAACTCAGTGCCATTGTCACACTTAACAGTCCGTAATCAATTTTTCTCATCGCAGAAGTGTGTTTACTTCCCGGTTGTTTTGGATCCTGAATTTTATTAAAAGTTCACACACGGATTTGGTTTTATGCTTTTGAGGCTCTTTAATCTCGACTCTACAGCTAGCCCCCCACCCTCACCCCGTAAGACAATGAGGTCCTTAAGATCTCTTCTTCAGGGCTTGCATATCTTTCCCCCCAGTTTTCTTTAATTGTTCAGGTCCCTGTGTTTCTATGGGGAAGGCTGATGAGATCCAGTTGCTCGTAAGTTTAATTCAGACGCACTTATCTTCAGCGATGTTTTGGGACAGGTAGCTTTGCATCTTTAACTTTCAGTGCAGTGGAATCCACTTTTTACGTGGGGCTCTGTCAGCAGAAGGACCACGGTGTGACGTGGAAAACGAGCCTGGTGCTCGTGCCTCTCGTGCAGCTTCTCTCCTCATCCGACTCGGTGGACCCCTCCTTCCCCAGTGTGTGGTAGGGAGACGGCTCTCATCGCCCTTCTGTTTGCTCCCAGTCATTTCTCTCGACTTTGTGACTCACCCCCAGCTTAGCCGCCTCTGTCGATGGCCCGCTGCCAGCGCCCTTGCCTCCCAGGCCGGGGTTTGGTGCTGGGGTTACAGGCCTGTCCTTTTTCACTCTAGGCAGTGAAAAGGTCATTAAGTATTTACCATTCTAATTTTTTGTCTGCATTTTTTTCCCTCAAAATTTAAAACCCTGAAACGTCCTCACTCTTTGCGGCCAGGCCGCTGCACCGTCCTAAGTTATCTTTGGACAGAGCTGCACCCTTGGCGACGCTACAGTTTATCCTCTAAACTGGGAACTTGTGCGAGTGAAACAGGGCACTCTTAATAGCTTCCCTGGGACGACAGGTGTGCACGGACGGTGGCCAATCAGGGTGGATGTCCCCCTAACAACATTCCTTGAATCTTAGCCTCGTAGACAGGCTCAGAAACAAAGGGCTTCAGCATTGCTCACTTGTCTGACGCCTCAGTGCTTCCCACTTACTACTAAAATCCTCATACAACCTGAAGGTCACAGACGCCATCTCAGAGGGCTGCTGCTTTGTGCCGCAGGGGTGCGCTGCATCCCCCTCCTGTGGTTCACTGCAGGTGGAGGAGACGGCCCAGCCCTGCCTGCTGAGAACTTGAAACCCCACCTTTCTCGCCTTTCTCTCACTTTTCTCAAGGTCATGGCTCGAGCAGTGGACAGGCAGGGAGCCTGGTCATGGGCTCCAGCCCTGTCCCCGTCCTGGGCCTCAGGTTCCTTGTCTGGGCCCGGCTGCCTTAGGTTTCCACGTCTTCGTCCTGTGGTGCATTTGTTCCTCTGTGGACCTCTGATGTGACTGGAGCTGAGGAAGGAGCTAGTGGGCCCTGGGAACAGAGGGTGTGAAGGCCCAGCGGCCGGTGGGCAGGTGGCACGTCCCCCCAGGAAAGGCGCCATCTGCTTTGGTGGCGTGTGGAGTGTCATGTGATCGCACGGGTCCCGGGAAGGTAATTCCAGCAGCCCTGCAGGCGGGAGAGGCGGCCCTGGCAGAGCAGCGTGGGGGCAGGTGTGACCGAAGGGTGGGCAGTCAGGGCCTAAGACAGTGACCCCGTCTGGGTGGGATGGCCGTGGGTACAGGGGTGGGTACCCCGTCAGTATGAGCAGCCAGCGGCCGGCACTCTGGCCCTGGCCAGGCTTTGCATCTCGGTGTCTGCACTTACCAGGTAGACTCCACTTAGCGGCGGCATCCAGTAGTATCTGGACTCCAGACCACGCCTCACCAGCTCCGTGACTTTGGCGGTTGTATATCTTTTCTAAGCCTCGGGCTTTGCACTTCAAAAATGGGGGGCGGGGGAGGGGACGGCACCAACCTCAGGGTTGTTGTGAGCATGAAAAGAGATGTGCTGGACCTTCGTCTCGGCCGAGGGTGGGCGCGAGTCTGCACAGTGGTCTGGTCCTGCCTCCTCGTGGGGAGAATTAGGGGCCTGCCCAGAGCAAGAGCCCACGAGGGGGGAGTGGGGAGCTGGCCGCGTCCTCGCCTTCCTGACCCCACTTGTTGAATGTTTGAACAAGGAGGTGCCGTCGCATCTAGCTTTGTTACCACAGAAGGACCAGCAGGCTCCAGGGAGGGGAATCGTGCGTGGCACGTGGACACGTGGAGTTTGAGGTTCTGGAAGGCTGAGGCGTGCGCTGGAGGTGGAGGACAGGGTCTTGGGCTCAGGGGGACATGGGTTCACGGGCCTGCCCACAGCTGGGGCCCTGGGAGAATGCAGCCTGGCGCCCACCCCCGCAGCTGGTCGCAGAATCACCTGAAGCCTTTTCCGCATCTCTGCCCCTGAAGACCCAGGAAATTACATTTTGCAAATGTCCCAGGTGCTTGCTTTTTAGGAGGAGCTTGAGACCCATTGGTGTTGGGAGAGAGGGCGGGGGGAGGAAGCAGAAAAGAGCGAGTGCAGCCCCAGGGAGCAGCTTATGCTGGAAACACACCTTGGAGGGCAGCCCCCGAGAGAGTGGGGCCGCCGGTGGAGGGGGAGGGGTTCTGGGTGGGAGTGTGGGTGTTCTGAAGAGGCCCTTGCGATGCACTGTAAGAAGTTAACTTTAGTTTACCTCTGGTTCCCTTCCTGAGCGAGCTTAGAGGTCTGATTGAATGAAGACCACTCCTTTTCAGTGGCTGTAGTTACGGTTCCATGTTGCTTTGAATACAACTTGTCTGCAGCTTCACTTAGAATTGGGTCAGAAGGGGACTCCTGGGGACTTAAGTGAATTCTCAGTGAAAATTGTTCTGCATCCATCTTTAAGAACCCACAGCACCAAACGAACAGAGCTGTAGCCGGGCTGACGCCAGCCAGCTCATCACCTGAGTCTGTCTCGTTGCGGCTGAAGCCCATCTTGACGCTCCCTACTGCCTCCTGGGCAGTCACTCGAGGGGCACTATTTTTGTGGTTTTCCACGTTATTTCTGGGTGTCTCAGCTCTGAGCTGTAGTACTTAGAGAGTTGCACATAAAAGGTCAAAATGCCGAGGTTCGTAGGTCTGAGTCATTTGAGATGTTTCGTCAGCTTTGACTCCAAGTTAAATAATACAGCCATTGAGAGTAGATTCTTACGATGCCACATGGATGCCGGTGGAGGAGCTTGAACCCGGCGGGCCCGTTCTCGTGGCCCAGGGGTCGGTGGGTGTGCGTTGTGCCATTCGTGTGTGAACCTGGAGAGTGGGAGGCCCCTGCGCTGGGCACTTGCTCACCAGTTTCTCAAACCCCTGCTTTAACCGAGCTCATGCAAGACGCGACCGTGGCAGGGTGTTTGGCGTGACTGGGGTGCTCTGTAGCTGGTGCTGCCTCTGAGTCTCAGGGACCGTGACCGAGGCTCCTGTCCCAGCGGCACTTGTGTTCTCAGAGTCCTTGCCGCTACTCTTGTGGAGCATGGTCCCATCCATGCGGCGGGCTGAGCAGAGCGAGAGAAAACCGAGGACTTCTCCTGGCCTTACGGGTAGCAGGAGGTGGCATCATTTGTTTTTTGTAGGAACAAAGGAACTAACAGAGAAGTACAAGTGAAAAGTGGAGAGAAGGCAAAGGAAGATGCAGAGTGATAAAAAGGATAACATTGGACAAAAACTGGGGTGTCAGAGAGTCTGGAGCTCGCAGGAGCTAGGTGTCGCCGTGACTTGCCAGCAGACCTCCTCTCACTGTGGTGCAAACCCAGACCACGGGCTCCAGGTCAGGCCGACCTCACTTGGATACTGGCTGTGTGGCTGGGCATTCACTCAGCCTCTCTGAACCTCAGGCTCCTTCTCGTACAGAGAATGAACACCTGACGGCGGAGGTGCTCTGATCAGATGATAGAACGCGGGCAGATTGCTGTCGCTTCCCTCTGTGCGTGGCCCCAGGAAGTGCCTATGAGTTATCGTGTCCCTCGGTCACTTTATCTTCGCTCTTTACTCCACACACAGTGCCTTCTCTCCGTCAGATGAGCGCCCCCCTCCTTGACCTCCTGGCTGACCTCTGGCTCTTCACTCTGTAAGCCGTGAGGGATAGAATACATTTCACAGACCACACCCCTGATAAATACCATTTACCAGGTGCTTTGTATCCACGGCTGCCCTGTACGGCTCAGTACCAGGGAAGTGAAAGGTTGGCCTTGATGCTCGGAGCTCACGTTCCTGGCAGAGTCGTTCAGAACAGACCCAGCTGTGCTGTGCAGTGGGGACCCACCTTGCGTGTCACGTGGTGGGAGTGGTGCCGGGGGAGCACCAGATTCTGTCTCCAGGTGATGAGCTGGCACAGCTGGGTGAACCAGGAGACACTTTTCTACCTGCGATTCTACAGGTGCCTGCGGGCGGGGAACATCGCTGGGGACCTTTTGTTCCCGCTGTGGGCTGCTGTTTTAACAAGTGTGCGGTGTGTTCAGTGTGAACACACGTGCCTCACCACAAGAACATCACGTTAGACTTGGAGGGCGTCTCAGTGCCAAGACTGGGAATTACAACTTAACCTTGAGCTGGAGGCATGGAAAGCTTTTGGGGGTGAACAGTCAGAGCATATGCGAGGGGAGATGGAGAATCGAAACAAGTCGTGTACAAGTCACGTGGGCACCTGTGATGGAGAAGCCAGGTGAGCGGGATCGCGGCCCTGCGTGTGGTGGTCAGTGCAGGCGCATTGAGAAGGCACCTTGGAGCAACTTGGACCAGAAGAAGGGGAGGGAGGGAGGTCTTGCTGAGCTTGGAGCCTTTGGCGGGACTTTGAGCCCAGGAGGGGCTGGGCAGAGGAGGGCGTCAGCCGGCAGAGTTTTTACGGCGGAGGGAAGAGCCTGTGTCCTGCCCCCGCCGGTCCCCACAGACAGCCGTGTTTCATCGGGAGCCCCAGGCACAGCCCTGCCCCTCGCGCTTGTCTTTTTTTACGTTTGGCCGCACTGCGCGGCATGAGGAATCTTTTCCCCGACCAGGGGTCGGACCTGCGCCCCTGCCGTGGAAGCGCGGAGTCTTAACTGCTGGACCGCCAGGGCAGTCCCTGCAGCTCATCTTTTTTTTTTTTTTTTTAATATTAACTTACTTATTTTGGCTGCGTCAGGCCTTAGTCGAGGCACATGGGATCTTCGGCACGCGGGATCTTTAGTTGCGACATGCGAACTCTTAGTTGCGGCGTTCATGCGGGATCTAGTTCCCCGACCAGGGATCGAACCTGGGCCCCCTGCGTGGGGAGCTTGGGGTCTTACCCACTGGACCACCAGGGAAGTCCCCCCTGCTCCTTGTCTTGATGCAGACCCCAGTCATCTCATTTAATTTACAGTATGTCTGAAGATACCTCTGTGAGATGAGGATGTCTCTTTTCCTCCCCCTCCCCCCTCACATAGCCCCTAGTTACCAGTGTCCTGGACCACACAGTTAGTCCAGATCTGCTCAGTTTCTCACGTGTCATGGACTGTTAACAACTCATTGAGTCGGGATCCAGGTGAGGCCCACATTGTGATTGGCTGATGTGAGCCTTCAGTATCGTCTTAAAATAAGAGCTTTATTGAGATGTAGCTCACGTACCACACAATTCACCATTTAAAGCGTAAAGCTCCGCGTGCTTTAGTGCCTTCACAGGCTTGTGCAACCATCCCCACAACCTAATTTGGGACATTTTTGTCCCCTCCCCCCAAAGAAAGGCTGTACCCCTTAGCTGTGACTCTTCATCCCTGCTCCCCCACCAGACCTAAACAACCACTCTTTTTTTTTACATCTTTACTGGAGTATAATTGCTTTACAATGGTGTGTTAGTTTCTGCTTCATAACAAAGTGAATCAGCTATACATATGTCCCCATCTCTCCTCCCTCTTGCGTCTCCCTCCCACCCTCCCTATCCCACCCCTCTAGGTGGTCACAGAGCACCGGGCTGGTCTCCCCTAAACAACCTCTCTCTTAATCTCTAGTTTTCGCCGTCTTCTTTCCCACTGCTAACTGTTGGTGGGTTGAAGAAGCTGGCTTGTGTGTGCTGTCTCGTTTGCCCACCAGCTAGATTTCACTGATTGCATCTTCTTGGTGTAATTCAGCGTGTTTGTCTGTCCTGTGTGGATTTCCTGCAAATTAGTGGTCAGACCCAAAGGCTTGATCTGATGCAGGTTCTACTTTTCTGGGCTTTGTTGCTTTTTTTTGGTGTGAATACTAGTCGCTGTCGAGCGGTAATCATTAGGTTCCACTAATTCATTAGGGTTTGTACAGCGCTGATGCTCTGTATCCACAAGAAAAACTTCCCCTGGGCAGCTGTTGGGTCTGGATCTGTCGTGAAGGCAGAGGAATGTTGGTGAACAGCATGAAGGCAGGAGCACCTGTTGAGAAGAGAGGCCGGTCCGGGTAGGCGGGCGCTGAGCGTGATGTCGGGGGTTTGGAGGTGATGCTGTGGGTACCCGGAAGGTGAGCTGAGGGTGGGGCTTTTTTCTCTTCTGCAGGTAACGGGGACCCTCTGAGTATTTGGCAGGTGTGTGACAGGCCGGGGTGGTCTGGCCGGTGACAGGAGTCTTCACCTATGTGTGGTGGGGACGTGGTAGGGTTCCCTGTTGGTGGCAGGTCAGTGCTGAGGGGAGGAGAGTGGAGAGAGCAGGGAGGCCTGTGTCTGGGGCGGGAGGTGAAAACCACTCCCCCCAGCTGACCTGCTGGCGTCAGCGAGGCGGACCCCAGGTAGGGAAGGAGCTGCAGGGGTAAGCTTTCTTTTGTAGATATGCTAAATTTCAGGCGATCCTAAGAAATCCGGGGGGAAAAATCCATGGCATTCACTTTGCATCTTTATAGCACCCAGTGCATTTTGCCTGGTGGGGGCCTGTTTCCTTCATTCTGTTGTAAACCCCATTTGCTTGCCGCCCAGGACCATCTTGGTTATCTTTTGTCTTTCCAGTGTCTACCGTAGTGTTTGCTTTTTACTCGATAAATCCTTATTACGTTTAATTCTTTATTGTTTAAAAGCTAAATCAATTGAGTTGAAACTTGTGTGCGCGTCTGGAAAGCCCTGCCCCCAGCCCGGCGTGGCGCCTCTTCTTGCTTGGCCCTCCCTTACCCCTGGCGCCGTGTGGTTCTCTCCAGCTCCGCCTGGAGTCCAGGGTGCTGACTGTCGGGCAGTGTGGAGGGAAGTGGACCACGAGGCCACTTGCCAACTGACCTACTTAGATAGGTAGTGGATGTCCGTGGGAAGGTAAACGCGTGACCTCTCAAAGGGCCTGCAGTGAAGTCTTCCGCAGCACCCTGCAACCTCTCCACCGCCCTCCTGTGAGTGAATTGGCCCTCAGTGTGGGTAGGTTCAGCGCGGGCAACCCTGAGCCGCACTGCTGCTCTGGCCGTTAGGGGCCAGCTGCCTCCCTCTTGGCTTCCTTAGACCTTGTCCAAAGCTGTGCCCCCAGGAGGCAGGCCTGGAAGGAGGCTGCAGCTAGAAGCTGCCTGGGCACGCGGAGTGGGGAGCCCGAGAGCACCCGCGCCTGTTTGTAGCCAGTGTCTTCACCTGTAAAGTGGGGAGAAGTGCCTCCCTTCCTGTGAGGATAAAGCACATTAATGCATGCAAGTGCACAGGGCAGGGCTGGGCAGGTGTGGTGCTGCGATGGGACTCGGGACCGAGCTGAGAGTTGTGGCCTCACCAGGTGCTGGGGTCCTGTGATACAGGGCTGGCGAGCCACTTTCTCTCAATGATGGCATTCTAGGGGTGAGTTAAGGGAAAAATGCATGTCTTGGGTGAAAATTCTCTGAAAAATAAATGCTGTGGGCTTCCCTGGTGGTGCAGTGGTTAGACTCCACCTGCCAATGCAGGAGACATGGGTTCGATCCCTGGTCTGAGAAGATCCCACATGCCGTGCGGCAGCTAAGCCTGTGCGCCACAACTACTGAGCCCTCATGCCACAACTACCGAAGCCCGCGCGCCTAGAGCCCGTGCTCCATAACAAGAGAAGCCACCGCAATGAGAAGCCCGCGCACCGCAACAAAGAGTAGCCCCTGCTCGCCGCAACTAGAGAAAGCCTGGGTGCAGCAACAAAGACCCAACGCAGCCAAAAATAAATAAGTAAAATAAATACATTTAAATAAACAAATAAATAAATGCTGTGATGTAAATAGATGGTGAGAAATTTGGTTATAAAACTGTAGGAACTCTGGGTGGTAATTTTTTTTTCTTTTGTCTTTAGAAGAGAAACAAAGAACTAGGTTGACTTTTTGAGGGATTTGGATCTCATTCCACCAGGGAAGCATCTCACCGGAGATGGTGGGCGTCCTGGGTGCCTGGAGCCTCGTGTTGAGAAAGAGGCTGAGCCCCAGTCTGGGCTTATCGGACGGAGGAGGGGGAGGGCGCCCAGATGGGTTTATCAGTGTCTGCCACGGGGGCAGTGGGCGCGGGTGGTGCCCTTCTGGCTGGCCGGCGAGTTGCCATCCCAGCACAACGTACTTTAAGGATGAGACACACCCTACTAAGCTATCCGATGGTACCTGGTGTCGTTCCCACAAACATCTATTTGAAGAGCGGTTTATATTTTATTTTTGCATGTTTTTATCAAAATAGGTGTTCTTAAGTCCGTGTCGTAGAATGATGGTTGTTAAAGAATCTTGCAGAGTCATCTTTCAGGTAGGGCATGCTCAGGCTGCTGCTGTGAGGTGGGGTTTTATTCCCCTGGTTCAGGTCCCTGGCCTCCTTTGAGGCAAACCTACAGCGCTTTCCCCTGCTTCTGTTACTTGTGTGGTCTATTCCAAGTGTGTCTGCACGTCAACAAAGGGAGAGAAAAAAGATCGGTGTTTCAGAGAAGGCGGTGTTTTCAAAATGTCACAGCCTCTTTTTTCTTTTTTAATTGAGACGAAATTCACATAACATAAACCATTTTGAAGTGAACAATTCAGTGGCATTTAGTACATTCAGCATCAGGCGACCATCACCTCTATCTAGTGCCAA
Organism: Globicephala melas; assembly: GCF_963455315.2. Taxonomy (NCBI): domain Eukaryota; kingdom Metazoa; phylum Chordata; class Mammalia; order Artiodactyla; family Delphinidae; genus Globicephala; species Globicephala melas. The sequence continues at coordinate 77,033,086 of NC_083330.1, read as the reverse complement.
AACATTTTCATCACCCCAAAAGAAAATCCTGTACCCATTAAGGAGTCACTCCCCGTTCCCCACTCCTTCCCTCCCTCCCTGGCAGCCACCAGTCTGCATTCTGTCTGTGGATTGGCTTCATCTGGATATTTCATGTAAATAGAATCATAAAATATATGACCTTTTACGTCTGGCTTTTTTCACTGAGCATAATGTTTTCAAGATTTGTGTCCTAGTGTGTGTCAGCACTTCATTTTTCTTTATGGTTGAATAACCCATTATGTGGCTATGTCGCAGTTTGTTTATCCATTCATTCTGTTGTTGATGGGCATTTGAGTGGTTTCTACCTTCTGGCTGTTGTGAATAGCGCTGCTGTGAACATTCGTATACCCCATGTTCGTCTATGGTGTGTGGCATATGTCTTCATTTCTCTTGGGCGCATACCTAGGAGTGGAATTGCTGGGTTTCACTCTGTCACTTTGTGAAGAGCTGCTGAACTGTTTCCATGGTGGCTGCACCACTTTACGTTTCTACCAGCAGCGGCTTGTCTCTCCATGCCCTCACCCACACTGATTATTGTCATCACAGCCTTTTAGAAAGCGAAGTTCTTAATGTAATATATCATATCTGGCATATTCTGTTACCAAAGTGGAAAAAGATATTAGATTTAAGCGTGTTTTGCCAAGATCTACCTAATAGCTATAAGGCATATCCATTTCTTTGTGCTAGAGTTTAGAGTACGTTTGGAACCCGGACAATTAGATAAACACAGTAAAGCTAAACAGACTTCAACAGGGTGGGAAAGAATATGAGAGTCCAATACCCAGATCAGGCCTGTGTGTCTAATGTCAAAAATGCTCACTCTGGGGCTTCCTTGGTGGTGCAGTGGTTGAGAGTCCGCCTGCCTATGCAGGGGACGCGGGTTCGTGCCCCGGTCCGGGAAGATCCCACATGCCACGGAGCGGCTGGGCCCGTGAGCCGTGGCCGCTGAGCCTGCGCGTCTGGAGCCTGTGCTCCGCAACGGGAGAGGCCGCAGCAGTGAGAGGCCCGCGTACCGCCAAAAAAAATGCTCACTCTGAGTAAATACTGAGGGCCCACTGTGTGCTAGGCGTCTGCTCAGTGCTTGGGGAACGATGATGGGTGCAAACCCAGGTCGCTCCTGCCCCCGGAGCTCACTGACCGAGTCGTGAACACAGACGTGCGATGCATGGTCACCACAAATCCATGCGAGATGGCGGGTGTTTTAGTGCAGGCGGGAGGGGGCAAATTCCAGAGCGAATGTGGAATGTGGCGGCGGGGACCCTGTCCTGTTGGGGGCCTGGGGTCGGGCTGCACCTGGGATGGGGCTGCATGGGCCCGGGGGCAGAGGCCTCCCTGAGCACAGCGCTTTTAATCCAGTACCCTGGGGAGCAGGTGTGAGAGATGCACGCGTGCCTCATATGTTTCTGAGGAGCCCCTGGCTGCCAGGTGGAGAAGAGATGGGAAGTGGCTTGGAAATGTGCAGCAGTGTCCCGCGGAGGGTGGGGCAGGTGTGGTCTAGGGAGAGCAGGGGGTCCGGAAGGTGTCTGATTTATTTGGGGCTTGGATGGGTGGTGATGCAGCGTACTAGTAGAAGTGGGCAGATTTAAGTTGAGTTTTGCAGACTTTGAAAACAATTTGAAGGGACTTTTTAGTGAAGAAAATCTCAAATGCACATGAAAGCAGAGGGAGCGGTACAGGGAGCCCACGTGCGGCCGTCACTCCGCACAGCCGTCACTCCGCCCGGCTGTTCCGGGCGCCTCGCTCACCTGTCTCTCCTGCTCCCCCACCCTCTGGTACTTGAAGTATCGTGTCATTGCACTCGTAAGGATTCATTTATTTTGAAATAATTTTAGACTTAGAGGAAAGTAGCCAAAAGAGTACTATAAGCGTTCCCGTGCCAGCTCCCCTCAGTGTTATCATCTTATATAATTAGAGGACGGTTACGCAAACCAGGAGGTTGACATTGGCGTAGCACTGTTACATCGCCTAAAGATCTTACACAGATTTGGCTGTTAGTCTGACTAATGTCTGTCTCCCGGACACCCCCTGTCCAGTTCTGGGCCTCTGTCCAGCCTCGGGGGCCTACCGTGCACGTCCCCTCACTTTCTCCAGTCTGTGACACTTCCTCGTTCTTTCCTTGTCTTTTGTGGCCTGGACGTGGAGCTCTTTCAGGCTGGTACTTCCGCCTTTTCAACACACCCCACCATTTTCTAATTATTTCCCTTCTGGACCTACAGGATACTGCAGTCTCTTCTTGTATTTTTCGTGCCCCAGTTCATTGCGTCGAGGAGCCCTGGTTCTTTTTCTTGGAGAAATGGTGTGAGAAGCTGACACCTGCTTGCTGAGTGTGCTCCTAGCCCCCTGGGATGCCCTCGCTTCTGGTTCTCTCAGCGTACACAAGATAATACATGTATTTGTACTCACGTGCGTGTACATACACATCTGTATTTATCTCTCTGTGTATGTATTAGAAGCCATGAGTTCACACTTGCATTTCTGATTCCAATCCAATATCACATGGTTTGTTCTTGCTTTCTTCTTTCCTTATTTATAACTTCTTCATCAGGTAGTGAGAAGTCTGGGTCTCATTATCCACAATGGATTTGCTTATTTGTTCAGACCTAGCATACACAGAAAGTAGTTTTAGAATCACTACCCGGCCCCTGGGAGAAACAAGCCTGCTCACTGGAGAACTGATCTGTGCATGGCCCCCAGCATTTGGCCATGGAGTACTCAGTCAGGATGTTAGCTTCCGAAGTTCCTCCCTCGCTTCTCGTCCACCGCCTTGGGTGGGGTTAGCACGCCGTCTTAGGGCGCCTGCTCTGCTCTGTCCTCCCTTCTCTAACAGTTACTGAGAGCTGTGCAGCATATGCTACATTGCATTAGTGGGTTTTTTATTTTTTATTTATTTATGTTTTTTGCGGTACGCGGGCCTCTCACTGCTGTGGCCTCTCCCGTTGCGGAGCACAGGCTTCAGACGCGCAGGCTCAGCGGCCATGGCTCACAGGCCCAGCCGCTCCACGGCATGTGGGATCTTCCCGGACCGGGGCACGAACCCGCGTCCCCTGCATCGGCAGGCGGACTCTCAACCACTGCGCCACCAGGGAAGCCCTATGTTGTTTCTTTTCACCAATATCTTGAGCATTTCTGAGTGCTATTTATTTGTTGGGGGGGTATGTTTACAACAGTGTTTAAAGTAAATAATGATGGCAGCACGCTTGTGTCAGGTGGTGGTCTCCCACGGGACACAGGTAATGAGCACGGGCAGCTGTGGCCTGATTCCTGGTTAGGTGCCACCCAGCTGTGTGACAGTTCTCATGCCCGTCATACCAAACGGGCATGAGACCGAGGTGCGAGACAGAGAGGACGATGACGTGCCAGTAATTCCCTCAGAGAGTCATTGTGAAGGTTCGGTGGCTTAACTGGCTCGAGCACTCCTGTAGCTGCTGGTTTCACTATCATCCTTACGTGTACTCAGAGCTCACACTCTTCCTTCAGAGCACTTTTTTACTGTCCCCAGTAAAGTGTTGAGGGATGGCTTGGTGTCCTGTCTCTCACTGACCCTAAGCTGCCAGAGGGCAGGACCACATCTCGTGACCGCATGCGCAACACTGTTGCTAGTGGAGATTAGCTTGTCCATTTGGTGGAGGGTGTGTGTGTGTGTGTGTGTGTGTGTGTGTGTCTGTCTGTCTGTCTGTCTGTGTGTGTGTCTGTGTGTGTGTGTGTGTCTGTCTGTGTGTGTGTCTGTGTGTTTGTGTAGGGTGGGGGAGGAGACAGGCTGCTTACTAAAAACACACAGGCACTTAGATAGAAACGGTTAGTGCCAAGGCATGTCTATTCCCTAGGTGTTAATTACACATGCCCTGTGCTAATAAGTCAACTTCATGCATAAGGTGGGCTCCGGGACACCTGCTGAGCACACTCTGGGTGGACGCCGTATCCCAAGGCTGAGAACAGAAAAGAATGGAGCTGCTCCACCCCCTGGGGAGCTCCCCTTCTGGGGGAGCCCAAGGGAACTGGACAGGGGCTCTGCAGCTGCGTCCTGGGTTCACAGCATCACCTCACTCGCCACGTTACTGCTGGTGCCTGTAAAATGGGGGTGGTGATAGTACCAATTTTTATTATAACTAATAACAGTGTCAAATTATGTGTCAGAGGTATCAGGACATTTGTCAGCATGATGTATTTTATATATAATATAGAGATATAATAAATGCTGATTTTACTTATTCATTGTACTTATCAATGTTCTGTGATTGTTAATTACATAATAATTAATATAACTTGTTGTTACAATGATCATATTAACAGTCATTTTATTGTGAAGGTAAAAAATGAGTTAACATGGAAAGTGCCTGCTGATGCCCAGGGTGTGCTCAGTGCATGTTATTATTACAGCGATGATTTTAGCAGGTGGAAGAAATGTTGTGGCTTCTTTAAGGAGTATGCCCTTCTTAGGGGAATCTGAAAATTACACTTCGAGGGACGTTTGTGCCAGTGCTGTCTGGGGCTGGCGAGGGCTGCGTGGGGCAGGTGCGGGCTTGGGGACGTCTTGGGGAGGCTCCTCTCTGGCCTGGGCCACGGGGCAGAGAAGTTGTGCAGGGCTTGGTCACAGGGGTGCCTGTGCAAGGACGTGGACCTCCCGGTGCAAACCCTCTGTAGTGCCCCCAGTACTCCACTGAGCGTGCCCTGCGTGGCAGCACGTCTGTCAGTCCACAGGATCTTCCATTATATTCCAGGAAGGTGCGTCCACTGGGGGTGAGCTTTGGTTTAGAGATTAGAGGCTACAAATTGATATAGATGAGTGATGTAGCATATGTTTCTCGTGAAAAACCCTTCTTCGAATGGGAACAGATTTTTCTTTTTCTTCTAAGTGACCGTCTGGTCTTTGGTCCAAGTTGTTTGCTTGGACATTGTCAAAGTTATTTCTAAACAAAGCCCCAGAAGAAACAAAGCAGACCCGTTAGTGCTGTAACTCAATAGTGTGTTTTAATTTGAAACAGGCAACTGCATGGATGGGATGTGTGGTGCCCGGAAGGGGAACATCTCTGCGTGTAACAAAGCTGTGTGGAGAGCTGGAAAACCGACACTTCCAAGAAGCTCGTCCAGCTTTTTAAACTAGCAAAACCACTCTGAGCGTGTTAAAATTTCATTTAACTTGTGTTTATCTCCCCAAACCATGCCACAGTCCACAGAAACTACTATTTCTGACCTGATGTGTGGCGCCCTTTTATTCTGTCCCTAAAGTGTCAGCTGTTGGCCACTAGTGGAGAGGCCCCCTCTTCATTTTGGCTCTGCCACCACTCAGACGGCTGTTTCAGTTGGTGAAAGCTGGGCCGTGCGCTCGGCAGACTCCCTGGGGCCAGGGCAGCAGCGAAGGGCCACCTGTGGGCCCTGGAGCCTAGGAGCAGGTGTAGACATCTGGTGGCAGCTGACCCCTGGCTGGCTGCTCCTGGGCCAGTAGGACCTGAGTCCTGCGTGGTGCCCTGTCTCCATCCACTTTATTACATTTTTGCTTATTTTGTTTCATTTTTAAACATTTACTTATTTATTTTGGCTGCGCTGGGTCTTTGTTGCGGCACACGGGATCTTTGTTGTGGCACGCGGACTTCTTAGTTGTGGCATGCTGCGTGATCTAACCTGGGTTGTTCCCTGACCCGGGATTGAACGCGGGCCCCCTGCATTGAGAACGCGGAGTCCTACCCACTGGACCGCCAGGGAAGTCCCATTTTTTGCTTACTTTAAAAGTGGTTTGTTTTAAATGTTTGCATTTAGCCAATCAATACCTGTGTCCTTACAGCTAAAAGTGCTATTTACAGCATGATTACAGGACTTAGGAAGCAGTTAATTGTGGACTGTGCTGAAAGCAATGAATGAGTGAATGGCAGTGACCTGCAGGGAGTGGCTACAGGTCCGTGTGTGAGGAGGGCATTAATGAGAATCACACACGTGAAGTTTGAGACTTGGGAAGTGGCTTCAGCTGGCAGGTGTATGAAGACTGCAGGGTGCAGGAGGTCAGTTCAGTGATGGCAGTAGCAGCTCAGTGGGCGTCCTGCTGGCTGCGTGCCACTCTGAGGGTGCTTTTTTTTTTAACATCTTTATTGGAGTATAATTGCTTTACAATGTTGTGTTAGTTTCTGCTGTATAACAAAGTGAATCAGTTATACATATACATGCATCCCCGTATCTCCTCCCTCTTGCGTCTCCCTCCCTATCCCACCCCTCTAGGTGGTCACAAAGCACCGAGCTGATCTCCCTGTGCTATGCGGCTGCTTCCCACTAGCTATCTATTTTACGTTTGGTAGCGTATATATGTCCATGCCACTCTCTCACTTCATCCCAGCTTACCCTTCCCCCTCCCCGTGTCCTCAAGTCCATTCTTTACGTCTGCGTCTTTGTTCCGGTCCTGCAATGGTTCTTCAGAACCATTTTTTTTTTTTTTTAGTTTCCATATATATGTGTTAGCATACGGTATTTGTTTTTCTCTTTCTGACTTCACTCGTACGACAGACTCTAGGTCCATCCACCTCACTACAAATAACTCAATTTCATTTCTTTTTATGGCTGAGTAATATCCCATTGTATATATGTGCCTCATCTTCTTTATCCATTCATCTGTTGATGGACACTTAGGTTGCTTCCATGTCCTGGCTATTGTAAATAGAGCTGCAATGAGCATTGTGGTACATGACTCTTTTTTTTTTTGCGGTACGCGGGCCTCTCACTGTTGTGGCCTCTCCCATTGCGGAGCACAGGCTCCGGACACGCAGGCTCAGCGGCCATGGCTCACAGGCCCAGCCGCTCCGCGGCATGCGGGATCCTCCCGGACCGGTGCACGAACCCGCGTCCCCTGCATCGGCAGGCGGACTCTCAACAACTGCGCCACCAGGGAAGCCCACATGACTCTTTTTGAATTATGGTTTTCTCAGGGTATATGCCCAGTAGTGGGATTGCTGGGTCATATGGTAGTTCTATTTTTAGTTTTATAAGGAACCTCCATACTGTTCTCCATAGTGACTGTATCAATTTACATTCCCACCAACAGTGCAAGAGGGTTCCCTTTTCTCCACACCCTCTCCAGCATTTATTGTTTGTAGATTTTTTGATGATGGCCATTCTGACTGGTGTGAGGTGATACCTCATTGTAGTTTTGATTTGCACTTCTCTAATGATTAATGATGTTGAGCATCCTTTCATGTGTTTGTTGGCAGTCTGTATATCTTCTTTGGAGAAATGTCTATTTAGGTCTTCTGCCCATTTTTGGATTGGGTTTTTGTTTTTTTGATATTGAGTTGCATTAGCTGCTTGTAAATTTTGGAGATTAATCCTTTGTCAGTTGCTTCATTTGCAAATATTTTCTCCCATTCTGAGGGTTGTCTTTTCGTCTTGTTTATGTTTTCCTTTGCTGTGCAAAAGCTTTTAAGTTTTCAGAGGGTGCTTTTCGTATTCGGGCTTGACCTTAGCGGGACCTGTCACACCCCCCATTATGGAAGTGAGGAAACTGAGGCACAGAGTGCAGGGCACACAGCGGGAAGTACTGGATCCCCGATTTGGACCTGGGCAGCCACCTGCCGTCCTAGAACCTGGACCCCCAGTGCCCAGACAAGTGGGTGAAACTTGCTGGGGTTGATGAACGCATGGGAGGGTAGCTGACTGGCTTTGCCATTATTATGCAAATGTGCAGGACTTTGTAAGGGAATTCTTTGTAGTAGCACAAACTTCGTTACGAAATAAAAGGGAAAAATTGACTTAGCTTAAGTGGGTTTGGATTTTCCAGTGTTTTGATTAAAGAACATTCAGTTGATTTTGGTGGGGGGAGGGACGCTGTTTTGAATTAGTGAATACTGACTGAGTTTTACCTTTGCTTTCTTTAAAACCATGGATTTCTGAGTGTTTCGGGCCATGGTGCCCTCCAGTTTGCCCCAGGAGGGGATTTCCATTAACCGTCCTTTGCTGACATCCCAGGCATTTTCTTACCACTCACTGACGTCTGATCATTTTCACATGCTTTTGTGAAGGATGATGACCAGAATGGGGCGATAGGATGAAGGGCCTTGTTAAAGCCCAGCTCCTGGATCCCTGTACCATTTCCCCCCTTTTTACATGAGAATGAAACGGGCTTCACTTGGGGAGGTGGCCCGGGGAGCCACGGCTGTGTGGGTGCTCCCCTTGGCTTGTGAGACGGCCGTCACCGTCACCCCTTAGTCTGTGTAATCGTAGCGTGTCGCCACCTTGAGAGCCGGTTCCATCGTGTGGCGTCTTAGTGCAGCAGTGGGGGAGATGGGGGAGGAGGTGTGGGTTGTTGTTGCTTTTTTTTTTTTTAAGATTAAACTGGAAAATAGGCAAAGGAAAGCATGTTGTGGACTTGGAGAGCCCTCAGGTGATTTCCCCTCTCCTCTTCAGTTTCGTAGCCTATGGAGATCCCAGGGCTGGTGAGGAGTGAGTACCAGTCCGTGACCCTCCAGCATGGTGGCCGTTGATGATGCTGTTTGCTCACTGAAAGTGACGGTGAAGAGCACCTGTTTGCTCACATCTTGTCCCTGGTGAAATTTTATGTATTTTGAAGTGAATGGTGTTTGCTGTCTCTGACTTGAGCACTTGACAAGTAGTTGTTTAAACTGAAGTAACTGGATGCACTTGGAGGTGAAGTGAGGATTTGCCACACCTGCACAGAAGGTGCACGGTACACTCGTCCTTGTATTACAGGGTCCTGAGAGCTCAGTATTTACGCAGACTTTGCGTGCCCACCTTCCTCCGCATCCCTGGTTGTGGGTATCGGGAGAAAACTGTGTTAATGCAAAGACAGTTGGAAATCACTTAACCATTGAGGTCTGCTGTGGATCCGTTCAGTTCCTTTGGAACGAGTGCGGGCTACTGCCATGTTTACTAGGGACTGACTTTGTGTTTATTCTGGTGACATTTTCTGTATGTGTCCGTTTCCCGTTTTGGTGGGTAGTTTCCTAGAGAGAGTGGCTGTGGAGTGCAGTCTTGAATTGCTCACCTCTCGTACCAGCGGGACACAGCACTGGTGGTGAAGCCGTCTCTGGTCGACTGGTCAGGCGAGCCACCAGATGGTGGCAGGAGAGCACGGTCACCGGGGATGGTCAGACCACCCAGCTCCTCCTGTTGCTGTTCTTACCTGTTGGGAACCAGGTCAGAAATGTCTGCAATACCTCCTTTGCTAGTCAGAGTTTCCTTTGGGTCCCTGGCATTTGCCACCCTTGCCCTTATTCCTGGAGAAACGCAAGGCGGAAGCACTCTGGGTGGCCAGCCACACCCATAAAGCCACAGACCAGGCAGCGGTTCTGGAACCTTCTTGTGTCAGGACCTCTTTAGAGTCTCAAATTACCAAGGTCCCCACAGACCCTTTGTTTATGTGGGTTATACACTGTATAAGATCTTAAAATTGAGGGGGTTAAAAAATACTTAATGTGCTGTAATGACGAAGATTTAATGTACTGACAAGAAATCTGATGTCTATTAATATATCATATTCTTATGAAAGAATTGTTTAGAACTAAAAACGCTGTAATGAGAAGAGTGGGTTTCACCTTTTTGTGACTCTCCTTTAGGTTTGGCTTAGTAAAAGCAGCAGTTGGTTTCTGCATTCAGTCTGCTGGGATATGGTGCTTTGGTTGAAGTATACGAAGAAACTGGCCTACGCTGATCTGTGGCTGAAAGGGAGGAGTGTTAGAGGCCTTTGCAGGTTGTGGGTGTTCTTCTTTGCCACCACACCAGAACGCAACAAGTCGTAGTTTCTTACAAGCTAGCTGCCGTGCAGGGTCCGGAACCGCACCCGTTGCGGCGTGAATCGATCTGTAGCCAGGTGACTTTGTGACGTCCCGCGTCGTCATTGGAGGACATTGGTTTGCAGAGTTTTCAGGTCTTTCAAACACAGGGAAGAGTCACACGGGGGGACATCGCATCACTACTGCTCTCGCCACACGTCTAGGTATTTGGAGGCTTTAAGCTCGTGGCGGCGAGCACAAGTTCTCCACAATTCTAATTGTCACGTTAAAGCTTGACTTTTATCAGCGCCACAAATGCTGGCAGCCGTGTCCTTGGAGGGGCAAGCCCACTTGGTTCAGTTTTGAGACGGTGTCTGCCCAACTCCCAGCTCCAGTCTCCAGTTGGAAAAGGAGGTCAGCTCACAGCTCACACTGACACAATCGCTGTTCCTCGGCATTCCATCGTACCTTGGGATACGAACATTTCCTGCTTCTCACACAGGTAGTGAGAAGGCCTGAGAGTCAGTGTTTCATGAACACATTCTACTGCTTTGTTAAGGACATTTCCAGGTAAACTGGGTTTTCCGCATTCTGTGATGGGCCCGGGAAGAGCACAGGTCGGCTCCGCTGCCTTGCTCGGTGCTGAGGCACCTGGCGGTTTTACCTGCCGTTGAACCATCAGTGCAGTTGTCAGCACAGAAAGGGCGAATGACATCTCAGTATTAGATGGACGTAGTTTTGACCTTGGGAATCCCCTCAAAGGGTCTTAGGACCCCCCAGGAGTTCCCAGGACCGCTCGTGGAGAACTGCTGAATCAGGAGAATCCTGAGTTCTGTTCTGTTTCAATCTACCAAACGATCTGTGTGTGAATACTTAATGCCACCATGTGTTAGAAAGATGTTCCACTTTAATTAAATTGTATCATGATTTACAAGCATGTTTTATTAAACTACCCAAGAAGACAGTCCGATTTGGAGTTTGAATTCTTGTTTGTGTGGCCCATCTGGGACTGCAGGAGGGGTTTCGGGCTGGAACAGACCTGGATGGCCTGTTTCTTGGAGCAGGTGTAGGTGGGAAGCCGTAGGATTGACTGTGGGACGGAAAAGGGACCCTCGTCTCTGCTGCGGAAGGAAATGGGGTCAGTGCTTTCTTTTGGGTTCTTGGTGAAGGAGTGTGGCTCTCCCTCAGGTCTCAGAGCTCTTTTTGAAAATAGGCAACTTAAGTGAGTGGCGTCTTTAGTTTGCTGAATTCTATTTGTGCTTTTTGTGAGGTGTTTATAAAAGTTGTCCTGTGAAGAAAGCCTCTGTCTTCGCCAGCAGATGCTGATGGAATTTTCCGATAATCTGAGCACACGTTGAGTTGGGATTTTCTTCTGAGGTTATCAGTCTGGAAGTGCTTCCATTCCTGGCTGGCATCCAGACGGAGTTTAAAACGTTTCTGTGGGCCTAGAGAAAGACCCTGCCCCCTTCCCTGCCACCTGTCCTGCTTGTTCTTTATCACCACTGTATTTAAAAATAAAGTGTGTCCCCCCTCCCTCCCCAGGAAACAGCCTGGGGCCCTCTTGGGGATTTGTTGCCAGGGGTGCTTGTGTGAAGCACCATCGCTTGGCTGCATCTTCGAGTGGTTTTTAGGGGCTTTTGCTCGTAGCTTCTGACCTGCTCTAGAAAAAAATATGAGTGAATGGTGTGACCTACATAGAGGAAGGTATTCTAATTGATTCCTGACGAGCAGGCAAGTCACTTCCCCGTGTGTGAAAAATTGTTGGTAAAGAGTTGTGCTGACTTCCCTGCTGTCTTGTCACAGCCCGGGCCCAGGGACAGGGACAGAAGCCCCATCTATTGTCGGGATCAGCGCCGTGTCCCCCGCTGCCCCCTGCGCTCCTGACCGCTGTCTCTGTACCTGCCTTCCTTCCGTGTGTGGAGTACTGCTCTGGTGCTGGGCCCTGTCCTAGATGCTAAAGAGAAAGTGGGCCAAAGCAGATGGTTCCTACTCTCAGGGAGCTTAGGATCTGGTTGGGGGAGATGGGCAGACAATCAGTGGGTAGCATGTATGCCGCGCTGGGTTAGGGCAGGACTCTGGACAGCGGGTTCCTGCCGGAGCGGGAGCGTGCAGCTGAGGAAGAACCTGCGCGCCGAGGCCTGAGCACGGCGCGGTCCTGCGGGGCTGCGGCCGGGGCCCTGCTGTGGCCACGCTGCCTACCTGGACACAATCAAAGGTTGGCAGCTATTTATAGAACGCGTTCTAAACCCTGGAGCGGGTCAGGACCGGGTCCTTGCCCGCCCCCCTGCCCTGCACTTCTGGCCGCGTGGGTCCCGGCTCCCTTTCCTGTGGGTGGAAGCTCCTTCTTCCCAGGATCTGCTCAAAACGGCTTTCCTGTGAAACCCTGCCGAATAGCTAAGTCAGAATGCCTTGGTGTTCCCCCATGGCCCACAGGCACTCGGCTTGTTCCCCAGCGTCTGTCTCCTTCCCTTCGGGTGGTCCGTGACCAGCCAGCCCATCAGGGAGCTCACGGTCCTGTTGGCCGGCACATGGTTAATAGGGTCTGGTGGGTGTCAGTCCCTGGAGGTGGTGTTGGTGGGACCCGCAGGGAGGTCCCGGTGCAGTGGGAGGTGCCGGGTGGGCAGGAGGGGCACTGGACACTGGATGGATGGACGGGCAGGTGGACGGACAGAGCTGGCAGTGGACAGGGCTCCTCTGCTGTGCTGATCCTGCATGGGGGGACGCTCCTTGAGGCCACTGCAGAGTGCCCGTTTAGGTGTTCAGACGTCAAGAGCCCTCTGTTCTGTGACCCAGCAGGTGACCCTGGTGTCACTCTCTGGAGCGATTGGAGAGCAAAGTCCTGGCAGAGAAGCCCCTCCCTTACTGCTTCCATCTAACCCCTTCAGCATTTAGTGCTCCTGGCGTTTTTTAGGTCTGGTAGATCGCTGGCCCCAAAGCACAGAAGCTCCACTGGCCGAGAGTGCAGGGCTTGGTGGTTTTCCTGGCACCCGTGCCCGCTTGGGTAGCTGCAAGCAGCTCTGCTCGGGTGAGGTTTCCAAATGGCACGCTGTATGCCACCGGCCATGACCTTCCCTCCACCTGTGCTGTGCCCGCCCGGCCTGCGGACGACCTGCCGGACCTGAGCAACTCCCAGGATGGGGGAGAGAGACTGTCTGTTGGGGTCTCCACTGACGATTGTGCAGAGGAGGACGAAAGGGGATACGGCCAGCGTGCCCAGGAGCTGGTGGTGTAGCACTGGAGAGTGGCGGGGCCTTACCAGTGGGCGCGGCTGAGTGAGAACAGAGGTGGTGTATCAGTATTGTCAAAGGAACGTGTCAAAACCCGTGTTCTGATTGGTTGTCTCTGTCTTGTATGACACTAATGTTCAAAAAAACACAACAGCTTTATTTTCTCAAGATATAGCTCATGAAGCCTCAAATTACCACTGTATTTTTATTTTATTTTATTTTTTTACATCTCTATTGGAGTATAATTGCTTTACCATGGTGTGTTAGTTTCTGCTGTATCACAAAGTGAATCAGCTATACGTATACACATATCCCCATATCTCCTCCCTCTTGCGTCTCCCTCCCTCCCTCCCTCCCTATGCCACCCCGCTAGGTGGTCACAGCACCGGGCTGGTCTCCCTGTTCACCACAGTATTTTCGTGTGTTGTTGCTGAAGATCTGAAGAGTCTGCTGGTGCAGTTCATGCAGTGAGTGTGTTCTCCAGAGGAGGCCCCAGTTCCCCTCCATGGGGCTTGGGAGCCCAGTGCCGAGAAGATACATCCGTGAAGTGTGGCGTGTATGTGTATGTATGTATATATTTGTATATATGTAGGTAGGTGCATAAAATACATGTGACATCAAATTTACCATTTTAAAGTCTACTTTTCGGGGCATTAAGTACATTCACGGTGTTTGCAAACCACTACCTCTTACCTAGTTCCAGAACTTTTCATCACCTGAAGAGAACCCTTGTACCCATGGCTGTCCCTGTCCATTCTGCACTCTCCCAGCTGCTGGCAGCCTCCCCTCTTGCTGTCGCAGTGTAGCTGCCTGTTCTGGATGCTTCGTGTGAATGGAATTATACGCGAGGTGGGCTTTTGTATCTGGCCTCCTTCGGCTAACAGTGTTCTCAAGGTTCATCCAGGTTGTAGCGGGTGTCGGTACTGCATTCCTCTTTATGGCTGAATAATATTTCACTGTAGGGATAGACCACATTTCGTTTTATCCATTCATTTGTTGATGGAAACTTGGGGTTGTTTCCAAATATTAAAGTTTTAAATTATAAAATTCTTCATTTGCTGTGCCTTCGAGCCTCACCAGAATTGAAATGTGCGTGACTCTTTTATCAGGGGACACACAGGCCCACCTGGCTCATCTTCCACGCTGTGCTGAGAGCGTTGGCTTTTGGAGAACGTCGCCATTGATCCCCGTTTGCCTTGTGGGAAGGGAGGGCGGCAGTTGGGAGCTACAGGTGCCTGCTTGTGTGTCTCACTGAGCCCCTTCCTTAGGGATTAGAATCTACCTGCTTCCTTCGGGCGAATTAAAATGTAGTTGATGTTCTGAAGAACAGCGTTCTTCCTCTGTGTATATTATTATGGGGAAATCTTACCTAATTTTTAGTAAACCTTTCTGAGCTGTAAGATTTTTGTTTGTTTTTGTTCTGTTCTTTTGGCCGCACTGTGAAGCATGTGGATCTTAGTTCCCCGACCAGGGATTGGACCTGTGCCCCCTGCAGTGGAAGTGCAGAGTCTTAACCACTGGACCGCCAGGGAAGTCCCAGATGTAAGGTTTTTTAAGTCAAACTCAGTGAGCATGACTGAGTTATAAGCATGAAACATATTCTGCATAATTTCTTTATAATATTGGTCATATTTAGTATATTTCACAACTTGAAGGCACGGAGTATTAGACAGAGTGGGGAAGACAGTTATTTTTGACACTCTGCTTCATTTTGCAGGAGTTGATTGACATGTCCCTTTGCTGGGGACTTCTGCAAGCCTGGCGGTTTTCCCTGCACGAGGGCTCTTAACTTGCCCATCCTCGCTTTGCTCCTGGGCTGACTCTGAGGCCTCTGAGCAGGCTTGTAGCTTTCCCCTCCTTTCTGGAAAAGTTCCCTTCACTTAGCTTCGTCAGCCTTGTTTGTGGTCATTCATCTCCCTGGTTGCGCCTGCAGTCAGGAGGAAGCTGCTGGAGGGCCTGTGAGCCTGGACCCGTGTGCAAGGCTGCCGTCAGCCGGTCGGCTGGCCCCGGGGTCACGGCTGACTCAGAGCCCACCGCCCTCACGCAGCAGCTCCGGCACCACCGACGAGCGCTCCTCACCCTTCCCGGGAGAACGCCCGTGTGCTCGCCCACACCATCGCGTGCGGTTCCAGGCACGTGTGCCCTCTGGTTCAGAGCGGTGGCCTGGCCCTCGTGCGTCCCCGCCTGGGAGGGGGTCTTCCCTGCCTGGAGTGCTGCTTCTGCAGCTGGCCTCAGCCCCACTCACTTCTTTCCTCTGGGAATCCCATCCACTGTGATCATCCCCGCATTTGCTGTAATGTCTTTCAAACTTTAAAGGTACTTTTAACTTCTTAACATGTATAAAAGGAAAGTCTAGTGGTCCCTGTGTGTTCATCACTCAGCCTCAAGAAGTACCAACATGTGGCCTGTCTTACTGGTACATTTTGAAAGAAATCCCACATCGCATCATTTATCCACACATCATTCAGTGTGTGTCTCTGAAAGATGGGGACTCCCTCTAGAAACAGGGTCACAACACTGACTCTTGAGGAATGGCCCCTCCTTTGTATCATGACGTATACAGTAAGCGCTCAGATTTCCCAAAGGCACGTTTACTGTTGGTGTGTGTGAATCAGTATTTGTGCACAGAATTAGCTGTTAATTCTACCGTACCTAAACATTTTTGCCTGTGTGATTTTCAGGTTCTTGAGAGTTAACTCCCAGCTACCTGCCCAGCAGAGGCCGAGTCTGCTTCGGACCTTTCCCACAGTGCAGGGCATGCGTTGGCCGCTCACGTTTTAGGGATGTTTTCCATTGTATCATTTGCCTAGCGCTTCCCCAAGCTCTGGCTTCAATTCAAACAGCATCTCCCCTTGGCCTGAGCCTCCAGGCCCGCTGGGTGCGCCTGGGCCACCGCAGGCTGGCTGGACAGCTTTGCCACCTTGGCTGGTCCCCTCATGGGCCTGGACAGCTGGCACCTTCAGCGCTGCTCCCCGCTGCGTCTCATTTCCCCCACCCCACCCCGGAAGGCAGGGTCCTGGAAGAGTGAGTGGCAGAAACACACAAACTCCTTTGAAAGCCCATGTCGTTGTGGAAAGTTGATGGCGGGCCGTGCACCTGAGGTGGGAGGGACCCCAGATACTGGCCATCAGCCCTATCTGCAGAGCTCCTTGTGGAGACGAGCTGCGCCGGGGCTGCTGCGTCCATCTGTAAGAAATGCCGGGGGCAGGGGAAGGGACGGAGGCAGAGCGACCAGTGGTCGCGGGGGCTGAGGGTAGGAGGGAGCGGGGAGGGTTTCTTCTTGGGGTGATGAAAACGTTCTGGAAACACAGTGGCAAAGGTTGCTCAACATTGTGAATGTACTGAAAGCCACTGAATTGTACGCTTTAAAATGGTTAGGATGGTAAATTTTATGTTATGTGAATTTTAATAAGGTAAAAAAAACCAAAAACTGGGCTTTTGATCATTTCATGCGTATTCATGATCCTAGATTTCCAAACTTGGCGTTGAGCTTGAAGGCGGCAGCAGACTTCACTCTGAGGGATGCCTTTTTGGTTGAATCATGACCAACCAAAAGTGACATTTGTGGTTCTACCTGAAGCTCAGTGAGACCCACCAGGGTGCAGGAGACCCCGACTCTTGTCTTCACCAGGCTGCAGAGGGCACTGGGCATGCATAGAGCTCTGGCTAATGGTGGGGCCTGGTGTGGATGGGAAAATGCCACGATTATGTCATTTCAAGATAACAGTCAGCGCTCCGCATCTGGCACCATCCACAATCCAAGATGTGGGCAAGTACCGTTAAATTGTTTTCAGTCTTCTGAAAAACTCAGAAACACATTTCTATTTATTTTCAATTGTGGGCTTGTTTCTCTTATAGAAGAATTGACTGAAGAGGCCCAACAGTCCTGGGGTTTGAGCTGCTTGAGTTTCAAACAATGTGCTCCTGATTAACTATTCTGACTCAAAGAACATTGTACCTCTACGGGATGCCACTCTTTAGAAGTGACGTTTCAAATATCTGGACGTTGTTTGCCCTCCGGTTGTACAGATTTGGGGAATTTTCCGATTTCTGTCGTTTGGTAAATTTGCTTTTAAGTATCCCCTCGGGGAGTTGCTTTCATTCCAAGCGTGGGGATTACAGTCAAATTAATGCTCAGTTGAATTGGATTGAGCCACGGGTATCGGCCACCGGAGCCTTGCTGAAGTGTGCAAGGGAATTTTACGTCTTAAAGCTAAAGCTTATTTTATTTAGTCTTTTCAGGTGTTTGTCTTGGTATGAGGAACATTCTGGGGTCTGTTTGTTTGGTAACAGCACCATGATATTTGCTATTCAATGTGTGCCTTGTGTTATTGACATTTAAAGTAACATCTCTTTTCGAAGTATCATGACTATAGTTAAAAATAAACATGGGAGTATTCTTATAACAAAATCTGAGTTGAAGCGCTTGGTTTCTAAATATATCACTGAGGAGAGGAAGTATTTTTTTCCTTTACAATGGCAGTGTTGCAGACATGACCCTGTAGACATCCAGGCTGGGAATAGTTTGATGTGTAACAAGAAACCGTGTTTATCTCAAAAAAGATATCATAAAGAGAGGCTGAAGTTTTTCCTTTGTAATGTTTATTTTTAACCTCTATTTTATTCTATTAAAAATAAAAAGACTCTGGGGCTTCCCTGGTGGCGCAGTGGTTGAGAGTCCGCCTGCCGATGCAGGGGACACGGGTTCGTGCCCGGTCTGGGAAGATCCCACATGCCGCGGAGCGGCTGGGCCCCTGAGCCATGGCCGCTGAGCCTGCGCGTCAGGAGCCTGTGCTCCGCAACGGGAGAGGCCACAACAGTGAGAGGCCCGCGTACCATTAAAAAAAATATATAAAAAAATAAAAAGACTCGTGTTCATTGTAGAAAAACATAGTGACTACAGAAGGATGCGTTAGTTGGGGCACATGAAGCTCTTAAGTAGATCTAAACCTAACGGCTCCTGTAGGAATCCAAACTCGTGGAGGTTTATTTTTCCTCTGTCTAAATTTCCAGGGGTGGGTGGGGTTCATGCCCTGTTCCGGGAGCATCCTGAGAGCAAGGCTGAGTGCATCTCCACCCTGAAGGCGAGGGGCCTGGAGGGGAGGTTTGTGGGGTCTCCAAGGGTCTGCCCGTAGCCCACCTCCTGCCTACACACACCTAACCCACCATCGCCTGCACAAACCGTGTAGCTGGGCAGCACATGCCCACTTGCCATAGAGGAACAAGCAACCAGACCACGGCAGACAGCCAGCAGACTTTGCCATGGTGAGGGAGCGCAAAGAAAATTAGACTCTACCTGAGCTCGTTCATCACAGCCACTCACACCCGTCAGCGTGCTCTTTGCCGGGTGTTGCTCTAACTGCTGGGGTAGAGCAGTGCACGCTGCCCTCGTCGGGTTTGCCTGGTGCAGGGAGGACTCGATGCGGAACATACCAGGCAGCAGATGCTATGGAGCAGGAGGTGGCGGAAGGGCAGATGCCGTTTTTAACCAGGCGGTCGGCAGTGGTCTCTTCTAAGAAGGTGACACGTAAACAAAGGCCTGAAAGAGGGAAGCAGGCGAGCAAGCCACACGGATCTCTGAGGAAAGAGGGTTTTGAGCAGAAGAAGTGGCAGGTGCAAAGGCCCTGGGGTGGGAGCCTGTCGGGCAAAGAGGGGAGCAGTAGGAGATGCGAGAGAGGTCGGGGCAGTGGCAGGACTCCGCTGTTACTCTGACTGAGATAGCGGGGCCGCCGGGGGTTTGAACAGTGACGTCGTTTGCCCTCCGGTCTCTGGCTGCTGTGTGGACACAGAGGGGTCCCGTTAGGAATTGTGGGGTCACCCACCAGGAGATATGACGGCTTGGACCTGTGTGCCAACGGTGGAGGTGGTGGAGCTGAAGGAGTCTGCACGGTACAGGTGTTGAAAGGCGGAGGGCAGTCGGATTCAGTCGCGGGCTAGGTGTGAGGTGTGAGGGACAGAGTCGGGTGACACCAGCACTTCGGCCTGAGCCGAGGACACCGGCGTGGGAGGCGTCAATGATGCAGGGCCTTGGTGGCCCTGTTACGCGGGTTCAGAGGAGCCAGTGCAGAGGGGCTCGGGGGTCAGCAGAGGGTCCTGGGGAGGGTGGGGCAGGCTGGGATGCGCCGGACCCGGGGTGTCTGTTGGGCGTCCCGGCGGAGGTGTTGAGAGGGCAGCAGGGGGCTCGCGGGACACGTGAGCCAGAGAAGAGCCCCGCGGAGGTCAGGGGGCTGGCAGTGCGCGGCCAGGCTTGATCACCGGGCTGTGCTGTGGCTGGACATGTGGGGCAGAGCTGGCGCGCAGGGCTGAGAGGGCAGGAGGGGAAGGTGGGTGGAACTGGCCGGGGACCGAGGAGGAACAGCTGGGGAGGAGGGAAGGGAAGCTGGAGGAAGCAGAGACTTGATGCGGGAGGAGCGATGGGCTGTGGGGGCAAGCGGGCTGCCTCGGGGCACAGGCCTGACTGGGGAGAATCAGGAGGAAGGAGCAGGCGCAACCGGCTGACGGGTAGCTGGAGGGGGTGGGCGGGAGCCCGAGATTCCTGTGTTCCTCAAGTCTGTTGAGGGCTCGCTGTCTGCGGACAGCTTTGTTCTCATTCTTCAGGGAAAGTTTCTGAGTGCACGTTTACAGGTTGAGGGTTGCTCGCTTTCAGCCAGTCGATATGCTTCCTCTTTTTTGGCCATACATTGTTGCTGTCGAAGTCAGCTGTCTGTGGTTGCTTTATAGCTGATCTGTGTTTTTCTCTCCAGTGCCTTAGAAGATCTTTCCTCTCTCTGTCTTGTTTAAGACGGGAGTCATCGCAGTGTGCGTGTGTGCTGCTGGGAGTGAGCGGGCAGAGGGGGAATCGTGGCGCGGAGAGGAGGAGGGGTTGGGGGGGCGGTGGGCCTCGGGAGCTCCCTCCTGATGGCTGGTATTCCCTCTGCGAAGAGCGGGGAGCTGGGGGCAGGGGGGCAGGAAGGAGGTGGACAGGTGTGGGCGGGAGTGGGCCGTGGGAGTGCGCGGAGGGGTCCTGGGAGGCTGGCGTCACAGAGGGACCGTGGGCCCAATGAGAAGATTTTTTCTGTCCCCCACGGGGCTCCGGTCAGACCAGCGTTGCACAGTCCTGGATCCCAGGAGAACCCGCTTTCTCCGAGATGACCAACTTTGTGGTTTGCTCTGTGCCCTCAGAGACGTCCTTGCCCAGCTCTCAGTCATCGCAAGGCCTGCTGCCTCCAGCCCCTCCTAGTGTCGGGCTGACTGGGCTCTGGGCACCCGGAGCCCAGACTTGTGCCGTTGACCACCATCCCCGCTTCCTTGAACGGGAACATGACCGACAAAGGACCCCCCCCCCCCGCCACCTCGGAACCTGCCTCAGCTCCACGTGTGTTTCTTTGAAGATGCTCGTGTTGCTCGCGCACCACGACAGGACTGAGGAGCGGGTGGCGCTGTTCAGGAATTGGTGTTTGTGCCTGTCGCCTGTTGCTGTCCGTGGACTCGCTGGGTAGGGGTCTGGACCGGGCACGGAGGCTGCAGTGGCTCTGCCCCACGAGGCCGTGGCTGGGAGGGAGCGCGGTGGCTCTGGGCTGGAACCGTCTGGGGACGTCTCCACTCTCGTCTGGCACCTGGGCTGGGGTGACTTGAAGGCCGGCCTCAGCTGGGCTGCCCGCGGGGGCCTCTCACGTGGCCCAGGCTGGGTTCCCCGAGGAAGTGTGTCAGGAGGACGTGTCTGGAGAGCAGACATTTCCAGAGAGGGGGTGGAAGTGCCTGGTCGTTGTGACCCAGCTCACAAGTCCCTGGTGTCATTTCCCCTTCGCACCCCACTGCTGGTCCAAGCCGTCACAAGCCTGTCCGGACTCAAGGGAAGGGGGCGTGGACCCCGTCTCTCAAAATGTTGAAGGATTTGGGCAGTTTGAAAACCACTAATGTGTTGTCCTTCCAAAAAACTTGAAACTCAAGCAGCGTGGCAACAGTTGGCCGTGTTGTTGGAGGTGGCCATCAAATGCCAAGAATTCCTCAGTGACAGCGTGTGGGAACCACTGACCCCATGTGCTCAGCTACACATCAGCCCACGTTGTAGCAGCTAGTAACTCCTCACCCTTCCAGAAGCCCCCTGCCCGGTCCCCACTCAGCCGGGTTGGCTGGAGGAGTCCAGGGCCCGCCTGTGCTGTGTGACCTCGGGCAGGTCACCGCACCTGTCAGTCTCGGCCTCTTCTGCACAGTGGTGATAACCCCTGCCTTGCAGAGGTGTCGTGAGTGTTCTGGAAAAGTGTGAGGTGCCAGTGGTCCAGGCCCTGGAAGGTATTCCCGGGAATAACCTTGTCGTGCTCAGCAGAATTATTCGTAGAGGGTTACACTGGGCACCTGTGTTCGAACGTGAGCCAGCCACCCAGAATCTGGTTTCCTTTTCCTCTGAGCGAGCGCACGCGTCCGGGATCTTTGAGGCGGCTGTGGCGTGTGCCGCAGGGCTCTGAGTGGAGCGGGTGCCTAACCCCGAGGCCCCTGGCGGAGGCGCTTGCCGAGGGCAGTGCTGCTTCGCCGAGCTGTCTTTCAAGTCCGTTTTATACCCGCGCCTCTTTCGTACCTTACAGTTTGATGTTGTTGTTTGTAAGTGGCGTCTTTGTAACCTAACTTTCCTAATTAGTAGTCGCTCACACACGGGGATGCAATGGATATCTGGAATCTTGTTTTCAGCAAGCCTGTCGAGTTCTTTTTAGTTCTGACAGCATGTGTGGATTCCGCCTTAACTTTATGTAGGTGGTCATGTCGTCTGTGCGTGGCAGTTTTGTGTCTTCATTTCCAGTCACGTTGCATATTTTCTTTTTCTTTTGTTACCGCCCTCGCTCAGATCTGTTCAAGTGGTGATTCCAAGCCTTGCTGTTTGGTTCTGTCCTCAGAAGAAATGCTTTGCTGTGTGAGTGATGTTTTCAGAAGGTTTTTATTAGATGATCTTTATCAGGTCCAGGAAGTCCCTTATGCTAAGTTGGAAGGGGCTCTTGTCTGTTTTGTTTGTTTTTATTTTCTAAATCATGAGAGGATCTTGTTTTCAAACAAGTAAAAACTTACAAGCCATATAAAGAACGTCTGTATACGTGCCACCTAGTTTAAAGAAATGGCTCTAAAATGGCTAGAAGCTCTAGGGCCTCTTCTATGTGTGTGTGAAGTGTCTCGGGTCATGGACCTCCAGAGCCCTGGGCAGACGCAGCGCCCCCAGCTGGCTGCACAGCTGCGTCCCCTTTGCTCCTGGCCGGCTTTGGGGGCTGCACTGTCACTGAAGATGCGGAGCCTCAGAGTCCTGCAGGCTTTTGCTTCGAGGCCCAGCACACCTGCCTTCTAACTGCGGGACCCTAATCGTTAATTTCAGCCCACTCTGTCTACGAAATGGAGCCACTGATAGACCACTTTACAGAATTCTTAGCACTGGTTGGGCAAATGAATGCAGTGCACTTGTTCAGATACAGGCTTGCCAGTGGGATTACGGGCATCATTACAGATGCTGAATTACGGTCCAGTTTCAGTGAGCGCTCACCCAGCATTGACGACCTGCCAGGCCCAACAACGTGCTGGGGTGGTGACATGAGTCAGCCTCAGGGTTGTGGGAAGACACATATCTTGGCCTGCGAACTGCCAAAGCACAGGGTAGAACGGACCCTGGCAGTGGGCGCATACACAGTGCGGTAGAAACATCACAAGCGGAGAGGTCAGTTGGGGAAAGTGTTGGATTATTATCGCATTCCTCTAGTTGAGCAAACAGCAACAGCAGAGCCGTGGGGAGACGTTCAGTAAGGCGGGCTCGTGGGTCCAGGAGGTCTGTCTGCAGGATTTCCTGTTTTCAGGGAGGAAGTGAGGAACAACAGCTCACAGAGAGGGTGAGGAACGCTCAGAGCAAGGGAAGCGGAGCTGAGGCCGGGAATGAGGAAGGGCTGAGGCTCGTCTTGGGTGAAATGATTTTAAAAGATAGTAGGTTAAGCAGGAGGAAGTGTAAAGTCACTCCCGTGAAGATTTCAGCAGTTGATTAGAAGGAGCTGCTTTGGAATGTCACACCTCTGGGGACCAACCCACACTTCTGAATGGTTGAGTCCTGCTGCCTTGCTTGGTCCAAGATAGTTCTTTTCGTGCAGCGGCTTCAAAACATCTGGCCATCACCCCCCCGAAGTCATCCTTCAGGCAGGGACGGGCGCTCTGTTCCCATAAGGGTCAGATGTGGAAAGCCTGGAATTCGTCCCTCTCCCGCTGGTGTTGCCGCATGGGGGGCTGAGCTGCGTTGTGGACACCTGGGCCGGTCCGTGCTGCCCCATCTTGTTCCTTCTTCCTCCCCTCGTCGTCTTGTGCTGGGCCACGTAGAATAATTCACTCAGTGGTGGACGGACGCCCTGCAGCCTGGGCCTCCAGGGTCACCTGTCAGTTCCCCAGACGGGCAGATGACATGGCACCTTGATTCTGAGTGACACGGGGTGTGTGTGTGTGTGTGTGTGTGTCAGCGTGTCAGCAGCAGCCCAGCTGGTAGAAATAGACATTTACTCTTTTCAAGGCAGGCGAAAGGCTAAGACTTCCCTCAGCAGCCCTGTGGGACAGAACTAAAATGGTTGTTTCTCATTCTTGATGTCGTTTTTCTTCTTCCTGATTCTCTTTCTCTAAAAATTCATCAGGCCTCACAGGTAATACTGATAGGTCAGGTTTTAGCGGGTTTGCATTAGCTGGAGCTACGTGGATGCTAATTTACCCTTAGTCCGTTACCGAAATTCAACTTACGGCTTGAAGTCAGCAGGTAGTTCCCAGGGAGAAGGCCCTGGCTCGGAAGCCCGTTAGCGGCCAAGCCTTCACCGCCTGAAAAGCTGTTGTGGGGGGGTGGGGGTGGGGCAAGGCCGCCAGCCCCGCTCCTCTGCTGCTCACCTGCGTGTGTGCAGATGGCGCTCAAGTAGTTAACGGAGTAGTACCTGCCCTGAATAGGTGAGGCGCGCCCTCTGTATTGGGTTTTCTTTTCCATTAAAAAAAAAGAGAAAGAAATGCCGTCCATATGTCCACGGGTGGCCCCCTGCCGCTTGGCGTCACTGCCCCAGTGAGTCGTGGGCTTCTCGCGGGGACCTCGCCCAGCATCAGTGCAGACTCGCTCCCCCAGAGTGGGCCCTCCGGCGTCGGGCTCCCCTAGTGCTTGCACGTACAAGGCGGTGGTTTCTTGCCACCTCAGAAGATGATTCGGTGTGTGTGGAGGGAGAAGGGGGACCCCAGCCTGAGTCAGAGCTCTGGGTGGGAGCAGGCCCGCCCCGTGTGCCGAGGGCCACATTCCGAAATGGGCAGAAACAGCGTCTGAGCTGCTTTTTTTCTCGTGTGCAGTTCCAGTATGGGTTCCCCTTATCTGGGCTGTAAAACCCAAACTGTGGCTTTAATCTTGTGTTTCATATAACACGTGTGCAGGCAACAGTGCAGAAGCGCGTGGTGAGCTTGGGGCGAGGACACCTAGGTTTACACCCTGCCCTGGCAGTGGGGTGCCCTTTGGCGGGTCCCCAGGCACTGCCCGGCACCTAGGGTCCTTCCAGCCCTCCTGGCTGCAGAGGGAGGCGGAGGCTGCCCTGTCTTCCAGGAGGTGGAGCTGGGTGCCTGCTGCCTGCCATGGGCGAGGGGCTTGACCTTCTCATCTCACTCTGTTCATCTGTAAAATGCAGACGGAAGTCTTAACAGGCCTGCCACAAATCCTGAATTAGGCAAGTTTTAAAATCAGTGTGGTTATCTATTAAATGGGGGTAATGACTATGCCTGTATCTTGTAGGTTTTTAACAAATCGGCCGTATTATTATTTTTCCAATACTAGATATCATATGCCCACTTGAAAAATACAGAGGCGGAACGAGGACCAGTCATAGCATGACCGTTTGGGAATATTCACTGTTAATATTTTTCTAATCCTTCCTTGAGTTCTCCCATTCATACACCAAGCGTGTGTGTGCGTGTGGACGCGCACGTGTGTAAATAGAGGACAAATGTGATTGCATCAAACGCTGTTTTGGAACTTTCTCCCACTTGGACATCTTTCCATGTAACAATTGTAGATGTGTTGTGTCAGGAAATTACTGTAATGGTTTATTTAACCAGCTGTCTACTGATGGACGTTTTTGTCATTGTCAGTCTTTTATTATGATATACTACGATAAATGCCCTTAGGTATAGGTACCTGGGTATTTTAGGATAAACACCTAGACGTTGAGTTACTAGATCAAAAGGAACATGATTTTAAAAGATTTCTGAAACATACCGTCAAAACCACCTAGTTTGGATAAGAGTGATATTTTCCCCCAAGCTCTTATAAATACCAGATGGGCAAAAAATTACTTACGGTTTTTTTGGGGGGGTGGGGATTTCTTTGTGTAAAGGCTGGATGTATTTTCTACGTTTGTTGGCTACTGGGGTCTCCTACGCACGCTCTCCATTCATAGATGTTGCCCATTTTCCAGTTGGAGTTTTTAACCCTCAGAAATTTAAACTCTGTATCCAGGTTTATATTTTTAGGTTTGTGAGTTTATTATGTCAAAATTTTCTGAGTTTATCCAGTGCTTAGAGAAGTCTTAAAAGATCTCATGTACTCAGGCTCGCCTCTTACGGCCTCTACTTTTGGCTCCCACCCCATAATTATAAAAGTTATTCAATTTTAATATATTTCTTTGGATGTTTTTGTTTCACTTAAAAATGTTTATTTATGGTTTGTATCCATTTGGAATTTTTTTTTAATAAATGTATTTGTTTATTTATTTCTGGCTGCGCTGGGTCTCTGTTGCTGCGCGTGGGCTTTCTCTAGCTGCCGTGAGCTGAGGTTACTCTTGGTTGCGGTGCATGGGCTTCTCGTTGCGGTGGCTTCTCTTGCTGTGGAGCGCGGGCTCTAGGTGCGCGGGCTTCAGTAGTTGTGGCTCGCGGGCTCTAGAGCGCAGGCTCAGTAGTTGTGGTGCGCGGGCTCAATTGCTCCGCGGCATGTGGGATCTTCCTGGACCAGGGCTCGAACCCGTGTCCCCTGTGTTGGCAGGCAGGTTCTTAACCACTGCGCCACCAGGGAAGCCCTGGAATTCATTTTTAATAAAATGTAAGGAAGCTCTCCTTAATTTTTTAATATTCAGAAAGCTGTTCTTGTCCTCCTGTCCCACTCATGGACATGCCACCTTCGCCCACCCTGACCTGTCATAGCGGCCTGCTTCCGGCCTCTCTCTGATGTTTCTGCCCGCCCCCTTCTGAAGGTGGGCACCCCGAGAACAGGGGAGTTGAGGGTACTCAGGTGATGCCCAGTGAGTGAGTCGGAGCCGGTGTGTGGAGGTGCTCGGCGTGGGGCTGGCCATGCGGATCTCGGGGAGGGCACTGAGCGCTGTGCAGTTCGGCTTGCTAGCAAAGCTCTCGTGCCGTGAGGGCAGCAAGACCTGTGTCCGAGTCCCGGCTTTGCCTGTCACTCACCTTCTGGTCACCTTGGTTTTCCGTCTGTAAAGCGGGATCCTGTTTGCCTTACCCAGGGTGAGGACTAGACGAGATGATACACGTGATACACAGCGTACGTGCCTGGTGCACTAGTGGTGGCTGTTACTTCCTGAATTATTATGGGAGCTCAGAATAATAATATACGTATTACAAAGAGAAATCACCCATTTTCTGTAGGTACTGAGAGGTGTTCCAGGTACCTAGGATGAAGTAGTTAATGTAAAAGGGCACTAAATTGGGTTTTCTGAACTTTCCCAGCTGCTTTAGAGGGATGATAGGTTAGATTCCTGAATGTTTGGGGTGATGAAAAGGATCTGGGTTCTTTGGAGAAAAAGACTTTCCTGAAGTATGAGAGATGTCATGTGAACTCTTCCGTAAGGGAGGCTGGAGGAGTCGAGGGATTGCTTTGGCGGAGGGCTCAGCGGGGATTGCTTTGGCGTCGGCACTGCGGTTGGCGGGCATGGTGCCCTCTCTGCCGCCCTGGTTCCTCACCTGTGGAGTGAAGACAGTGTCCGAGAGGGTGGACGTGAGAACGACGAGGAGGCACCTGAAATCTCGTGCCCGGAGCGTAGCAGGTGCTTGGTCAGTGCCGACCTCTTGAGTTGGAAGGGGGCAAGGCTGCTCACCAAAGGCGGAATGGTAGTCCTCGCGAGAATGCCTCATGTTTTTGCCACGAAACACTTGGCATTGAGTTATAAATCAGTAAAGGCATTTCTCCCGACAGTGGGTGTGACACTGAGCTATTCTTTTTTCATCTGTGCACTCGTTTGTTCAGTCATTCATTAAACAGTTGCACCAAACCAGACCTAACCTCTGCCCTGGTGATGCTTATGTTGGTGGGAAAGGCAGTTACTAATCAGAAAGTCACAAGATAACTGTAAAATCAGAACTAGTAAGTGCTGCAGAGAAATGTGTGGGAGAAATGCACGTATGATAGCTTTCCTGTTTTCACGGGGCTTTTTTGTAAAGCGATTCCAAACTTTCTGACAAACGCTTCAAAGAACCCCTAGTCCACAATAATGTCATATCAGCCATTTGGGGGACATTTCTGTAGGAGGTAATTTGTATTTTACAAGTATTTCTTTAATCCTTCCTCGTGTTAATTATAGTATTTCTGATATCGTTGAGTAAAGACAGATGGTGAATCAGAGGGGGCATTTTTAACTTAAGAGGGAAAGTTCATTAAAACATTTTCTATGAGAAAAAAAGTTTTCTGGGGCTTCCCTGGTGGCGCAGTGGTTGAGAGTCCGCCTGCCGTTGCAGGGGACACGGGTTCGTGCCCCGGTCCGGGAAGATCCCACATGCCGTGGAGCGGCTGGGCCCGTGAGCCATGGCCGCTGAGCCTGCACGTCCGGAGCCTGTGCTCCGCAATGGGAGAGGCCACAGCAGTGAGAGGCCCACATACCGCAAGCAAAAAAAAAAAAAAAAAGTTTTCTTTTCACACATCACAGGGGTGGCTTTGGGGACTGTTCCTCAAAGAAGATTGTGTTTTTAATGCTGATGGGAGTTTCAGGTTAACCACAAAAGCCCACTTAAAAACCCACTTAAAAAGCCCACACAAAAGCCCACTTAAAAGCCCACTTAAAAACCCAGACTTCCCTGGTGGCGCAGCAGCTAGGAACCCACCTGCCAATGCAGGGGACACGGGTTCAAGCCCTGGTCTGGGAAGATCCCACATGCCGTGGAGCAACTAAGCCTGTGCGCCACAACTACTGAGCCCACGTGCCACAATTACTGAAGCCCGCGTGCCTAAAGCCCGTGCTCCGCACCCATGCCCCGCAACAAAAGAAGCCACCGCAATGAGAAGCCCGCGCACCGCAACGAAGAGCAGCCCCCGCTCGCCGCAACTAGAAAAAGCACGCACGTAGCAACGAAGACCCAACGCAGCCAAAAATAAATAAATAAATAAGTAAATTTATTTTAAAAAAAGAACAACCAAAAAAACCCCATCGTAGACAAAGTTCTTTGAATTTGCAACAAAAATAGAGACTAATATTAGTCACTGATACGAGGGTAGCTGGGTGCTTGTCTTGTAATGAATCCTCAGTGGTCCGTCTGGCTTGTGGCCTCTTCCCGTGCAAGCTGCATGCTCCCTGGGAGAAGGCTGAATATCTTCAGGGTTTTGGGGCCTTTGGGGCCGGCTCTCACCTGGGCGCATCTGCCCCTGGGGTCACAGCTCCCTGTTCAGGCCGCCTTCGGGGCCCTCTCTTTGCATGTTACCAAGAACCAGGTGGGAATTTCCACCGAGAGCGGAAGACGTGAAAGGCTTACAGGAACGGTGGCCCGCGCGAGGGTGACACATTTACAGAGAACAAGTCTGCAGACCACGGCTGGCTGCCTTCCTTGCAGGGCCTGTCCCTATCCCCTCCCCGGTCTGGGGAGGCTGCCACTGTGTCGCCGGGCTCCGCCCAGCCCGCCCTTCCTCTTCATCTAGAGGAGTTGCTGTGCAAGCCTGCCCGAGGGCACGAGGAGGAAGAAAGTCCTCTGGGCTGCTGTGGGCTTGGGGGATGGGGGCTCACGCCCGGGCTGGGACCTGCAGGCCTGGGGGCGTCAGCGGGCTTGATGGTCAGCCTCGTGCTGTGGGGTGTCCCCAGAGCCCCTGCGCTCTGGGCTGACGTTGACTATCCCATCGGAACGCTGGTGGCACCAGATGCTGCTGAGAGCAAGTCCTCCTGCAGTGACCGGGCCTGGGTCCTCCCTGCCCCGAGCTGACTCTGAGCTCGCGGGGCAGCAGGAGCGAGGTCCGGGCCAGGCGGAGGCGTCTGTGTCTCGGCCTGGGTTCCATCCCAGCTCCACCTGGCAGGGCACTCGGGCCGGACGTGCGTGTGGGCGAGCGTTCCTGGGTCCTTGTGTCTGGTCAGACGGTCCCTTTCTCCGGGAACTCAACTGGGTTTGGTTTGTTTCCCTGCTCACAGTTGGCTGTCGGTCGCCTGGGTCTAACGCTGCGGTCATGTTTGACTTGATCTCCAGCTGACAGCAGGCGTGCCTGTCTGCATTCTTAGTGCTTCGTCCTGACACTGCTTCCACTCACTTCAGCAAAGAGGCTGCTGGGATTGTTTAATGCAGTTCAGTCAGTTTTGGTGGCCACAAGCGAGCCCTGCCTGTGTAGGCAGCAGGTGGATTTGGTCCGTGGTAACCGTGTGTCTTGGTTTCAGCGGGAGAGTGCTGGTCTGTCGGCACCTGCTTTCTGGTCTGTGCCTGACGAGCTCTTCTAGCCTATGAGGAGACACACAGCCCCAGGCCTGGCCCGGGGAGCCTGACACGCCACCCATCCTCCACACAGCGAAGCATCAGGGAGCTGATGTCCACACCGGCTTGGCCCCAGGCGTGGCGTGGAAGGGCTGGACAGCCCTGAGCTGTTTTTATCACTTTCTTTTGCCTTCATAGTTTCTGGCTGTGATACCCAATATAATGAAAACAGAATTCTAAAAGGAGAATAGGGGATGCATGGCTTTGAATACTAACGCTTACTTTGAGATTCTGGAAAGAGCTTTACAATGGCCTCCTGGTATCTGGGTGGCAAATCTTTGATCCCAGCCCCACTGAGACATGGGTGCTGGTGTGCTGGGCTCACTTCCTGGAGGAGTGCCCCACCCTCCAGCCTCCCAGCAAGGCTGTGGCCCAAGTTCAAGCAGCACGGAACAGCCAGTGAGTGCAGACAGGAACGTCATTTGGACTTTTCTTAAGGAACATTTCAGTCACCCAGGAGCGAACAGTCACGCAGATCTTTTTGTTTTTGAACGTCAGATAACTCATAGTGCGATGTGGTGGAAGGGGCGGGGCCGGGGCGGGGCCGGGGCCGGGGCCGGCAGCTCTGGGTAGTAAGATGTGGTGGAAGGGGCGGGGCCGGGCCGGGCCGTGGCCGGCAGGCCTGGGCCCCTTCTGGGCAGTCCTGGTGCTTGCTGCTTGGTACCTTTGTGCTGCTTCCTGGGCCTCCCCGAGACCAGGCCCCCAGACCTGCCCAGATCCGGCTCACAGTTGATGGCTTAGAGCAGATGGGGGTGAGTTGCTGTCTCCTCTGGGTCTCCAAGATTGTCCAAGGTGACTCCAGCCTTCAGGTTCTGTGATTTATTTCAAGTCGACCGTGGTCAGGAATGCTCTTCTCGGCCTGATGGTATAAGCTGGCACCCAGACCTTTGCGTTTGTGCTTGTAACAGCAGGTGCGCCGTGAAAGCTGGAGTGAAGGGGCAGGGGCGGAGGCCAAGCGGATTCCAGATCCGGGTGCCTGACCTAATGTGGTTTGCAGTTTTTTGAAAGTTCAGTTCCATGTGCCTAAGTACTTAGAAAACAGCATTTGGAATGAAGAGCTTCTCTGAACAGCTATGCTTGTCCCCTTGCTCACCCTGGGACAGCTTGATTTCCACACTGGTCATCAGGGAGTTTTTGCCTTGCTTCTTCCCAGGATCCGCTCCCATGGCCCTAGGTGCCCAGCGCGGGTAGAGCCGTGGGCCCTGGGGCACTGCTGTCAGGCCTTATCAGGATGTCTGATTTCTGATTCCCAACTCAGCAGCGTGGTAGGCGGGCCCGTGTGATGAGCAGAAGAAGCCTGGAGAGCCTGTTGTCATGGCAGCCGGTAAATCGTGAGCTCACATCACGTCAGGGATGGGTGATCTCAGGGCAGCCATGGAGACAGAGCCCCTGTGGGCCTGCAGGGCGTGGTGCTGTCTGCAGGGCTGTTCCTGGTGGAGGGACGTCAGACCTGCCCACCCTCCACACCGCCACAGAGACCACGGAGGTTTTGTGACGTTATCAGCAGCCGAAACACTCTCCTCTCTGCTTAGAGATGAGGCCACCCTGTGCCCCTAGAGCAGGTGGTTCCCAAAAGTGTGCAGTCATGAGCCTCTTTGTCAGTCTGGTGACGCTTGTGGATGGATCCCTTTCCAGAATAATGTTTTTTAAAGCAAAGAACAAAATACATAGGATGACAAAGAAAACTGGTTGTATTGAAATAGTTATCAAAATACCAAACCAAAAGGGTGACAGAGTAACAAATGGGTCCTTTACCACCTTTAATAACAAGGTCCAGCAGCAGGTCTAATGAACATCATGATTTTGAAGTAGCTTCAGGTTTTAAACGTACATTGTGGCGTCTGTGACCGCTGCCACGTGACAAGACAGCCCTGTGTTTTCTGCTTGTCTGGTACACAGACCTCAGTAAGTGGCAGCTATGATTATGCTCTGAAATGCTAATTGAATGAACTTGGTGAGGCTAGATTATTATGCACTGTTAGTGCATCTCTCTTATTAATTTTGTTTGTTTTTAAATATTTATTTATTTGGCTGCGTCGGGTCTTAGTTGCGGCACGTGGGATCTTTCGTTGTAGCGCGCAGCTTCTCTAGTTGCGGCGCACGGGCTTCTCTCTAGTTGTGGCGCACGGGCTCCGGAGTGCACAGGCTCAGTAGTTGTGGCACGCGGGCTCAGTAGTTGTGGCGCACGGGCTTAGTTGCTCTGCGGCATGTGGGGATCTTCCCGGACCAGGGCTGGAACCCGTGTCTGCTGCATTGGCAGGTGGGTTCTTAACCACTGCACCACGAGGGAAGTCCCCCGAGTGTATTTTAAAATATATATTTATTTATTTGTTTGGCTGCGTGGGGTCTTAGTTGTGGCGCGCAGGCTCTTTGTCGCAGTGCGCGGGCTTCTCTCTAGCTGTGGTGCATGGGCTCAGTAGTTGCAGCGTGTGGGCTCTCTAGTTGAGGGGAGTGGGCCCTAGAGCGCATGGGCTTAGCTGCTCCGTGGCATGTGGGATCTTAGTTCCCCAACCAGGGATTGAACCTGCGTCCCCTGCATTGGAAAGTGGATTCTTAACCACTGGACCACCAGGGAAGTCCCTTGTTTGATTTAAACCTTGTCTACTCTCTCAGAAGGACTTGAGGCAGCTCCGCTTTGGTGGCAAACCTCACATGCTCTGATGACAACAGGACCTGTGTCTGAGTCCCAGCTTTGCCTGTTAGTCAACTTCTGGCATAACAGATGATTTAAATTTTCTTTGTATTTTTCTACATCTTCTGTAATAAGGGTGATAATCAGAGAGAAGACTGCAGTGTAGGAAAGATTCACCCAGTCGCCCGCGTCCACCATCATGGGTAAGGAAACAAGACGGCTTCCTTGAGTGGAAGTTACCCACAGGTGCTGCTTTAGGGAGGGCCCCATGATCTAGTCGGTGAAGAATGGCCCCGCCGTGAGCTCTTGGGTACCTGGCACATTCGGAAGGAGGCCAAACTTCCTTTTCTTGGAGGGGGTCTTAGCTGCCGTGAGGTCGCCTCGTGTCTTGGGGCCCTGCCCGTGCTGGTGCATGTAGGCAGCGGTCTCAGGGGATCTCCTTGGCTCCTCGGGTGTGTGACCTGCGTCCCCAGTTCCGGGTGGGAGAGAGGAGGGGTGAGTGTGTGGGTTTGCGTCCGTGTGTCTCCATCCCTCGCTCGGTGGGGGGGGGGGGGGCGCTGGGACGGGCGAGCAGCGCTGGCGAGGGGCTGCCAAGAGATGGTGAGGGCAGGTGTCCCACAGCCCTGCTCTGGGACCTTCCTCTTCCTCTGACAGGCCAGCGACAGTCCAGACCTTGGGCGTGGGTTTCTGCAGGACGCCCAGTGCAACGACAGGCTCGCCTCCGTGGAATCTCTTGAAAGCTTGCTGGTTTCTATGAGCCGGTTACTCATACAGGAAGCCGGTTACTCATTCACTACGTGTTTCCCTTGCACTGATTGAGCTGTGGCTCTAACGATGGAAATTTTAAACACACCTCGGCAGCAACTCGGCAAACCCGCGTGCCTGCTTTGTCCCTGACGCTGTGCTGGGTTCTCAGGCTCCGGGACTCCTGCCCGCAGCACTCTGGTCAGGAACAGGGGCTGGTGGCCGAGTCACTGAAGCGCTGGGGCTGTGCTGGTAGTTGCTGTGGACGAGTCCTTGCCCGCCGTGACAGCCAGTGTTGCTGGATGAGAAAGAAGCGTTTGCCTCCCGATCCCAAAGGTCTTGCCCCGTGCAGAGGCAAGCCTAACCGCGGGAAATCCATTCCAAACGAAACTGTTGGACGAGTCGCTGGATGGGAAGTGTGGTGTGCGGGCTGCCTGGGGTTGGGGCAGCGAGGCGGTGGGGCTGCCGCCGTTCTCACAGGAAGGTCAGACCGGAATTTCTCCGTGAAGAGGGGAGGAGATGTGAGAGAGCTCGGAAGCTGGGGGGCGCTCGCTCGGCCTGCCAGCATGGCAGGAGCGGGGGAGATGAGGTGGCACCTGAAGGTGGGTAGGCACTTGGGGCTGGGTCCCCGCTGAGCAGGCGGCCGGCGCCACAGCCAGTTGGCTTAACGCCAGCTCCATGAACTCCTCCCCAGACGCTGCCTCGTCTTGGGCTGGGCCTCGGGCTTCCATTTGCTTGTAGGTGTTGGTGGCACGCGCTCCTGGGAGCCCAGGGTAAGAAGGCCGAGCAGGGAGCTTGTGCTCTGGGCTCTCCCCACGTCCCCTCCTCACCC
Organism: Globicephala melas; assembly: GCF_963455315.2. Lineage (NCBI taxonomy): Eukaryota > Metazoa > Chordata > Mammalia > Artiodactyla > Delphinidae > Globicephala > Globicephala melas. The sequence goes on along the minus strand of NC_083330.1, from coordinate 76,999,252 downwards.
TTTCCCTCCGACGCCCCGCCCGTCCGGTGCACCTGTGCGTGGCAGCCCCCATTCCTGCTGCAGTGCGAGGGGCCGCGGGCCGTGTGAGGGGAGCCCCTGGAGAGCTCAACTCTAGGTGATGTGGGCTGGATTTTCGGTTCCCCTGTGTCACATGCGCGCGTGTGCCCGTTCGTCCCTCCTTTTAGCCTCGGGGCCAAGAGCTGACACCTCCTCCCTCTCCCCTCCTGTCCCGCGTCCCTTCCCCAGCACGGGTGGAGCTCTGCGCTTCCACTGCTCCACTGCTTCCTCTCCGGAGCTTTGTGTGTGGATCTTCCTGCTTGTTCCGGCAGTTCACACTTGGGACTCCCTACGCGTCAGAAAAACAGATCCAAGGTGTCTCAGGACTGAGGCCTGGCGCAGTTTTCATGACCCTCGGTGGGAGAGTTTCCTTCCCAAAGGTATGAAACACAGGTCCTGGGCTTCCCTGGTGGCGCAGTGGTTAAGAATCCGCCTGCCAATGCAGGGGACACGGGTTCAAGCCCTGGTCCGGGAAGATCCCACATGCCGCGGAGCAACTAAGCCCGTGCGCCACAACTACCGAGCCTGCGCTCTGGAACCCATGCGCCACAACTACTGAAGCCCGCATGCCTAGAGCCCGTGCTCTGCAACAAGAGAAGCCACTGCAATGAGAAGCCCGCTTGCCGCAACTAGAGAAAGCCCACACGCAGCAAGTAAGACCCAATGCAACCTCAATCAATCAATCAATAACTCTATATTAAAAGAAAAAAAAAAGCCACACAGGTCCTCACCCTGTTCCCTCTGCTTAGAGGGCTTTAACTTGTGACTCTATATTCCATACGCTCCCCACGAACTGTCGGTATTTTCATTATTAAAATCTAGAAGCAAGGAAGAAATATCTTATGAAATTATATATTTTATAAATAATTTACCATTGCATTTTCCCCATTGCTTTTATTAATACAGGTTAGTGACGCAAACTGGTGAACTGTTCTCCTTCTTTCCCGCGGCTTATTGTGTCCAAGTGGTGGGTGTTGGGGGTATAGGAGGCGTAGGCTCAGCCTGAGAGGTGGGCCCCAGGCCTGACCCTGCCTTGCTGAGAGGTAGGTAAGGCTGGGGACTGACAGCTGGCGGGCGGGGGCGGGGGCAGCCTGGGGAGTGGGATGGAGTGGGCACGCCAGCTGTGTTACTACTCCCTGGGCCTTGGACAGCTTCACAGTTCACAGGCGACCCCTTTGCTCCGTAGCTGTGAGGCGCAATTAGGAAACGTGAACCAGAAGGGACCTACTGTATAGCACAGGGAACTATACTCAGTATTATATAATAACCTATAAGGGAAAAGATTCTGAAAAAGAACATACATGTGTATAAATATGTGTGTGTGTATAATGTATATATATGTATGTATAAAACTGAACCACTGTGCTTTACACGTGAAGCTTACATGATATTGTAAATCAACGGCAAGAAAGAAAACTGTGAAAGCGCTTTGTAGCTGGGACTCCCTTCAGTGTGGCTCGTGCCCGGTTCTTGGGCCAGATTTCTGTGGCTCTGTGGCTGGACATTTCCTGGGACACGAAGGTCTAACCTTGACTCTACATTCACAAGATTCCTCTTGCCGGGTGGGAGTCCACCTGAGAACAGGGACCTCGTGTCAGTGGGCACTCAGTGCTGAGTGCAGAGAGTCTGCATCTGTCCCCAGGGAGCAAGTGGTGTCCGCTCCTTGGCGTGGTCAGGACCCTCAGTGCGAGGACCCCGTGTGACCAGCTGACTCTGGAGAAGTAGACACGGTAATCCACTGGGTGTCCTGCACTCAGACACTCCTGGGAGGTGATGTGTGAGCTGCTTGAGAACTCTGTTTATTTTTGTATCTCTGGTCTCTGGCACGCTACCCAGCACGTAAAGGGCACCCAGGCGTGCTTGTTGAAGGGATGGGCTGTTGTGAAAGGCTGTGAATATGTCATCTATGAAGTCATAGTAGCTTAGTGGAGAGAGACCCAAAGGTCTCCAGATGGTTTAGCTCAATGAGATTAATAACCTTTAGAGCATGTTTGTTTTCTCATAGAAAGAAACCAAAGTATAAAACAAGTAATTCAAAGACTCCCTGAGTTTTACTATGTCAGAAATACAGTAAGAACAGCTGCTATTATTTTTTGTAGAGTAAGTACTTTTGTTTCCAGTGAATGTCAGTAGGGATTGCAGTACATGGAATTTTTTTTAAAATGAGAACTTTTTTGAAGCAAAGATATTTGAGCGAAAATTAAAGGTATACTGTTAATCGGAAATTTTTTTCGTTGGTTCTTTTCCTAAAACGACTTTGAATTTTATTAATGGAATTACTGAAAATTCGAGTTGGGACAAAGTGTTTTTTCGTTTTGTTTTGTTTTTGTTTTTTTTAACTGTTGGGGGTGGGGGGGAAGCACTCCTAGATTAAGTTAATGGATTTAAGAGTCATGGAGGGGGGACACTGTCATGACATGACGGTCTGGGTCCCTTTAATTCCATATGAGTCTCACCCCTTTGGCTTTGTCTCATTTGCTCACAATTCACACTGCCCCATCTTTAATCTCTCATATGCACAGAAAGAGAACAGAAGTGTACGTGGCAAGCATGGTAACCAAGGAGGTATATTATAAAGCACTTTTAAGTAACGAATTGGCTTTACTGCTGAGACTCCTTTGTGGAAAGGTTGGTCTGTTGCAGAGAAGGGGGTGTTGAGTCTTGGCTTCCAGGAGAGAGATGGCAGGGGTAGTTGACTACCATGTTGACGCAAGCACAGCTGTCGGAAGTCCCTGGAAGAGGGACTGTGGTGTAGGAAGTGGTACTCGGGGGCACAGTGTCAAGGTCCGTGTGTGAGTGTTGGTGTTGGGAGGCTACGCGGGCTTCTCGCTGCTGTGGCCCCTCCCATTGCGGAGCACAGGCTCCGGACGCGCAGGCTCAGCGGCCATGGCTCACGGGCCCAGCCGCTCTGCGGCATGTGGGATCTTCCCGGACCGGGGCACAAACCCGTGTCCCCTGCATCGGCAGGCGGACTCTCAACCACTGCGCCACCAGGGAAGCCCACGTTCTTGACTCTTGATGTTGCACACACCTTCCTGCGTGACTTCGGTGGTCCGCGGCAGAGGACACTTTGTAAGCGACTTTGGCAACCTTCCTTTGCCTGTCCGAGCTTGGGCTTTCCCAAGGCTGGATCCAGTGTTTCTGGGCTCGTGTGCGTCAGGTGCTCGCTTAGACCTTGATCCTCAGGCTGCTCGTGGTCCAGCCAGCCAGGCAGAGAGCCAAGTGTGATGACAGCACGGTGCGGCAGACTCGTCCTGGAAATGCCAATGAAGTGAGCTGGACACGCTACAGGGCTACAGGAGTGAACGGATTCTTCGGGATTCTTGGGCAGGAGCTGGCATGTGCAGGGCTCTGAAGTGTGAGGCTGGTTCTTGGTGGGGAGGGTTCTTAGAGCTGCAGAAGGTAAGGCCGAGACGTGAGTGCCTAAATGTCGGGGCCACGTGCTGGGGGGCCACGAAGGTATCTGGCCAGGGTGAGATCAGAATGTGTGGAAAGTGGGTATGGGGCCTGGAAGCCGAGCCCCCACTAGGATGAAATGGGCACCCGAGCTGAGGCAGAGAGAGATGGATAGGAAAGGAGGAGTTAGAGAGAAAAGCGGGTCAAACGATGAGCACTGTTGAGCAACTGGCCGTGAAGAATGTGTGCGAAGGGTCTTGACAGTGGAGTAGACCACAGCCTCACCGGTGGAGGCGCAGGCCTGGGGGAAGGACTTTGAACTGCGGGTGCAGGGCTGGAACTGTGAGGCTGTCAGAAGTGAAGAGGGTCGGTGAGCGAGGAGGGGACCGGGGAGGGAAACCTTTGAGCAAGGAGGGCGAGGTGCAGTGTCGTGGCCGAGGAGGGGTGTGCTCTGGGGGGCCTTGAGCCTGGCACTGGGGCGCTCTGCGATGAGGTGGCCCGGGCGGGGTGGGGCATCAGTTTCGGGGGGGGGAAGGAGGGGGTGGCAGTGCCGGCGGGCCTGGGATGGCGGGGTCCAGCGGGGTGGGGAGGGCAGCGTGTCGGGGGCAGGCGCCAGCCTCTTCTCAGCGTGGGCCCTGGGTAACAGGGTTCTCTTTGCCGTTTCCAGTGCTTGCCCCTCCTCCACCGCCACCGCCACCCGTCCAAGGGTATGCCTTCAAGCCTCCACCCAGACCCGACTTCGGGACCTCCGGGAGAACGATCAAGTTACAGGCCAACTTCTTTGAAATGGACATTCCAAAAATTGACATCTATCATTATGAATTGGATATCAAGCCAGAGAAATGCCCAAGAAGAGTTAACAGGTATTCTGTTTTGTCCTTTATTTTAAAACGAATCAACCCTCTCCGATTCTCAGCAGATCCTTCTGACCTTTTCTCCCCAGAAAGCTTCCGCTGCATTTTTTTTTAAGTGTTCTTGTATTGAGATACAAAGAAATACGCATTGTAAGTGTGCTGCTCAGTGAGTTTTGACGAATGTTTAGCCACGCCCATCACCCCTGAAAGTTGCCTCGTACCCCCGCCCCCCACCACCAGTGCTGGGATCCGTCCCTGGAGGCTCGTTTCCTGCCTGTGTAGATGGACTCGCACGGCCCACGGGTCCATGAGAGCTGAGAGCTGCCCCTTCATCCTGCTTCTCTCAGCATGTTTTTGAGGTTGACCTGTACCACTGTGTGTGTTAATAGCTTCTCATTTTTGTTGCAGAGGAATGTGTTACGATACAGTTATTTCATGGTTCATTTACTCATTCTCTCATTAGGTGCTTAGGCGCTCTGGGCTTTGCTGTTACGAATGAAGCTGCTGTGAACTACTTGTTCAAGTCTTTTGTGAACACACGTTTTCATTTCTCTTAGATAAATACCTGGGAGTGCAGTAGCTGGATCAGAGGGTAGTGTAGGTTCAGCCGTAGGAGACTCTGCCGAGTGGTTTCCCGGCGCGCTCGTACCGCCTCGCGCTCCCGTTGGCAGCGAGACTTCCCGCTGCTCCACATCCTTGACAGCACTTGATATGGTTCGTCTTGTTGATTTTTGCTGTTTCGGTGAGCGTGTATTGGTTTCTTATTGTGGTTTAATTTCATTTCTTGGTAACCAATGAGTTGAGCACCTTTTCATGCATTATTTCCTTTTTTTTTTTTCCAATGAGTTGTTTGACTTTCTTCTTTTAAATTTGTTTGCTTATTTATTTATTTTTGGCTGCATTGGGTTTTCGTTGCTGCGCACGGACTTTCTCTAGTTGCGGTGAGCGGGGGCTACTCTTCCTCGCTGTGCGTGGGCTTCTCATTGCGGTGTCTTCTCTTGTTGCGGAGCACAGGCTGTAGGCACGCGGGCTTTGGGTAGTTGTGGCACGTGGGCTTCAGCAGTTATGGCTCACGGGCTCCAGAGCGCAGGCTCAGTAGTTGTGGTGCGCAGGCTTAGTTGTTCCACGGCATGTGTGATCTTCCCGGACCAGGGCTCGAACCTGTGTCCCCTGCATTGGCAGGCGGATTCTTAACCACTCCGCCACCAGGGAAGTCCCTGAAAGTGGTTATTATATTGTGTGTTCTAAGAAACCTTTGACTTCCTGAAGGTTACAAAAACACTTGTCAATTTTTTTTTTGAACAATTATAGTTTTAGTATAATTCCTTTTGCTACTGTTGGCATGTGTTTTACTCCTATGTATGTTATAAACCCCATGGTACAGTGCTGTTATTTTAAAGAAATTAAGAAAAGAAAATAGTCTATTTACCCACATATTAACCATATCTAGTTCTCTTTATTTCTTTCTGTTGATCTGTGTTTATACTTGCATCATTTCCCCCTCAGCCTGAAGAATATCTTTTATCCTTTCTCATTGTACAAACCTGCCAGTGATGAATTCTCCCACCATTTTTTAAAATCTGCAAATATGTTTATTTTCTCCTCATTTTTGAAATGTTTTTGCTGGATGTAGAATTTTAAATTGACGGTTTTTTCCCTAGCAACTTAAAGATGTTATTACGTCGTCTTTTAATCCTCATTGTTTCTGATGAAACCTGTTTGTTGTTGTTGTTTGTAGTTCTCCCATATCTATCTTTTTTCTTTCAGTTACTTTCTAGTTAATTTTGCTTTTCACCAGTTTGCCTCTGATATGCCTAGCTGGAGTTTTCTTTGTATTTTTCCTTCTTGGGATCTTAATGTTTATGTCTTTCATGTTATTTGGGTGAAGTGCTGGCAGTCATTTCTTTACCTTTTTTTCCTGTCCCATTCCCTCCTCTACTTCCAGGATTGCAGTTATGTGTATGTTAGACCATTTGATACTGTCTTGTGATTGCGATTTAAAAAAAAAAAATTGTTCTCCCTCTTTCCTCAGTTTGGGTAATCTTTATTGATCTCTCTTTAAGATCACTTTATCTCTCCCGCCCCAGACACACACCTTTTTTTGGTAATATCCAATATTCTGTGGTAACCATCCCCAAATTTTTTCATTTATATAGTGTACTTTTTCTAGAATTGGCATTTGGTTCTTTTTCATAGTTTGCATTTCTGCTGAGATTTCTCATCTGTTCATTCATAGCTGCCTTCTTTTTTCTTGATGCTTTGAATGCATTTACAGTAATAGCATATTTATGATAGCAGCCCGTGTCTGCTAATTACAACAGATGGGTCATTTCAGGGTCTGTTTCTATTGGCAGGTTTTCCCTTAGATCACAGGTCACCTTTCCTTGCTTATTCACATGCATAGTGAATTTTTTGTTCATTGAACATTATGTATGTTAGGTTGAGGGAGTCTGGCTTTTGCTATCTTCTCTGGTACCCTCCCCTACAGATTCCTACCTCTTCTGCCCCCATCTCTGCAGCACAACAAGACTGTTGCTCTCTTATGCTCCTTCTCCATTTTGTGATTTGGAAATTGTTCCCAGCAGAGTGAATGTTTGTTTTCCTTCCCTCGGTAGTCACAGTCCTAAGCTGCCTGTTTTCCACTGTCAAAAACAGCTCTCAGGTTTTCTCTAGTTTCTTTAGTTTTTTTAGGGCAGGAGGAGAAGTCTGCTTACTTTGTCATGGTCAGAAACAGAATTCTGAGTTGCAGTTTGATAATAAGTCAGATTGGTTGCCCAGTTTGTGCTGGTGCCCTATAGAGTGCTCTTCGCTGTAAATTTTTTCCTGATCACAGTCTTGGTATGAGAAGGAATGTTTGGGGAGTCATTTCCCTTATTTGTAAAACTAAACAGTTGGATTCACTCAGTGTGGCCAATATACATTGGTCCAGACTTTTTAGAAGGTGGCTTGGTGTATATGTTAAACTAAAAATAGTATATACCCTTTGACCCACTGATTCTACTTCTGAGTATTTATCCCCAAAAGACATGTCTCCAAAGAAACAGTACTTGACAGTAAAATGGGGTCCTTTAACTACGTGCTTACTAAAAAATGTGTTTGTGAACCAGAACTTTGGGCACAACTGGTTTAAACAGCTTTATTTACTAAAGGTCTTCTGAGATCTTTTAATATGCCTTATATGCTCTGAGACGCTCAGTGAATGGGCTTGTTTGATTTTGAGTTTCCTTGGGACAAAATCCTGTGAGGATCTGTGATTTGGATATACTCTTAGAGCTGGAATGAAGGCATGAAAAAGCACATTTTCTGGGCTTTTGATTGGCATGGTGGCAGTGGGCTCTTATTATGCCATCAACCACAGTGTGCAAGAAGCTTTCTTTTATGAAAATAGGCATGACTAAGGCTTTGTCTTCTGGCAACAGAAAAAGGCTGATGGTGACTAAAATGCGATGTTTTCACCTGACTGTGTTCCCACAGTCCTGTGTAGTTATGACTGTAAGGTTCTAAAGATGCCCAGTGTTTAGGAATTGCCTCGTGAAACAGAAAGGAGCAAAGATGGGCTGTAATCTTTTTTTTCAATTTATTGCTAGAATTTTATTTGGTTGTTACAAACTCTGCAAGGGTATGTATATTAAAAGGGGGGCGCCATGAAAGGCAGCCAGAGAGTAAGTTATCTTCAGGTTACCTGAGGTGCCAGGCTAATTTGATACTCTATTTAAACCTTTGCAAGAAAGTAAAATGGCATAGGTAGGCAAAGGAATTGAGAGAGAGAAACAGAGCGAGAAGCATAGGCCATAATGAGGTAAGCGGACACCTTCATGGGAAAAGACTTCATCCCACTTTAACTAAATTTTCATATTTCTAGAAAAAAAACCAAGGTTAGCCAACACCAAGCTGAACATCATCTAAAGAAAAAAACCCAGCCCTTAAATATTTAAGGGTGTTGAGGTGCATTTTGTGGCAAGGCCAGCCCGCAGACTGGCATGCCGTGCTGCTCCCCTGGGTTTTGAGCCAGCCTGAGAGTTGCTGCGTAGTTAAACGTGTGAACCTTCAGGGTTCTTCATTTGACTATTCTGATGGACTTTGACCTAAGGTCCAATCTCAAAGTTATAATCATTCATAATAGCTTAGAAAAATGTTGGAAGTAAGGTTTTTGTGCTGGCAAAACCCACGTGCTAAAACCTTGACTCAGTCCCTCTCGGCAGCCACACTACCAACCGGCCGACATTTATGAAACCTCCGCTGTGTGATAGGCACTGTGCCGGCGGGCGTACGGTGGGGGACAAGGTAGACATGGTTCCTGTCCCTCGTTGGGAGGGGAGAGTCAGAGCAGTGATTGACAGTATCGGGGCAGAGCTGGAAGAGGGGACCCGGAGGGGAAGGGGAGGCGGAAGAGCAGGCAGCTCCGGCCGCAGACTGTCCCCTGCCACTGACCCTGTCCAGACAGTCCTCTACACCCCGTCTGCTTCCACACTGCAGCCTCTGTTAAAGCAGTGCCTTAATTCTGAGTTCCCAAAACCTTGTGCAGGGCACATGGTAGATATTTAATAAATTCAACCCTGAGGCTTCATTCAAGACTGAGAGGAAAATGCCATCTACGGACGTTCTGATGAGTCGTGAATCCCGGCCCGGTGTGCCCTTAGTCTCGATCACCGTTCTCGGTGGCTTCTGTGGGAGGGGTTCCAGTATAAGGCAAGGTCCCTCTTCTCAGGATGCCTCCAGTACCATCGTGGCTGCAGTTGGTCACACACGACAGCCGGTGCCCAGAGCTGGTCTAGGCTGTGCGGGCCTTACAGCCAGCGCCAGGAAACCTTGCCAACGGGTCAGAAGTAGTGGTGCCGTGCTCGGAAGCGCGGGATGGGCTACCGGAAGGAAGGAGGTGTGCTCCTCACCTTTTCTCTGCACTTTCCCCCTTGTTCCTCCTGCGCTCTGTCAGGTGGCCCTAGGAGGGCACCGCACGCGTGCTCACGCTGTGCTTGGGAAGAGCTGGGCGGGGCAGCACGGCTGTGACATTGGCAGCCTGCTGTTATGGGCACTGTCCACCGGGGGAGATGTACGCTGGTCCAGACTTCTCAGAAGGTGGTTTTGTGTATACATGTAAATACAAATAATGCCCCATATACCTTTGACCCACCAATTCTACTTCTAAGTGTTTATCCCAAAGAGAGATATGTACAAGGATGTCTAATATTGTGATGGCGAAAAGCGAGAGAGAAGAGAAGTCATTTCTGTGTCAGCCAATGAGGATGGTTAAGTAAACATACTGTGGAATACTGTGAAACGATGGACAGCAATGGAATGGAGCTTCACAGTATGAATGCCACGTCCGGAAACATAGACAACTACGTGGCTTGTTAACATCACGTTACAGTACATGATACGATAACATTTCTATTTCTAGACTTGCTGCCACTTTGTATATAGTGTCGAGGAAAGGTGTTAAACACGCATCCTGGGAAAACGGCAAGCTCCAGAGCCATGTGTGTTTAAAACATAATACACTGTATTTATTTTATGTACCTGTGTATTTATATCAATGCATAGGTTTAAAAACAATAAGGGTGCTTCTGAGAAGAGAACTGAAATGAAGAGGAGGTCAGGCGGACTTGGAGCACTATCCGTGTTGGAAATTCACAGTGAGAATGTATTAACGAAAAAAATCTGTGTGATTAGAAATTACCAGAAGAATACATTAAAACATGTTCAGTGACCTATTTATTTTATAACTGGAAGTTTGTATACCTCTTAATCTCCCTCACCTATTTCACTCATCCCCCCTGCAACCACCTGTTTGTTCTCTATGTCTGTGAGTCTCTCTGTTTTGTTATGTTTTTTCGCTTGTTAAGTGAAATCATACAGTATTTGTCTGACTTCTTTCACTTAGCATAATACCTTCTAGGTCCATCCATGTTGTTGAAAATGGCAAGATTTTGTTCATTCTTACGGTTGAGTAATACTGCAGTGTATGTATGTATGTATGTGTGTGCGTGTGCGTGCGTGTATGTATGTGTGTGTGTATATATATATACACACACACACACACACACATACACGCACGCACACGCACACACACACTACATCTTATCCATTCATCTATTAGTGGACACTTAGTTTGCTTTCATATCTTGGCTATTGTAAATAATGCGGCCATTAACATAGGGGTGCACGTATCTTTTATATTGTGTATCTAATTAGTGTTTTTGTTTACTTCAGAAAGATATCCAGAAGTGGAATTGTTAGATTGTATGGTAGTTTTTAACTTTTTGAGGAACCTCCATACTGTTTTCCATAGTGGCTGCACCAATTTACATTCCCCCCAGCAGGGCACAAGGGTTCCCTTTTTTTCCACATCCTTGCCAACACTTTTTATTTGTTGTCAGCCATTCTGATAGGCGTGAGGTTATATCTCATTGTTTTGTTTTGCATTTCCCTTATGATTAGTGATGTTCAGCATCTTTTCATGTGTCTGGCCGTCTGTATATCTTCTTTGGAAAAATGTCTACTCAGGTGCTCTGCCTATTTTTAATCGGGTTGTTTGGCTTTTTGATGTTGAGTTGTATGAGTTCTTTGTATATTTTGGATGTTAACCCTTTATCAGATATATTGTTTGCAAATACCTTCTCCTATTCAGTAGGTGGCCTTTTCATTTTGTTGATAGTTTCCTTTGCTGTGAAAAGTTCTTTCGTTGGAAGTAGTCCCATTTGTTTATTTTTGCTTTTGTTTCCCTTGCTTAAGAAGACAGATCCAAAAAAATACTACTAAGATGATGTCAAAGAGCATACTGCTGATGTTTTCTTCTGGGAGTTTTATGGTTTCAGGTCTTAAATATAAGTTTTTAATCCATTTTGAGTGTATTCTTGTAAAAAAAAGTAGTCCAGTTTGATGATTTTACATGTAGCTGTCCAGTTTTCCTCACATTGTTTTTTGAAGAGGCCGTCTTTTCCCCACTGTATATTCTTGCCTCCCTTGTCATAGATTAATTGATCGTGTAAGTTGGGTTTATTTCTGGGCTCTATTCTGTTCCATTGATCTGTGTGTCTGTTTCTGTGCCAGTGCCATACTGTTTTGATTACTGTAGCTTTGTAGTATAGTTAGAAATCAGGGCGCATGATACCTCCAGCTTTGTTCTTAAGATTGTTTCGACTGTTTGGGGCCTGTTGCATTTTCGTATAAATTTTAGAGTTATTTCTTCTAGTTCTCTGAAAAATGCCATTGGTGTTTTGATAGGGACTGCACTGAATCTGTAGAGTGCCTTGGGTAGTATGGTCATTTTAGCAATATTAATTCTTCCAATCCATGAATGTGTCTTTCCACCTGTTTGTGTCATCTTCAGTTTCTTTCATCAGTGTCTTATAGTTTTCTGAGTACAGGTCTTTTACCTCCTTGGTAAGATTTATTCCTAGGTATTTTACTCTTTTTGATGGGATTGTTTCCTTAATTTCTCTTTGTGATAGTTCGTTTTTAGTGTATAGAAATGCAATAGATTTCTGTATATTAATTTTGTATCCTGCCCCTTTACCTAATTCATGTATTAGTTCTAATAGGTTTTTGGTGGCGTCATTAAGATTTTCTATATATAGTGTCATGTCATCTGCAAACAGTGACAGTTTTACTTCTTCCTTTCCAATTTGCATTCCTTTTGTTTCTTTTTCTCATCTGATTGCTGTGGCTGGGACTTCCAAAACTATGTTGTATCAAAGTGGCAGGAGTGGACATCCTTGTCTTCTTGTTTCTCTTCTCAGAGGAAATGCTTTCAGCTGTTCACCATTGAGTGTGATGCTGGCCGTTTGTCATATTATGGCCTTTGTCATGGTGAGGTATGTTTCCTCTATACCCACTTTGTTGAGAGTTTTTAATCATAAATAGATGTTGAATTTTATCAAACGCTTTTTCTGCATTTATTGAGGTAATGATGATTTTTATTCTTCAGTTCATTAATGTGGTATATCACATTGATTGATTTGCAGATATCGAAACATGCTTGCATCTCTGATACAAATCCCACTTTATGGTGTATGATCTTTCTAATGTATTACTGAATTTGATTTGCTTACATTTTGTTGAGGATTTTTGCATCTATGTTTATCAGATATCGGCCTGTAATTTTCTGTTTTTTGTGATGTCCTTGTCTGGTTTTGGTATCATGGTGATGCCGGCCTCATCAGATGAGTTCGGAAAGCACTCTTTCCTCTTCAGTTTTCTGGAATAGTTTGAAAAGAATAGGTTTAACTTTTCTTCAGATGTTTGGTAGAATTCATCTGTGAAGTCATTTGGTCTTGGACTTTTGTCTGTTGGGGTTTTTTAAATTACAAGAATGCATTTTTTTAAAAGAAAACTTCTCAGAATTTTGGTAACAAGGCAGACAAGCTGCCAGGGAGTGTTTCAGACTCTCTGGATTAGCAGACATGTCCCGTTAACCACGAGGCAGTTTCACATCTGGCCACTGACACTGCAGTGTGTGGCTTGTGCCTCTGTGTCCTTGTGTGTAAAATGGAGGTGGTGTTGACCTCCTAGGTTACTGTGAGGACTGAATGAGTTGTTCCGTGTGCAGCCTGGCAGAGAGTAGGTGCCAACACGTTTGCCATTGTCATCTTCACTCTACGTGTTAATATGTGGATCATTCTGTAAGGTACTGAGCACATAATGAGTCTCTAGAATGTGTACAGATGGTATCTGGGGGCTGTTGCCTTTTGAGTGAGGTCAGGATCATAGCTTGAGAATTAGGTTCAGGAAAGGTGTGTGTCCAGGGAGCCAAACTGATGTAGTACAGGAACTTTGCTTTCCAGTGGTCAAACTTGATATGAAGAAAGAACTAAACACAGACACTTGAGGAATGACATGTGCCCAGGTGGTTCTGCTCAGATATCTCTCAACAGTCGCTGGGGAGAATCTGGTCCAAAAAAGTCCTTGAGCCTAGAAAGGGGTGGGGTGGGGGGGCGTGAGGAGAGTTACTGTTTAATGGGAACGGAGCTTCTCTTGGGGAATAAGAAGTAGTTCTGGGCATGGATGGTGGTAATGATTTTACAGCAATGTGGATGTACTTGATGCCCCTGAACTGTACATGTAAAAATGACTGATGACAAATTTTATGTTATCTGTATTTTACCACAGTTAAAACAGAGAGAGAACGACAGGAAGGCACTGGCCAGCCTCTGGGAGTCCGCCTGGGCTGATAGAGGGAAGGGACCTTCACATTTTAGAATTAGTTGCTATCAGGTCATAAAAATTAAGCAATGATCCCTACTAATGTTTTGCAAAAGATGATACAAGGTGATCAAGCGGGCCATCGAGGCACAGGGACATGGTGTGGGTAATGAGGATGCTTTCTCTTAGTCCATGTGGTGGTCAGGGTTGTGTACCATTAGTCACCCGAGCAGGATTGCTTCGTAGTCCCTCAGGGTAACTCCAGAGGTCATGACTGAACAGCCTCCTTCTTTGAACAAATATTTACTGAGCGCCTGGTGTGCCAAACTGCCAGGTGCTGGATGGTCCTGGGTAAGACGTGACTCCCACCTATAGTTTGGTGTGTACGTGGAGTCACCATGCCAACAGTTGAATTCAGCTGAGAACAGTAAGTGTTAGCGTGGATAAACGTTTTGTGTCGTGTGGGCTCCATTTATTGCTTTGAATACTAGATACCTAGTTGCCTCAGCACAAGGTATTGAGAAGTATTCTTTGTCCTCTCTCTTCTCCTTCTGTCATCAATGGAACGTCTGTATGTCCGTGGGTCTTTTTCTGGGCCCTCGATGCTTTCCTGAGTTCTGCTTGTCTGTTCCTCTAGCACCACACTGTCTCTGTCATGGTAGCTTTTACGTCCACCAGGTACCTTTTCAAGAGTGTGCTTACCAGCCTTTATCCTTCGTTATTTCCAAATACATTTTAGAATTAGTTTATTAAATCCCATCAGATAAAAATTAACCCCTCTGGGTTTTCATTGGGCTTGAAGGAATGGATTTGTTTGCAGAATTGAATATTCCTGTCCATGAATATGGTATATCAGTTGGTTGGTTTGTTTCTTATGGTGTTTCCAACTCCCAAATAAAAGAGTTGTGTATGCCACTTGGAACTAGTTGTCCCCTATCCCTTATTACCTACACACTGAACTGTGGGGAAGTCCGTTTCTCATTGCAATGTACTTTACTGGTCCCTTTAGGAAGGACCACGTTGCTTTGGCTGATCTGCTCCAGTCTTGGGAGAGAGGAGCAGTGGAGGGTGGGGCTTCCTCTTATTTTGTTCTGCATCTGTGTTTATAAGTGAGATTGTCCCGCGATCACCTTGTTGCGTTTTGAGATACAAGTTTTTCTAGCCTCATAAAATGAGTTGGGGCGAGTGCCCTCCTAATTCTGTTCATGATAAATTTGAGTTCAGTTGGCGGATTTGTTCTTTGAATGAGGGCGGGACTCCCCGGTGGAGCCATCTGGAACTTGAGTTGACTGTGAAGTCTTGACCAAGAAGATGGGGTCCTTGAAGCTTGGGGGGGAGTGGTCTGGAGACAGCGTGGAGGAAGGGGCCACCTTGTGTTGGGTGGCCCAGAGTAGTGTGTGCAGCAGCAGGTGAGACTGCACCCTGGCTACTGGTCAGGGGCGGCGGGGATGGAGGTCAGAGCTGCACCTAGGGCTGTCCTTGTCCTGCTAGGGCTGTGACCTCCCAGTTGGTGCCTTCTTGGTGAAGCCAGCAAAGCAGAGGCTCCGTCTGCCCCAGGGGCTCCCCAAGCGGTGGGTGTTGGGGCAGGATTAGCTGGGTTCCCGGAGACCCACCTCCTGCAACTAGCACAGTTGAAAGTCAGCTGGGCAAAGCCAGTTTGAATAAGCAAACCCTTCTTAGGCCTGCTTTTCTCATTCAAGGAAAAGAATGGAATGAATTTCTGGTTCTTGCGTCCTGAAAGATGACCAAGGCTGTGTCCCAGAGAAATACCCTTACGGCAACAAGGCTGAGCTCAGATGTGCGTCCCCCTCCTCTGCCCACCTCCTCTTTCCCTGCTGTCAGAATCCATCTCCCTCTTTACCACATCCCATGAGCTGCTGTTTCCTGATAATGACTGAGATTTTGAGCCTCTAACAGTCTGTTTGCTACCAGTCCTTTGCATGTTTCCCTTACGAGGACCTTTGGGGACCAGGCAGGCACCACAGCTTTTCCTGTGTGTACTTTATCAGAGTCGGGTGAGTTCATGGGACACGCTGACAGGGATGTTCCGGGTGGGGCTCCCTTGAAGCACAGAAGTACGGAGAGGGTGGCCGGTGGGCCTGGCACTCCCCTGGGCCTTGGGGCCCGCAGGAGAGCTGAGCTGTCCCTGGTCATCGTGGTGCGTTTCTCTGCTGAGCCGTGGACAGATAGGCAAAACGGGGCGAGGTAGGGCCACTGGTCTGCTCGGTCCTCGGAGCCCCACAGAGAACAGCTGCTTCGTGCTCGCCGGGTTCCTGCCGCTCCCGTTCACGCCCGAGGAGCAGACAGCCCCAGAATCTTCGTCGCTTACAGTAGCAAACCTCCACTGCACGTTCAGGGTCTTCGTGCTGGAGCCCAGACTGAAAGGGCAGCGGTACCCAGGGCGAGCTGTACAGCGAACCACAGGAGCCTGAGGCCCCGGCCGAGCCAGCCCGCGGTGTCGCGGGGTGGGGGGCACTCTGTGTGCAGGTCGCACGTGGCAGCCTGTCCAGCAGCTTCCGGAGCAGGAGCCCCGTCCGCTAGTCTTCCGTGGATGCAGCGTGCGCAGTGCTGGGCGGGGAGGGGCTTCTCCCATGCTTGAGTCACTAAATGAGTGAGCGTAAACCCACGGAAGGTTCTAGTTTGATTTCTTATACAAGGAAGTTGAAAGTCACGTTTTTAAAAGGAGCCACGGGGCTTATAAAATTGCTTAAAAACCAGTGTCAGAAGAATGTCGTCCTTGTGTGCCATTTCCCTGATTTTATTGATGTTTTGCTCGAATTCTGTCTTGTTTCAGGGAAATAGTGGAACATATGGTTCAGCACTTTAAAACACAGATCTTTGGGGATCGGAAACCAGTGTTTGATGGAAGGAAGAATCTCTACACAGCGATGCCCCTTCCAATTGGGAGGGATAAGGTGAGCTCACAGAGGTGGGTTGGATCGAGCAGTGTGCGAGAAGTAAAGTCCGTTGTCCTCTTGTCACACACTGAACCACTTCACCCAGGAGGAAGGAGCCGCTAATTAGTCGTGTGCTTCATCGTGAGATCCACAGAAACTGCCTTCCGTGTGCCGTGGTTTTCAGTGGCAGAGGGTTAAGTTGTCTAAGTGCAGAGAAAGACGTTGAGAACTTCTTGAAACCACTAAACTTTTAAATGTAAAGCACACACGTGCACGCACATGCCCCAAACCAGCACCAGACAGGAGCCTGGATGACAAGGCGGGGCTCTAAAGACCTACGGAGAAGTATGTTTGCACAGGTGAGTGTGTGTGGGACAAAGGCGGTAAAACACACAGCCTTCGTTCAGCCGTAGCCAGTGATTCATCTGAACTGATGCTCATAATTAGTCAGCCTGGGAGTAGCGGTTGGTTTAAGCCTTTCCTTGTTGTCTTTGTCCTTACCGTGGTTTTATTTAAAAAGCAGTGAAATTTCTGCCCAGAAGCTCTTACTTCTTGGCCTATCTTTCAACCAATGGGCTGCTCTGGGATGATGGGCCTTGTTTATAAGAGAGGAGGACCAAGGACGGCTTGGAAATCATTTTTACCCGTACTTTAAAAAAAAAAACCCAGACTCGTAATTTAACAGTTATCCCAACGAGACTGTAGAATCTGATTCCCTTCAAGAATGACCCACGCAGTCAGCTTCTTAGCCCCAGGGTCCCCGAGAGGGAAGACAGCTCAGAGCTTAGAGGGTCTCCTGCAAGTTCTCCACAGACGTGTGTTTGCTCTTGCATTTTAATGACGATCCGTCTGAATGGCCACAGCAGCAGCGGGGCTGGCTGGGAAGTGTGATGAAGTGTGACGCTCAGATAGGAGGAGTCGTTAGGGCCAAGGGCAGGCCAGTGGTGATAAGGGCTCTGTCCCCGCAGGGCCTTGCTGTGATTCTAGGAGATAACAGTGGTGCTCGGCCCAGCCCTGCCTGGCTGGTGGGGGGGGGGTGGGGATTGACAGGGTTTGAATTTGGAGGAGCCCCAGGACCCAGTGCCTGTCAGCTGAGCAGTCACCCCTTGCTAATTCACATGCTCTCCATTTGAAATGTATGAGTTACAGAGTTTTGTGTTTAATTTGCACATTTGTTTTTGTTTAAAGTTCTATAAGAAAGAGAAGCATAAGGGGTTTATTCACAGTTTTGTCTGTACATGTTTATAATTAGATACTGGGAGGGGCTAAGGAGTATTTTTCTTTCAGAAGGGGTGGGGAGGATGTATGGTGTTCAAATTTGAGACACATCGTTGTGGACGTTAACACGGGTTCTGGGGTAATAATAAGTCTGATCCGAGGCCTGGCTTCGCCCTTAACTCGTGGTGGGACCTTGGGTAAGCTGCTCACCTGCCACCCCTATAAAATGGGGAGATGGTATAGACACTACCTCCCAGGGGCCTTGTGACAATTGAATGGGTGAACACACCCCAAGAAAAGCTTCTCCACCTTCAGCGTGCCTCCTGCAGCCCTGGGGCCTCTGCTAAGTGCTGGTTCTGGTTCAGGGTCTGGGGTGTCTGCATCTCTAAGCCGCTCTCCTGGTGGTGCCCGTAGAACACCTGGGACACAGTCCACACTTAGCAGATGCTAATAGGTGCTGTTGCTGGTCCGAGGGTTCGCATCTATCGTCTTGACCCATGTCCGTGTGGACGCCCTGATGCCCACAGCAGCCCTTCGTGCGTATTGCCAAGACTCAGTGGGCATCAGTGTCTCTTAAATTGAGTCCCACCCATCCTCATCCTTTTTTCAGGTGAGCTCAGAGGACCTAGCCAAGGCCACAGCGTTTGGTTAGCGTGGGTCTCCAGATTCCAGACCCCTCCTTCCAGTTGTCTTTAAGGTTCTGTCAAATATTCGTGAGATGCAGAAATTAATCTCTTCCGTTTGAGAGCTAATGTAAGATGTTAACCTTTTCTATTTCCGTATGTTCACATCTTGGAGCAAAGTGTCATCCTTTTTTTTTTTTTCATTTTACGTTTGCTCTCTTTTCTATACAGTACTTTTCTTTGTGTCATGGGCACTTTTGTAGTAAGAGAAGACATCCTTTAATGTCCCGGAA
This sequence comes from Globicephala melas, assembly GCF_963455315.2. Classification (NCBI taxonomy): domain Eukaryota; kingdom Metazoa; phylum Chordata; class Mammalia; order Artiodactyla; family Delphinidae; genus Globicephala; species Globicephala melas. Next base: position 76,980,773 of record NC_083330.1, on the reverse strand, counting down.
ACCCTGTGTCTGCTAGCGGCTGCCCGGGGGCCGCAGGTGGCTCTGCACAGGTCTGTGCACAGACTGTGGCCCCGGGCCCTTACTCAGGGAAGGCAGCTGTTTGCGATCTACTCCTGCTCTCTCCAACTAGCGACCCCCCCGCCACACGCACACGTGCGCGCACACGCGCGCGCCCCTTGATCCCAGCCCTGTCGTGTCTGGAAGACCCGGTGCACCAGGCCAGCCCTTCCCTCCCCACGCGGAGACCGAGGAGTCTGTGAGGGCCGTTCACGGTCTGGGGTTTCACTTCTGGACCCTCTGCAGCAGGAGCATGACATGAGTTGCAAAGGGGAATGTGTGTCATTTGTTGGCCTTGTTGCTGGGTCCAGCCCTCCCCCAGCGGGTCTGCAGCTTCCTGGACCTACAGCCTCTATGCGTTTATTCAGGGAAGGTGTGAGCGTCTCCTGAGAAGGAAGCGCCCCGTGAGGCCAGGCACGAACTCGGATGGGTAGCAGACCCTGCGTGGAAGGCGTTCCAGCCTTCAGAGTCCACGGCGCCCCTTCTCCCCCTGCACCACGCCCCGGACCGCGAGCCGGGCTGCCTGTGCCCCGCTGGCCACTGCTGACCTGGGGTGACGGGCTGGAGAGTCTGAGCAGGGTGGTGAGGCCTCTGCACTTGGAGGGTCGCAGGTCTGAGGAGGGGCAGGAGGGGAGGGCAGAGGCGGTGGGGGCCAGGGAGCCGTCCTTGGGGCCTCCTTGGCGAGCCCACAGGTGGAGGGTCTGCCCGGCCTCGTTTGCCCCTCAGGCAGTCCTGCTGCCTTCGGACTGAGGGTCCCTCCAGTGAACCTGTGGCAGTTTTTTTTTTTAATAAATTTTATTTATTTATTTGTTTGTTTGTTTATGGCTGCGTTGGGTCTTCGTTGCTGCGCACGGGCTTTCTCTAGCCACGGCAAGCGGGGCTAACTCTTCGTCCTGGTGCGCAGGCTTCTCATTGCGGTGGCTTCTCTTATTGCGGAGCACGGGCTGTAGGCACGTGGGTTTCAGTAGTTGTGGCTGGCAGGCTCTAGAGCACAGGCTCAGTAGTTGTGACGCACGGGCTTAGCTGCTCCGCGGCATGTGGGATCTTCCCGGACCAGGGCTCGAACCCGTGTCCCCTGCATTGGCAGGCGGGTTCCTAGCCGCTGCGCCTCCAGGGGGGCCCGGGCCTGCGGCATCTGTCAGCGAGCTTTGGCCTGTTGGCGGGTCGAGGTGCTCGGCAAGCACGGCTCCTCAGCCGCGCAGCCCCTCCCTGGACCTGTCGTTCTCCTGCCGCCGTCACTGAATTCCCGGCCGTCTCCCAACGCTTTGTCCCGGGTCATCTGAGGACGGGCTGCTCGTTGACGGGATCTGTTGCTGTGCCGGTCACAGAAGACCTGCGCTCCCAGCGCCCTGTGCACATGGAGCCTGGCAACCCCGAGGCCCTGCCAGCACTGTCACTCCTTCCTGAGGGATGGATGGCAGCCACATCTGGACAAGCAAAGCCCGCTGGGCGCCGTGGCTGCCGCTCCCTGGCCGCGCACGCCTCTCCTTGCTCTTGTCGGTGCTGCTTCCGAGCTGCACGGCGGCACCAAGCGGGACTCTTCCTGTCCCAGTTCTCATCTGTCGCCCTGGTGGCGTTCAGACAGAAGGGACTGAGTGTGTGGCTGTGGTCTGCCTGGAGACATTGACTCTCACATCTGCCTCACCGTTTTCCAGGCCTGGGGTGGCGTCCCTGCTAACGTTGTCCATATTCAAAAGCTGGCAGTGGTCGCCTTCCTGTGTCGCAGCTTCTGGGCTGCCGGCATCCTCGGTTGGCACAGGCATCTGTGTGGCGCGTGGGCTGCCCTCCTGTCCCGTATTACAGACGGCACCCAAGGGAGCCACAGAGGTTACAGAGCTGGGAGCCCGCACACTGCCCTTGGGTGCTGCGTGGTTGGGACCAGAGCTACAGGGTGCTCAGAGGTTGGAGTGTCTTGGTGTGTGGAGCGCGTCCAGTGGCCGGCAGCCCAGACGGACATGAGGACTGCTCTTGGGCTCGTGTCACAGCTGAAGCCCGGTGCCACCCTGCCCCTGGAGTGACATTTCTGTTGAAATCTCCATCATCCCTAAGATATTAGATGCCTGTACCAGTTGGCCTCTTGAGACGTGACTGACAGAGCATGTTGTAGAGCCTGGAGCTTGTTCTGTTCCCTTTTTATGGGGGCCAAGAGGAGGCTGGTCTAGAATCTGTTTAAAAATAGAGGACTTTGGGCTTCCCTGGTGGCGCAGTGATTGAGAGTCCGCCTGCCGATGCAGGGGACATGGGTTCGTGCCCCGGTCCGGGAAGATCCCACATGCCGCGGAGCGGCTGGGCCCGTGAGCCATGGCCGCTGAGCCTGTGCGTCCGGGGCCTGTGCTCCACAACGGGAGAGGCCACAACAGTGAGAGAGGCCCACGTACGGCAAAAAAAAAATAAAAAAAAAATAAAAATAGAGGACTTCGTGGTGGTGCAGTGGTTAAGAATCCACCTGCCAATGCAGGGGACACGGGTTCGAACCCTGGTCCAGGAAGATCCCACATGCCACAGAGCAACTAAGCCTGCGCACCACAACTACTTAGCCTGTGCTCTAGAGCCCGCGAGCCACGACTACTGAGCCCACGTGCCACAACTACTGAAGCCCGCGCGCCTAGAGCCCGTGCTCCACAACAAGAGAAGCCACCACAATGAGAGGCCCGCGCACCGCAACGAAGAGTAGCCCCTGCTCGCCACAACTAGAGAAAGCCCGCACACAGCAACGAAGACCCAACGCAGCCAAAAATAAATAAATTACAGAAATAAATAAAGAAAGAAAGAAAGGGTGTTTTAAAATAAATAAAAGAAAAATAGGAGTACCTTTTGCTAAAGGAAAATATGCCCCTCTGAATCCCACTCAGTTGGATTATAGAGGCATTTTTAAAGAATGACATTGACAAGCGTCTAATTAGCTCCGGTTCACAGAATTCTTCTTTAGATGCGCCAGGTGCTGCTGGGTGGAGACGTGTGCGGTAGGCGTGAAGTGCCCACTGTACACGTTGGTGTGTGAGAAGGAAACTAGCGTGCGGTCTCCACCCACCTGTTAGCCGTGTCCTTGGTGCACCATGTCTGAATAGGCGGAAGTGCTTACCCCCTCTGCTGACGCACGAGCAGGTCTCTGCTGGTCCACGCTCAAGCCCTCCCCCGCACCCTCCCCCATGGCCACCATCCTGATGACCTGGGTTAAGTGGACCCTTTCTTGACTGGTTTTATCAGCTGTGTGTGCATCTTTAACATGTTTTGCCCTGAGGCGAGTCATACTGCAGTGTGCCCCTGTGGCTTGCCGCTTTTATTCAGTATTAGATGCTTGAAATCCATCCATTGTGAAGAACGTGTTCCTTTTTCCCTGCTCTGTTCTCCCTTCGATGGACCTCGGGCCGTTTCCATTTTGGGGCCGTCAGGCTTGGTGTGTGGGCCTGTGCTGGAGCACACCTAGGACACAGGTGTGCAGGGGGCTTTGGTGCAGTCTGGTTGCTGCTCTGGTGATGTCTGGATGGGCTGTGGCAAGTGCAGGAGGGAGGGAGCCCCTGCGAGTGCAGAGTGAGCAGAGGAGCTGAGCACAGGCTGTCAGGTGAGAGGGGGAAGGAGGGCGTGAATGAATGAGCAAGGCTGGTGCCAGGACCTCTCGCCCCCGCCCCACCCCGGGTCATCACGTGGTGAGTGGAAGGGCCTTTGACATCAGCCCAGCTGGCTCCCAGTCCCACGTCTGCCCTTTCATGGTTGTGTGGCCTTGGGCTGGACTGTCAGCCTGAGGGTCTGTGTTTTTTGTATAACGCATGGTGAACAAGTCTCCCTTGCTGGGATTTTTGGGTGTTTAAGGATAAAGTATATAGTCTGTGCCCTACCAATAGATGTTCCATAAACACAGGGAAGTATTACCAGCAAATATCAGAATTGCTTCAGTCATCAGCTGTGTGTGTGATGCTCAGGGTGCATTAGTCAGTCGCCAAATAATAAGTTACCGTTTCAGTGGTGGAGTGAAGGCACTGGGTAAAGGTGTGTCTGGGCATCGCATGGAGCAGGGTGGGTGGGCGTGGTGAGGGGGCGAAGGACGTACTGGGAGGTGGGGAGAGAAGTGGATTTGCTGTTCATCGAGGGTTGGCTCCAGAGGGCGCACCTTGGACCATTGTCCTGAACACCCGCCACTGGCTGCACGCGGCTGTGTGCACTCAAATCTACTAGAAGTTAATGAAGCTAGAAGTTTAGTTCTGCAACTCCCACCAGCCACGTTTCAAGTGCTCAGTGGTCACAAGTGGCCCGTGGCTTCTGTCCTGGTCAGCTCAAGAAAAGACTGTTTCCATTACCACAGAAAGTTCTGTTGGAAAGGGCTGTTATAAACACTGAGTGCTACTGTGTAAATATTCTGAGGTCTTGCTGAGAATTTTAATTTCTTCCCAGGGAATTCTGATTGGTCTTGTGGTAGCTGAAGGTACTTTCTCCGCCATCTTGTACCTGGCGATGCTGGTACCGCAGCACTTTCCTGTTGCACAGATGGGCATAGACAGCCCTTGGAACAGCATCAGGGCTTGTTTGCCTGGGGAAGAGCCTGGCTTGTCCCCACTGCCCACACGCTTCATTCAGTGCCTGTGATCTGCCCACGTTTTATTGTAACGTCGAGGGAATTGGGAGACGCACGCCCGTCTAGGCTGTTGTAGCGTCGAGGGAATTGGGGGACGCACGCCCGTCTAGGCTGTTGTAGCGTCGAGGGAATTGGGGGACGCACGCCCGTCTAGGCTGTTGTAGCGTCGAGGGAATTGGGGGACGCACGCCCGTCTAGGCTGTTGTAGCGTCGAGGGAATTGGGGGACGCACGCCCGTCTAGGCTGTTGTAGCGTTTTGTTCCGTTTTACCTCATGTCTGTTCTGAGAAGGCTTTTCTTCATGATTTATTCACTGCAAAACTAGCTTATGGACTCTTAAGGGACCCAGAAAACAGGAACCCCCAGAGCCACTGCGGTTTTCTCAGTCCCACTGGAGAAAGAGTAACTCCCCAGGACCCCCAGTGAGCTGCCCACGCCCCCTTCCTCTGTCCCAGGAGCAGCCTAGGCTTGTGCCTGCGCCCTGCTTTCCTCTTCCTGGGGTGCCCTCCTCAGAGAGGCCGACCCAGACCCCAGCTGAGCAGCTGCCGTGCGGCTTCAGGACGCCTTCTCCCGGCTGCCACCGTGTGCAGGATCGGGCTAGGGAAGCACTAGACACCCGTGGCGGGAAGGACTCCCGTTGCGCTTCAGTCACTGGCTGCTGGAGGAGGGGCTGAGCGTGCCCTCTGCTGGGCTTGGTTGAAGGACCGGCTGAATTCCCCTAACCTCGGGGCTCTGGAAGCTGACCCACCACCCTTGACCTCCCTGTAGCTTCTTCAGAGGGAAGCGTGAGTAACTGTGTGCTCTGGATCCCCTCCCAGGTGGAGCTGGAGGTCACGTTGCCAGGAGAAGGGAAGGACCGCATCTTCAAGGTGTCCATCAAGTGGGTGTCCTGCGTCAGCTTACAGGCATTACACGATGCACTTTCGGGGCGGCTGCCCAGCGTCCCCTTCGAGACGATCCAAGCCCTCGACGTGGTTATGAGGCATCTGCCGTCCATGAGGTGAGGACCGTCCATGAGGTGAGGACCGTCCATGAGGTGGGAACCGAGAAGCCTGAATCCTCTGTCTGAGCAGGTGCCGGTTCTCGGGGACAGGGTGGGGACGGCCGTAGGGGTTTATACGATGAAAGCAGTAGCAACGCCAGCTCGGGAAAAACTGTCACGTAAAAAGAAATGGCCGGAGCTCGCAGCCAAGCACACAGAGGTCCTGCCTGTCTCTCGGTGCAGCGGTCGCTCCACCCGGCGTGCGGGCTCGGTCCTGCTTCTCCGTCGCCCTCGCGCTCAGGAGCCCTGTTCCAGCCTCTGTGCTTGCCTGGCCTCCGCCTCGAGGGGGGGCCGCTCGGGACCGCGGGAGCGCCCACGCCCACACACCTCGGCTTTATTCTGTGGGATTCCTTTCACTGATCACCACACTTGAACTTGTTGAGGCAGAGGGTAGGAGGACACTTTGGTGGCTCGTGATTGACCAGATGAAGGCGCAGGGCCGCACCAGCTCCCCATGTGACAGCTGTGTGCGAGCCACACCCACCGCTCGGGTTTCCAGTGTGGGACGCCTCTTCCTTCCCTGGGTGGCGTGCACAGTAGGGCCTCAGGAACTCTGAACGATTAAGTGAGAGGAGGAGAACCTGAAACTGGAACGAACCTCCGTACTGAACTCTCCCAATACCGACCAGAACTCTAAGGTTTGAGGGGAGGGTGTTTTAAGTGTAAGAGGAATCTCCTTGAAGGGCCGTGTTAGATTTAAAGGGGACCCTGGTGTTCTCGAAACACAGGGCAGGCTGTCACTCCTGGCAGGGTCCCCGGGCCCCTGCATGTAGTCTGTCACTGCTTGGAACTGTTGATGTGAGGAAGGCGGGTGGGTGCAAAAGACCCCAGCTCTTAAGGGTTGTTGCCAAAATGTTGAATCCATTTCTTAAAAGAGTGGCAGGAATTACTATGATTTTTTTTTTCTGAATTCCTTTGCATTAATCACCATGTTACTTTTATAATCAGGAGGAAAGTCTTTCATTTGGGGGAAATAGAGAAAGGCTGGGGGAAGCAGAGTGTGTGTGTCCTGGTTGGCGGCTCGGCCTGTAGGCGACAGGGTCTTCCCTCGGGCACCCTCGGTGATGCTGCGGCCGCTGCCCTGGAGAGTGCGGTGGCCTCCGTCTCTGAGCACCTTCAGTCACTCCCCCTGGGAGGGCATGGGTGTTCCCTCACGTGGACCTCACTGTCCCCCGAGACGAGGTCCGAGCTCTGCAGCTCCCGCTCCCCCCCCCCCCCCCATAGAGGAGCCGGGTGGAAAGGGAACGGGGCCTGGGTGCTTGGTCTCCGCGAGGTCCTCGGCCCTCCGTGCCAGACGCCCCGAGGCCCGGGCGGGACCGGTCTGGCTGGCTGACTGTGGTCGCCTGCACCTGCACCCCTGCCCGCCCCATCCTAGAAGGAGGTGAAGTGCTGTGGGCAGACCCGAGGGCTGCGGGCGAGGCATCGCGGTGGGAGGATCGCGTGGGGAACACGAGGTGTAACCAGACCCCTGTGTCCTCGGCTCGCGGGAGGAAGTTCTCCTGCGTGTGCCCCGCGTGTTGGCCGTGGACACAGGCGGACGGCTTGCGCGTCTGCGGGGTGTGTGCCCGCCGGCCTACCTAGACAAGGCTCCCGTTCCAGGTACACCCCCGTGGGCCGCTCCTTCTTCACGGCGTCCGAGGGCTGCTCCAACCCGCTGGGCGGGGGACGAGAGGTGTGGTTTGGCTTCCATCAGTCCGTCCGGCCTTCTCTTTGGAAGATGATGCTGAATATCGACGGTAAGCAGAGCCCCGGCCACCATCGGGGGGTGAGGGGGGCTGCGAGGCCCCTCCACACGCGCCCGGCGCGCCGCACTGCTCGTGCACGGAGGTAGTGGCGCTCACGCTTGACCGTCAGAGCCTCCGCGGGGCCCCCTCCACAGACACAGCCTGTGGCTCAGGAGGCCGAGAGGGGGTTCCCGGCTGCCCCTCTGTGTTGGACCCCACGTGGGAACAGTAAACTTCAGGGAGCCCGAGACCAGAAGGGGGTCAGAAAGTGCCAGAAAACCCAGGCCTGCGGTTATCACCGGCTGATGGGTTTTGTTTTTACACCGCGGCATTTTCCTCAGAGGGTGACTTCAGCCTCTGCCAACCCCTCCACTGCCCCTCGGAGTCCACAAGCAGGGGCAGCAGGGGGAGCCGGCCGGCTGCGGGGGTGGCCTGGCCAGGCAGGCCCGGTCACGTCTCGGCTTTTGTCTCTTCTCTTCCCGCCTGTAGTCTCGGCAACAGCATTTTATAAGGCACAGCCAGTAATCGAGTTTGTGTGTGAAGTTTTGGATTTTAAAAGTATTGAAGAACAACAAAAACCTCTGACAGATTCCCAAAGGGTCAAGTTTACCAAAGAAATCAAAGGTAACTAGCTGCCCGCCGCGGTGGATGAGGGACGCGACCTGCATGGCCCTGAGTTTCCCAAGTTCTTGTTCATTCGTGTTTCCGAGGGGAAGGGGCAGGGGGCGGCGGAGGAGCCAGCCCTCAGAGACACATCAGCGCAGGACAAGGACGCCCGCTTCCCAGAGCAGGAACCATTTCTAAATGATGACTTTCTGCGTGGGGTGGCCCGGCAGTGTCCGAGTGCAGATATGAGGGCCAGGCAGCTGCAGCACAAGTGTAATCAGTTTTCTCGGGACGTTCCGGAACGTTGATTCCTTGTCATTTAACCGAGCCTGGGTTCCACTCAAGAAAACTCAGCCCAGGGTTCAGTGACCTGGCTGTGTCCTTCTGCCCGTCGTCGGAGAGCTGGCAGGCCCTGTAGGCTCGGCCCCTCTGCACCTGTCCTTCCTGGGGGTGTTCAAAGGCCGGCAGCAGTGCTCATTGCTAAAAATAACCCCGAAGGAAGCACAGAAGGCCGTGTCGGCTGACGCCCCGCCCTCAGCCGAGCCCACGTCGCCCCTCGTCTTTGAGGACACACCCTGCCTCTGGCCCGGGCATCCCTGGGGCAGGGGGCGTCCCTGGGGGTGAGATGGCCCAGCGCGAGGGTCACCCAGAAGGCCCTCGCCGTGGGTCTGTGGGTGAGGTTCCCCTGAAAGCTGATGGGCTGACAGTGGGGTGTGCGCTGCAGGCCCGGGCGAGTCTTGATGCTGAAACCCAGCTGCTGTGTGTTCTCAGGTCTAAAGGTGGAGATAACGCACTGCGGGCAGATGAAGAGGAAGTACCGCGTCTGCAACGTGACCCGGCGGCCCGCCAGCCACCAAACGTAAACGGCCTCCCTGTCAAACGCTTACCAGCTCTGACCTTCACTGTCACTCAGATGTCCAAACTCTGCAGCAATCACTTCTGCAGAGGATTTTCATTCCAGTTATAAAATTCCGAAAGCACACTTCACCTTGTGAAATAAAATAATGAAATTCCCCCTGTATGGGGCGGGGGGAGGGGCTCACCGTCAGTTTTCCTTCTTGAATATGACGGGCGAGGGAAGGTCTTTCTGGTTCATTTTCCAGTCCTCCGTACTGAGTGGGGTCCAGGGAGGGAGTGGGGATCGGTTGGCGCTGCCTGGATCCACAAGCGTGGCCCAGCCCAGGCCAATGCTGCGGCCTCTGTCTTGAGCTCCCGTCACTTCACAGACAGCCTGGGGTCCAGGTCCGTGTAGTAAGCGTCCTGGTGCACGGATGCAGTGCTGTCTGAGGTTGTGTGGCCCCCTCACCCCACCTTGAGGCCTCCTGGGTCCAGTGAGGACTCGTTAGTTTCTCTCGCGGTCGCTCCGTGGGAAGTGCCTGGTGTGTCTCTGGGTACTGGTTATACCAAGACGCCCAGGGTCCTGTGCAGCAGTGGGGGGGGCAAGATGAGCCTCTGTCTTTGTCCCCATGACCTCCTCCCACCGGGCAGAGCGAAGGAGTCGGCAGAGGTCCCCTACCCCTGTGCCCAGCGCCCTCGGCCCCATCCTGCATGGGGGCTGCTCCCCCCATGAGTGCAGGATGCCACTGTGCTCTCCCGCCCCTGCAAGTGGGCCTCTCCTGCCTCAGCCCACCACCCACGTGTCTGCGGAGGCCTGAGCAGCCCCAGCTTGTCCCTTTCACTGTCCTGTTCTGGAAGGCCTCAGGTTTTCTGGGGCGGACACTTGGAGCGCTCAGCCGGTAACCGACTTTCAGAGTCAGTGCGAGGTCAGCTGGAACGTGCGCAGGCTGTTCTTTCTGGATTTGTCTTCGTTTGCCCTGAGTCCTTTCCGTGTACTCCAGGTGTATGTGTCGTTTGTCCTGAGTCCTTTCCGTGTACTCCAGGTGTATGTGTCGTTTGCCCTGAGTCCTTTCCGTGTACTCCAGGTGTGTGTGTCGTTTGCCCTGAGTCCTTTCCGTGTACTCCAGGT